>NC_092817.1:56376126-56718626 GCF_023375885.2 Dermacentor andersoni | reverse complement strand
ACGCCTGGCGACTTCATGAGTGGCGACTTCAATCCATAAGAAGGGAGACTTTAAAGAATTGAAGAATTCTAGGCCCGCTAGCTGGCTTTCGGTATTGTATAAAATGTTCTCCTAGGTAATTTCCAGTAGAATCAGGGGTACATTAGACTTCAGTCAACCAAGAGAACAGGCTCGCTTCAGGAAAGGATACTCTACAATGGATCACGGCCATGTCATCAATCGGGTAATTGAGAAATCTGCGGAGTTTAATCAACCTATATATGACCTTCGTAGATAACTAAAAGGCCTTTGATTCAGTAGACATACCAGCGGCCATGGAGGCATTGTGTAATTCAGGAGTACAGGCGGCATATGTGAATATATCTAGAAATATCTACAAAGATTACACAGCTACCACGCTTCGCCACAAGAAAAAGTGGAAAATTACCTATCAAGAAAGCAGTCAGGCAAGGAGACGCAATTACTCCAATGCTATTCACTGCATGATTATGGTTCAATATGAATATGCAGAAGGCAAAGGTAATGTTCAATAGCCTGGCAAGGGAACAAAAGATTTATCATTGCCAGTCAGCCTCTAGAGTCTGTAAAGGAGTACGTTCACATAGCTTGATTACTCGCAGAGTACCCTGATTATGAGCAGAAAATTTACAGAATAAAAATGGGTTGGAATGCATACGGCAGGCATTACCAAATCCTGACTGGGAGCTTACGTACCACTGTCATTGAGAAGAAAAGTGTACAATCAATGCATTCTGCCGGTGCTAACATAAGGGGCAGGAGCTTGGAGGTTAAGAAAGAAGCTCGAGAACAAGTTAAGGACCGCGCAAAGAGCCATAGAACGAAAAATGATAAGCCTAACGTTAAGAGACAGGAAGAGAGCGGTGTGGATCAAAGAGAAAAGGAGGTATCCGATATTATAGTTGACATTAAGAAAAAGAAATGGAACTGGACAAGCTACGTAACGAGTAGGATAGACAACTGGTGGACCGGAGTTACAGAATGGGTGCCAAGAAAAGGGCAGCGCAGTCAAAGACGGCAGAAAATTAGGTAGGGGGATGAAAAAAAAAAATGTGCAGGTGCAAGTTAGAATCAGCTAGCGAAAGACAGGGGTAATTGGCGATCGCTGGGAGAGGCCTTCGTCCGGCAGTGGACATAAAAATTGACTGATGGTGATGATGATGATATGTGTGAGGTGGCGCGGGCGTTGGATTGTCTCCTAGAGCATGTTTATGAGCCTATACGGACTACTGTGCGGAATCTGCCCACGTTACAGCACGGAGAGGCACGTGCTATGTGTATAAGTACTACGTTAGAAACACTGGACAGCGGGACACTGTCAGAGCAAAAGATACTAGGACAGCAATCACAACATACGGGCGTGCTGAATACGCGCTGTACAGTACCTCTCAGGCCAGAGGCCTGCGAGGTACGGTATTCGCCCGTTTCTGTACTTCCCTTTCTCGCTTTCCGACTGAAATATATCGCATTGCGACGACTGGGCGATCGGCCGTTTTCCGTGCAAGTGCTACTTGAAGACCGTCCCAATCGCTCGTCGGCCCAGAAAGCTCTGAAGGCACTTTTGTCTTTCTTGAGGGCGACTGGCCCATGTGAACGCCTTTGATTTGCTCAGGCCCTCCGCGTGCGTGCGCGAGCTCACCGCGTCTCTCGCCCCCCTCTCTCTATCTCATCTTTATATTCCCTGTTTCCCGTCCCCCAGAGTAAGGTAGTCGACCGGATGCATTTCTGGTTACCATCCCTGCCTTCTCTCTCTCTTTATTTCGTCCTCCTCATCTTCTACTTTCTCTTTTCCTATCTCTTTAATTACCCTTTGCCGTTTCGTCCGTGCTGAATGGTGGCAAACTGGACATTTTCTAGGTAAACTTCCCGCCTTTCCACACACACACACACACACACGCACAAACACACACACACACACACACACACACACACACACACACACACACACACACACACACACACACACACACACACACACACACACACACACGCACACACACACACACACACACACACACACACACACACACACACACACACACACACACACACACACGCACACACACACACACACACACACGCACGCACGCACGCACGCACGCACGCACGCACGCACGCACGCACGCACGCACACACGCGCGCACGCACGCACGCACGCGCGCACACACGCGCGCGCGCACGCCACAAGCACACAAATTAAGCTAATTATCGCCAGAGTGCCCTTTGTTCACATTTGTATGAAACTGCATTTCTATAGTCCAGTGCGCACTGCGCCGTTATTACAATGGCGGCGCATGTGCCGATGTGGTTTTCAAGCTTCATTGTGCGCACGTGCCGGATGCCAGACGTCTCTCTGCACGTCACGGTACGACTCGCAGACAAGTAAGGTAGCGACAAGAAAAAGGCGCCATTTGCATATCCCGCACAAACCCATAGCGGCACGGCGATGGATCTGCCGACGCGAACAGACAAATTGACGGCATGTGGGTGCCTCTGAGAGAGAACAAAGACACAAAGTTAAAATAAAATGGGGCACTTCAGAGGCTACTTTTATTATTGGCACGGTAATCAGAGATGAATGAGATTACGAAAGAGCGCGCAGAGAATAGATTTTCTTCTTCCAATTAACGAGATAAATTTGGGAAAATGAGCCCCCCTCCCCCCTCCCGCCCTCTCGTCAAGTCGTACCAACTTATAAAATAATCTCGTTTCAAAGGAAATATATGGGCCTTATGTATTGCAGGCATTTAATTAACGACATAACGTAGTGCAGTCAGGAGATTTGTACTACATTTCTGCTCAGCTGTCTGACTCGGTATGAGCGTCCTCTATTTTTTTTTCCTGTTTTATTGACGTGACTAAATAACCAGTTGTTGGCACCAAGAAGAGATGATGAAAATACGTCGCCGCTTGCAGAACATCCCAAAGGCAAAAGGAACGCATCATAAAACGACATAAACACAACAAATATTCATAGCACAAAATGTTACAACCGTTAAATATACACACCTTAGAATGGAACAAATACCCTATAGACACAATATCCACAAAATATATCATCGCTTCGACACGAAGACGAATTGCAGCATATTGTTATTTTCTTCGGTTAAAAGTGTTGCATTCACTTCTTGTCCCGGTATTATAGTCACAAATATGAGTGGCTTCCAAGAACACTTTAGAGAAATAGTGCATGTTTTTTTACAGAATAACTGCTGACCACGGGCCTGGCAGTTTCTTTATGTTCATTGGTGTCCGATCAAGCATCGTTAATTTGGGCACTGGTCGGTGCTATCTTCTGTTAGTATACATTTCCGAACATTGTGGCACGCACAAGATTGTTCTTCGTCTACGAACACCGAATGCAAAATTTGTTCCCGTAACCATGTTTATTGACGTCGCATGTTGATGGCAATGTAACTTGAGCTAATGGAAATCAAGAGGTTTTATTCGCGAATAATTTACGTAGCTTATCACAAAGCAATCTCTAGTGGCCACACGTACCTGCTTTGCCATACACTTCCGAAAACGATACTTGCATATTTGTTGAGACTGCAGCATTCTGCCATTCTCTCTTTCTTCGCTCTCTGTCTCTCTCTCTCTTCCTTAGTTGGGGCTACGCATTAAGAAAATATACACCATTATGCTTTCAACTGGGAGATTTTTCACACGGTATAGGAGGCATGCTGACTGTATAGATTAGGGGTCCATGGAGAACCACCCCAGCGGGTTTTTTTGGCGCCACAAGGGCACAGTTAACGCTGCGGCACGAAGATTCCTGGCGATCCCGGCACGGACTCCTGTGGTACATAATTGACTGGAGGCCACGACCAGAAGCGTAGGGCAGCCACACAAAGCCGGAAGAAAGGAAGGGTGGCCGTGGCCGGAAATTAATTGCGCCGCGCCGCGGTCAAGATGCGATGCGCGCAGGTGTTGGACGCGAAAGGAAGGGAATATTTGAATGTTTGGTGCGTGAATCACCAAGCCGGCGCTCTGTGCCTCTTTCGCGCTCATTCTGATACGCGCAAGAAAGCGGTGACGATGCACTGACTCGGCGGAAGTTCTCTTGGCACTCGCGCCAGTAATTCCCTCTTCCATTCCCACGAACTACGCAGCCTGCCATGGAAACGGCGGTGGCAGCGGAAGAGCACGAAGGCACTTTATTCGGAGGAGAAAGCTTTCTGTGGCAGATGTGCTTGTATGTGAAAGAAGCTTCGTTACAGCGAGACTCTATATAACTCTGCGAGGTTGGTATGAGGTTCAGAAAGAGATGATTGGGAAGTGAGTGCTAATTGCTTACTATTCAAGCCGAAGAAAAGGTTTGTGTTATCCTTAGACAGCGTGCGTTTTACATTCGTTGCTTTTTGTGTATACGTAAGTCGATCGCTTTTACATATATGTAACGATTGTTTGGTCGAGTGCGACGACGCCTCACATTTCTTGTGCTTAGTTTACTTTTTCTTGCGATAAGCAACTGTCGATGATAGGTTCTGTGCGCTGTTTCCTTTCTGTGTTTGTCGTTGTATGAGTAGCTGCGTTCCAATTCGTGGTTATGGTGCTCGGTTCTACCAGATCTCAGCTGCTGTACATGTCTATATAGGGCCCAAAGTAGTGCTTCGAGTGCCTCCGATACTGACGTGAGCAAGTAATCTAATGGCTGTGTGGGATTTCGGGATTGCCAGCTCTAAGCATGACTACGTCTGCATTTTATTTTACATTTAAAGAAAGAAGGGAGGAAGAATATCTTCTTGTGTTCGGCGCGAGTGCTTCGGAAAGCTGTCGCTCTCAGCGGGACTCTCAGGGAGAGCAGAAGGAAAGACAGGGAAGTTCACCAAAAAGGGCGACCGGTCTGCATGATAAGCTGTAGCAGGATAAAGCGTTGGCGTGAAACGCGTTCTTTTAAAAGCGGCACATACCCAGTGCATTTGTATTGTAGGCTGCTAATGCATCGGGTTGCTGTCCATTGGGAACTCTTGTGATGTGGGTTCGATTCTGCCCAGCGTCGGAGAAATTTAAGGGATATTTTTGTCATTGCAAAGCGGCATCATTCCCAGAGGCACATACCTAGTCACCTTGCTGTCGTCAAAAACATTCATTAAAGAGCCATGCACACGTACTGGCACATTCATAGACCCAAGTTGTCATCAAAGAGGCTCACAGAAGAGAAGCGCAAGCCGAGTGACACATACCGAGTACTACAAGTGGCGCCAAATATTTTTTTTCGAAGAGCGGTGCCTACTCAGTCCCGCATCTATAGCGACCCGTGTCGCTGTGAAAGAGATTCGTTGAAGAGCGGCACGTATGTGCACTTGGGCACACACTCAGCGACCCAAGTTGATCCAATGCTTAGTTTTGAACCCTGTTACCTCAGCGCAGCAGCCCGATGAGTTAACGTTTGGACCACGGAGTACCGAATGGCCCAGATTGGCGGAAAAATGGTTAGATACAAACATACAAAGAACCTTAGATACACTCTGGGTACTTCTGACGACGGAGCTTCGCAGCGGACGCCACCTCGAATCTACCATCATGCCGCCAGGGGATGACGCGTCGCCGCCAGCTACGCCTGCGACCACTAGCCGGTTTATCGTCCTCTCACGGCCCCGCGATCCCGGGGCCTTTTCGGGGCAAACAACGTTGATGTGGATGAGTAGCTCAGCATGTACGAGTGTGTCAGTAAACACAATGGCTGGGATTCAGCTATAATGCTGGCGAACATCATATTTTATCTCGGCGGTAGCCCTCGTGTCTAATTTCGTACCCGCGAGGACGATGTCACGAGCTGGGACAAGTCAGCGACCTTTTCGGCGACCCGCTTGGTTGACAGCTTGCCGCCAAGGCACAACTGGCAGTGCGTACCCGGACGTCAGCTTAGCCTTACTTGCCGTACATACAGGACGTGCTCGCCTTGTGTCTACAAGCTGATGAGAATATGTCCGAGGCTGACAAGATCGCCCAAATTTTGAAGGGTATCGCAGACGACGCGTTGAATCTGCTCGTCTTACTAACGTTACCACCGTTAACAGTGTCATGAGAGTGTCGTCGTGTAGAGAAAGCGAAATGCCAGCGCATCTCGCTTCAGTTCGAGTGTCTGCCGAATACCACTGCAATGTCACCCTGCGAGGCAACTCCTTGTCAGCCATCCCCCATCAGATCACGTCATTTCGTTGTTTGCCAGGAATTTGCGAGCCTTGGCCTCCTCTCTACTGTCTGCGCCATGAACACTCCTGACGCCGCCCTGGCCTCAGTGGACAGGCCTCGTCGAGGACTGCACGCCCTTCATCGCTCCAGAAACCCGTCGGAATAGAGAACAGCTGACGATAAGCCTATCTGTTTCTGCTGCAGCCGAGCTGGACACATTACTCGCTATTGCCGCAGCGAGTGGTTCTCTCCGTCCCATCAAACAGCAAACTAGGCACGTCGTCGTCCTGGGATGAGCCAGTGACTATTCGTCGGTACGGCCCACTAGATGCAAGTGTCCACACCATCTTCTTCGAATAGCACATAGCAATATAGCCCCCGGAAAGTGCGTGAAGTATACCCAAGGAATGCTAACGCAATAAAAATATCTCTGTTCGTAAAGGCTAACATAACCCCCCCCCCCTCTGCACACAAAGAAAGAAAAAAGAAAAAGAAAGAGAGAGAGAGATACATTTTGTATTGAAATCTTTCTCCTCCCGCTTATACCCTTCTAGCTTGCAAACGTCGCTGCTAATTTAAGTCAGGCTTACAGCCCAATTAATAAACCGGGAAAATGAAAGAACCACTAAGAGGAGCAGGGTGCTTCTAACTTAGACACGACAGGCCGCCACTGAACAATGAATAGAATAACGAGATGCAGTCCCGGGAAAAAAATTGCGGCGCACTGAAGGGCGGGCTTGCTGTACGCGCGTGTAAACAGGTTCACTGATCGATGTTCTAGAGCTCATTCATGCCACCAACCCGCGCAGGAGGTGATATACTTCTCTCTTCAAGAACAGCATAGTGAAGCGCCAGCGAAAGAGGGCCGGCTGGTGGAGTGGAAAGACCAATCTTTCGAGTCCTCCAGTCATATTATGAGGTTAATATATAACTCGGAATTAACCTCCGCGCCCCTGGCGCTTGCCTAAACAAGCATGTCTCGCGAGACCGCGTGCGAAGGCAAAGCGATTTAAATCACCAGCCCGTCCAACACAGGCCCGCCGCCATTCTTTTCAGAGGTTGTTACCGAGGCTTCGTCGCTACTACTATTATGAGAGGCGCGAAATGGCAGGCGGCATTCGCGGCAGCTCATTACTTTTCCCCTTGTTTCAGTCGGAAGTAAATTGTCGCGCTGGCTGATTTTTTGTTTACCCTTCTCTTTCGTCAGGAGTGCCCCTTTTTTGCAGACGTGTGAAGAGCGACGTTTGCATCATTACATGCCTTGCATACTAATCCACATGACCAAATGTGGCACATTAATCAAACCACGGGGAAACATTCGCCTTTTTTTTTTTAAAGCGAAGCTTTCTTTACCTTGGTCCAAGAGCTTTGGCGTAAGTAAAAAAAGCAACGTTGCTCTTTGAATAGACAACTTGGACCAATGGGTATGCGTAATTGGGTATGTGACACAGGCCATGTTCCTATTCCTGGCCGATCCCGTAGCGTGGGTATCGTGCCATTGTGGCACATATAGTTTGAAGCTCTAAGTGTATTTATATATGTGTCGTACTTCTCTCTGCGCTTACAGTGCTGATCAACATTCTTCCTTCAACGAGCGTCATACATCACCCTCGTCCTTGTGACGCAGACAGCTAACAGCTATTGGCTACGAGGCCGTGCACGTGTCATTCGCCGCCGCCTGCTATCCTCGCTAACTAAAACAAGCTTCTTGTCGATTCCTGCAGGGCGTTGGATCTGCTGGTTTTATAATACGAATAAATTCTTGCGTCATTCTTGACACTTCGTGTTAGGTAGGTTCCTGTCTCGCCTCGCTTCAAGAAGAGTAAAATAATGTGCGTCCGATGTGGGAATCCAACCTCTGCCGTCGAGTACATTAGCCGGGCGCTCTAAGCAATAAGACACGATAGTTTTTCTTTTTTTTTTAACACGCTACCATTCTAAGGGAAATTCACGCACTTTCCTGGAGCTGCCTATGTATGTTTGTCTCCACCCGTTTTCTCGACTACCTGGGTACGCCGGCTAGTTCATGGTCAAATAGGTAGCGCATCGGGCTGCGGTGCTGAGGGAACAGGATTCAAGACCAACCGTATGACCAACTTGGGGGGGGGGGGGCACTGAGTGTACTGGTTGCAGTGTGTGTATATGTGCCGCTCTTGAACGATACTCTTTCATGCCGACGTGGGCCACTATAGACGCGGAACTGGGAGGTACCGCTGTTCAAGGAAACTCTTTGTCGCAGACTTGGAGTATACTGGTATGCGCCAGTTGGTCTTTGCTAGCCTCCAACGAACGCCTGATGCCAACTTGGATACCTTGACCACTGGGAATGTGTCGCTCTGCAAAGACGAAAACGATCCCTTAAATCTCTTCAATGGTGAGCGGAATCGAACCCAGGTGGCAAGGGTTCCTCTAGGACCGCAACCCGATGCTTTAGCAGGTTGCACCACGAATGCACTGGGTATGTGCCGCTTTTTAACGAACGCCTTTCAAGTCAACGCGTGAGCGAAAATGCGTCACGAAGGCGTGGGTATGTGGCGCTCTTCACTGAACCTCTCGCACTCATTTCAGCACTGGTAGCACTGGTAGCGCTGATGAGCTACGATCCTGCGTTTGCTACCTCCCAAGTGTATGTTGCAAGCTGCCATTCACCCTTATATTGCTAGGCTCATTTGACCCTAAATGAACACATGTCGGTGGCCGTCCCCAGTGCTACCACATTTTCCCCCTTTCGATTTGGTGTTCCAAATAGCTCTCAAAATTGCAGAAAAATCACGTTTATGGCACTGAACGAAAACCCACAACACTCGGCGACAAAGATTATTTACATCGGCATGACAGCAGAACGATGCTGATGGCATACACGTCCAGTCCAGTGACACGTCAGTCACGTGACAGCGTCCATGTAATAGCACAGGCGTACAGGACTTGCCATCAAATCGCGGCATGGGGACACGTAGAGCCTTTAAGTTTTTCATATATTTTTAGGAATAACACAACAGATTCTTTCGACCGAAAATTGACATGGCTACAACTGGGGACGGCTTGCATGAACATTTAATAACGAAAACAATAACGAATTTAAGAACACGTTCTTAAATGTTCTATAGACAACGCCTAGTCCGCACAAGAACGCGTTCCTAAATTCGCTATTATTTTCGTTATTAAATGTTCGTGCAAGCCGCCCCGGGTATAACAGAGAGATTAAATATTAACAAAAGCAGTGTGTTGCATATGCAAGTCAACTGAAGACATAGTTCATGGACGCCTTCGAAGCGAAGACATATGCACGGAATTGTCATGCGAAATCTTCATTTCTAGGGATTTATATGCCCAGAAAGCTGAATCAAGTACCTGTAACGATATCCATGACGTAAAACGGCGATTCACAGCATAAACATTACCCACACGGGGCAAGGGATACGCATCTCGCTATACGACGTATGCGTCAGCATACGTTATTCGGTGTACGCGACGAAAACACTATGTACAGTACGGCCTACTCTTAAACGGAACACACAGGGGCAGAGCACGTGCACTTTTTTTTCTCTCCCTCTGGCAAGTGTACAATCGTACGCATTTGTAGAAATTGCGATTGCTTCTGCTGACACGTTTCGACAGAGCTGTGCAGTGCACTCGCATAACTTCAGCCAACATTTGCAGCTAGAGCGCTTGAAGGGTGAAAGCCGCAGATTAAAGTGTTTAATTTTTATGTTTATTTATTTTATACCTACTGCCAACTACATTGGTTTCCAAGCAGGAGAAGCTTCCAACCGTACAAATAAGAGCAACATGAACAAAAGACAACCAAATGTTCAAAAGAAATGCATAAATCGATAGCATACACTAGGGCATATATTTATCAGCCGCAAGAATGACACTCCAGTTCGTGCACAAGATCATTAGCATAAAAGATACTTGAATATAATTCATTCCACTCAGAGACAGTTTTAGGAAAGGAACTGCACCTAAATATGCTTTCATTGACGCAGTCGTAGAAATGTTGCAATTGTGGTACATTTATTACCATTTAGGCGCCTCCTTTAAGACTTGACCATACCGTACGTAGAGACGAATGCATAGCCCCTGCGGCTGGAACGGTGCCTTCCAGACGAACAGGACTGCAGGTTACCGGAAGCTCTGCCGTAGTGCTTGCAAGCATCGGGATGAAGCGCTGAAAAAGTGTCAAGGGGCGTGAAGATGAACGCGGTGCACTGAGATTACGATTTCCGAGTCAGCCGAGGTGAATGTCCGGCATACTTGCCCCCTGCCTCTTGGCGCCTAAGCAATCCGCAGCAGTGGGAGGCTGCTTTGTCCAGCACCGAGCCGGATATCCAACTCCGGCTGGTGAACTGGGCGGAGGACGTCGCGACTAGGCATGGCCTGGACGCCACAACCGGCAGCCTGAAGGCCGCCCACAACGCTGCTTTTTAATTTTTTAATTTGCTTTTACTTTTGGCCTTCTCATCAATAAAAGTTTTTCACCACCACCACCACCACTGACATTACACCACACCATTCTGGCCAGTCACCGCTCGGAGCTAATGCACCGCGCTTCCCTTTGCTGCCGGTATTAACAGCAAAGCGGTCAAGTGATATCATTTAACCGGTGACTTACAAACTCGCAAAAACGCTTGCTACTCACCAACCTCACAGTTGTTCCAAATGCGCTGCTCACGTAAGCGAGGTCACAGCGGTGACTGGCACACGTTGATGCAAATACGAGTCTCTTTGGGGCGTCAGTATACCTCGGCTATATATGTGTGAAGTGCTCCATCATGCTCGCGCGTTTTAGCCTCCAGGTGCGTCCAACACGTAGAACTGCAAGAAGCAAGCGGCTTTCGTTACGACACGTTTAGCGCACGTTATTAGCAATCAGCGCTAAAGCTTCGCGAGCCCACATCAACGCTGTGATGCATAGCCTAACAAACGGAAGAAAGATTTCTCGGTAGAGCGTGCTGCAATTTCGCGCCCACCGTTCATATTTAGACAGTTGTGTGCAGCTATCGACCTGACCGGGCCGCGGCGTGATGGAACGCGGAAGCACGTCCGCTCCTCACAGCGCCCATGGCGATGGACGTGCCCTGGCTGGACGCATCGCGATAAAGCAAGCGCTGGTGGCGTTGATATAGGCGCGTGTCTGTCATCGTTAAGATGTGCCATTTTCGTGTTGTTCCGACCATGTTTCCACACCGGACGGAGTCAGCGCTCTTCAATCTCGCTCTCAAGCAGCCGTTGCGCCTTTTGGCCATCGCTGCTTTCGCAGTACCGTGCAGTACTTGAAGAATTACTCTTCTAAATTGACTTCTGGTTTTAGATTCAGCAAGTTCTTACGAAGAAGGCGTCGCAACCTTTGCGAGCTCTCACCGTGAATAATTTATTATTGTGCCAGTGAGCACTCCGGCCGCACTGTGGACGCCGATATGGTGGGACCAACTCCGTGAACGGAGAGTTAAGGGAATTGCTGCATCAAAGAAGAAAGGAAAGCGCTGGGTGCACCCCATGCCACTGCTTTTTCTATTTGCCTTGGCCACTTGTATATGTATCGCGGGCTATCCTTTATATCCGGCTTTACAACACAGTGAGAGCACGTAAAATGCAGCAGCCTGCAAACAGGGTTCGTTGCTCTCTTGTAAAATGGGCTTCTGCTGTCTTTTTGACTGGCTTTACTTGCTCAGGAAATTCGCAGCTATGTACACCGATAAGTCTGCTGTCTTGTATTTATCTAGCCCTGAGCAAGCTATAGAGCTGTTTTTAGCTGCCATGTGCGGCATTCGATTGTGTGTGTGGCCCTCTGCACATTTCCTTTTTCTCCAAAGCGCGCGATGCTTATATCTTTGTGGCTTATAAGCTTAAACAAATCAGGACTTCCTGCGTACGGCCTTTCGTTGTGCCTGCATACATTATTAGAACACGAAACAAAAAGAATTTAATGCGTTACACTAACAGGCTTTTTTTTTTGATACTACCCTTTTGCCGCCTTTGGTCATATAAGGCCGCGTTCATTAAAAAAAATTCTAATTTTCCTACAAATGTTATCCAGAGTTATACTAAGAGAATGCCAGCAAACTTGAGAGTAGAAAAAATCAAGAGGCAGACATAGACAAAGAGACAGGAAGGTGGCTGTTCACCAGCCACCTTCCTGTCTCTTTGTCTATGTCTGCCTCTTGATTTTTTTCTACTCTCAAGTTTGCTGGCATTCTCCTAGTATAACCATGTACTAACTAGCCCAACAAGCCACTCTCATGAAATGTTATCCAGAGAATCGCCAGCACATAACTCATGATAGTAATCGCAAACAAGCTCTCACTATAGACTTAAGCACTATGGTTGCTCGTAACCAAATTTCCTTCGCCAAACACATCTCAGGGCCCACTGCGAATGTCTAAAACATTGAGAACGACTTTGCAGAGTTTTTCCTTCTCAACAAAGCAATTAAACAGGTTGTGATAACAAGCGTATACACGAGTACACGCACGTGCTGACCTCGAGAAGAGAGTAAAATTCTATAAAGGCAGTGCATCGTTGCATGAAGCCAGTTGAAGGTAACAGGCACACATGGTTGTATATTGGAGCGGTAACTTATTATTTTCAGGCATTCGTTGGAACATGGTACAATGTTTCTTTTCTTTCTGCCTTGTTGGAATACTGTCTGGATGACCCTTGAAAGCATCATGATCGTTGATAGCATGTAACAGCAGGTCACACTTCTCCGCGAACACGGCGCTAAATAGAGGTTCCAAATGCCTCAGGCATTCCATAGTTGGCCAGATCTTCGTCAGAGAAAGGCGTCCTTTCCGTACTCAGCATAACAATATTATATAAGTATTATATAAGAGCCATTTTGCGTGCTGTAGTTGGCGACGGTCGCAATCTACACACACAAAAAAAAAAGAGAACAATTTGGAAACAAGAAAGGCATGTCTTAAAAAAAACCACGTGAATTTATATGGGCAATTCGTGTGCCCTACAATGTTTACTAAAGTAATGAATTTGCTTCAACTGCCCTGTACATTAGGTCCGTAATGAGATTGTGTTGGTCATGTGACAAAAAAGAAAAAAAGAAGGAAAGAAACAATGAAAAAAAAAGTAGAAAAAGAAAGCGGCTCTCATCTAGTAAATGACTCGTTTACTAAAACGGCTCGTACCACGGCTATATATTCGTTTAGAGCCTGGTTACGACGAGTGATCACCGTGGTAATTGCGTCAAACCGAAAGAAAAAGTAATAAGGAAAGGCACGTTTTGTTTCCTTCTTTCTTTTTTTGCTCGCCCCTAAACGTGGCAGATAACAGCGGTAGAACACGGTGTTTACACTGTACAAGCAGTTTTGCGTCGTTGCCTGATAAGCACGTAACCCTCTTTTTACTTTTTGTCTTCATAACGGTCACCGTTCCCTCACGCCATCTGCAGGCAAGTGTATAGGCATGACATTTCCGGCCGGAACTGTTATCTCGAAACCAGGAACATGAGTGTTGAATTACGGTGGTTACGTTTACGACCTATTACTCTCAATTACGCGCTCAGGCAAGCACGTGCTCTGGGCGACGAACGAGGTCGGCAGCGTATACAAGCACCACGAGGACGAAGAGAAACGAGAGTATCGCGACTAAATGGGACGCCCCTTCCTTCTTTTAAACAAGAGAATGGGTAAACATTGAAAAACAAAACAAGAGAAAAAAAAGTGGTAATAATATATAACCCACTTATTAGCAGCGGACGTGCAATTCTCCACACCCCACTATCTCCCTCGTCTGCAAAAGCGGAATGAAACGCGATAAAGTCCAGCGTATTCGCATGTTTCGAGACCATTTGATTTTCTGCTCTCTTCGACCGTTCGCTATGCTATGGTATTGTTTAGTAAAAATGCTTTTTTTTTAAATGGTGGACGCCGTGAAGGCATCCTTTTCTCTTTCGCACGTATCCTTATACAGTTTCCAACTTCACACTCGAGTTTTCGAATTGCACTAGTGAGCGAGAGGGGAAATACGAAAAGTGAAGGAAATGCAGAGAGGTCAACGAGACGGGGTATATACAGTTTGCTGCCTTACACAAGCGCAAGCTGAGAAAGAAAGAGAGAGAGAGAGATAGAGAGGAGGAGGGAGGGAGGGAGGGACACAGGACAAACGTATATAGCTGCACGCACACGTCACTCTTCGCTTTGTTCCCGCAGAAACGGAACTAATGAACGAGCAATGATACAGGGACGGGCTGTATAGTGGACGAAGCTGGGACGACGTCTATCTGCTGTCGTCCGGCATGCATGTATGCGGGCAGAGCACGCGGTGCCTTCTTGCGCTTACGACGAATGGAAATGGGTACCAGGTGTCTTATCGCTTCCCGTTCGCTTTGTGTGGCCCTCATTTTGGGACGCACAGAAGCCGCACGTTCTTGCGAACGAATAGATACAAGAAAAATAGGTCAGTGTATAATGTATGCGGTTGGAAGAGAGAGGGGAGTCCATCGCGGGGGTGCATATTTTGCGACATAGGTTGGCTATCTTGGCCTCGTGCTTTCTGCTCGAAATTGTGGTATAGAATGGGCAATGAGCTAAAACAGTGGCGGAAGCGAAACTGTTGTGCAAGGCATTGAAGGAGCGAAAAAAAAAGAAAGAAAGAAAGCGTTTGCCGCAAAGAAATGCTTAAGAAACAGCCCGTTTCTTTGCTCTGAAAAAAATTGTCCCGCCCGTAGTTTCTGTCGCTATCGCTTTCCTAAATCTGTGCCTGCAGTAGGGACACTCTTCCGGATCCATATTTAATAGACGCACGTAGATTATATTGCTATGGTAAACTTCATCATAGCGGGATTAATAATTTCTGAGTCAAACACATCAATAATTCTCGTACATCTGAAACAACAGTTCCCTGTTCCATATTTTTCTCTTCTGTATAGGAACGGACGATCCACGAAGTAGAACCGCATCGAAGATGCCACCAAAACGCATAATTTCTGTCGTTGTTCTTTATTTACCTTGATTTATTTCTTACTTTATTTACTTGTTTATTTACACGATGAATCCGTATATAAGGTCGTACGCCGGCCATCTCGCTTTTCAAACGCTCTTCTTTCAGACAGTAGGCCGTAAGTTCCTCTCATATGCTGTGTGCTCGCAGTGAGGATGAAACAAGGTGGATCATCCCCCTATAACAGTCGCCTATTACTTATAGTCGCCTATTAGCACATGACCGGGGTAACTGGAGAAGTATGGGAGAGGCCTTTGCCCTGCAGTGGGCGTGGCCAGGCTGATGATGATGATGATTACTTCGTAATATAAATAGTGTTCGCAAGTGGAACAAGTTGTCGACCAATTTTAGACGATTGCGGCCAACTCATTTTGAGGGTAAGCGCATCTTGCATGCATTGAGTGTGAACGTCTACACTACACATTCTGTGGAAATTCTCCAAGCAATCGTGCCTTTATTTGTGGCAATGTGCTTTATGACAATACTGTATCGGAATTTTCCTGATAATATTGTAGTGTCTTTCCTTCGAGCACCATTGCGTCGTTCAGTTTCAGTTGCAGCAGCGGCACTCACATTGGCTTCGTAGCACCGTTGTCGAAGCACCAGGTTGGAGTCGTCGGCGAATTTATCTCTATTGGTTTCTGAACGACGTCATCTTGCTTTGCGGAACGTGTAGCTCATAACCGCTCACCACTACGGTATAGTTTACCCAACTGTACTCGGCACATTTGCTAACTTATTGACTAGACCAAAGGTACAGCGCTTGCCGCCATCGTGACTCTCTTATAGTTCTCATTTCCACGCTAACCCCGCATGCGAATAAGTGAACCGTGAATAGACTGTCGAGGGTAGCAATAAGGCAACTTCAACCGGCAAACGGGCATATCATGCCCGAGTCGTTGCGGCAACGTTTCGTGAAGATAACCTCTCTTTACTTTCTTGCGGCGACGAACCAAGAAAGGACGACCAGCGAGGCTGGCGTAAACCGACAAGTTAGCGAGCGCATAGGACCATGACGCGCATTACGCCCGCGAAAAAAAAAAAAAACTGCCAAGATTGGCGGCATGCTCCGTTTCAGACGCGTACGTTAATGCTCATTGTGAGAATGGTCTGTTAAGCCGGCCTGCATTTTTTTGCGCTTCCCTCCGCCGAATGGTCCAGGCGACGAGCAGACGTTTGTACGCTCGCCACGCCAAGATAGCTTGCGAGCCAGAACTTAACCACGCCGTTTTACTGGTTTTCCTGCGGCGTCGCGACAACTGCCGCCAACCACTCGCTCCTCGTGCGCAGTCCCGAAAGCTCTGAGCGCTTGTAATTGAGGCCGCATGCTCCGACGTTACAGCGGTAGTATAACGAGAGAGATTGATTGCCGGAACTCTCAACTGTCACAAAGGCCCCGTGAGTGTCGCTTTACTATAAGGACAACATTACGAGCTGGCGGAATAGCTTACGTCGAGCGAATGAACGGGCAAAGCTGTCTGCGACTCGAGCTATTTGCCACCGGGGACACATTCGTTGGAGCGTGCAGACAAATCATCATTACACCACAGGCAACGAAAGAACGAGGTATACTTCCAAACCAGCACTGCGCCGTGGTATACCGGGTATTGTTAAGGCATATTTTTTGCTACGTAGCTCAGTGTTCCTTGTTGCATGTACAAGCGCCCCTGCGGCGTTGTTCTGAGAGCAAGCATAGAGTAGTGACGCCCAGCTCCTGTTCCTCGCTTAACAGGCCAATTCATCTTCCGAGTATGCCCAATTTACGCTATTCATCTTCTTCGTTTCCCGTCTAACTTCCGCGGGAGCGATCCGTAGATTCCAGGTCGATGTGCGTCTGCGTATGAGTCGATTTCGACACCACTGGCTGCGCAGTGCTGCCTGTTTTTCCTGGAGAAAAGAGGGACAAAAAAAGACATCTCCGAGCGAGCGGGCACATCTCACGCGGAGACCCAGTCCGTTGCGCAATGGCTTTGTATCATACTCGCCTTTTCTAGGAAAGGCGATTTTCTGGTGCTTCATTGGAGCAACCGCTTTTGTACTGCGTTTCCTGCGTGGCACCACTTCTAGTACTTTGCAGAGACGAGGCGAGGAGAACGAGATTCGGTGGCCTTGTAGACGCTTCTGGCACGCGCTTTGTGCTGCGCGTAGCAAGTGGTTCCTCGCATTTTGTTTTTTTCGCGTTATGTAGACTCTCTCGGTAGTCTACAAAAAAAAAAAAAGAAAGAGATGCTACCTTTACTGAGAAGCTGCACAGCGTTAGCCTGTACGTTCGTATCGCACGTCTCGCACGTCTCCCACACGCACACCACAAGCAAACACATAAAAGAATTTACAACGTTTCGTTAAAGGAGTACTGGCACATATAAAATCGCTTCTCCTAGCACAATTATTTATTCAGATAAGAAAATAACGCGGCATGACTGATTGCATAATAGACGTCTAGTTATTCCGTAATTATAAGGGCTTACTCGAAAATGCTCAAAGCATTATTTATACCACCTTCATCTTCTTTCCCTGTAGCCTCCATTGCCTTGGGCAGAACTTATGTTAACTGTTACGCACTTGAGGTAGGTAGCCCATCATAGTTCATGACTTACGGATTACGAACCCAAACACTATAAAACTAAGACGTGACTGCACTTTAGCTGAGAAAGAGCCAATTGCCGCTTCCCTACTTTCCAGTGGAGCGGAGCGCAGAGGCTGCGTGTTTCGGTTTCTTATTATGCAAGACTGCTTAACTTTGTATGGTAGACTCCGCAGCATGCGTAGCGAAATCAATAGTTACGTCGATGAAAATAAAATACCCGCCGGCAAAAAAAGGAGAAAAAGAAAGAAAAAGGTGAATGCAAATTGTTTTAGGTACCTAAATATTTCATTGTTATAGACACACAGAAATGCCCCCCCCCCCTCTCCCCTCCCCCCTTATCCCTTAAAGTCAACACACTTGTACCACACATGTACCACACACTTGTGTATACACTGTTCAGTTTTCCATTCGTTTTAACAGGTAAAGGACGGATAGCAAAAGATGCTTTCTTCAGTAAACGCAAGCTATCGATTAGTTTATCATACCTCGCTCAGGGGCCTCACATTCCGATTATCGATGATGTCGTTATTCAGCCTTTATGAACACGCTGAAGGGAATAGATTTAATTTTAGTTAAGTAAAGTGAATAAGTATAAGATACCGTATAAGCAGAAGCATTATTTCTGCGAAAAGCTTCTATCCGTTTTAATACAAACAATTCTCGCCTAACTGTCAGCGCATATAAGCATTATAAACAGTGCCTCTTGCTGGTTACATTATTTTTTCCTTTTGAAAGAAAGGGGCAGGGGGATAGACGGGGGAGGGTGCTACGTATGGTATTCCCTCGCAACCCCTCAGCCCACCCAAGGATGGCCGCTTGGATAACGGGCCTGGAGCAGCGCAAGGCAGCCTCCCACTGCTCCTCGTTAGCGATTCGGGCTGCGTGGAGACAAGCAAGTGACACAATGCTAACGCATACTTAGACAACTCCCAGAGGGGTTTCCGCATGATTCTTTTCTTTATTTTTATTCTTCATCGGAGACGGCCACTCTCCACTTTTTCTTTTTTTGCTCTCGCTTCTGCTTGCCGACATCCAGCGATTTTTTTTAATGAAATCAACACATAAAGCACTCGCCTATCATCTTTTGCTTTTTTTTTTTCCTGGAGCGAGACGCCGCAAACTTGAGAAAGTTTTAGTTATGTCCCAATAGTATTCAGCAGCAATCAAGCCTACGCATTCAGTCACTCACTCACTCGTACTGGTACGCTGCGCTCCTTGAGCATTCAATAGAATAGCAAATTTTGGCGAATGGCTCGTACAATAACCAGGGGCGCATCTTGTGAAATACGGCGTCTCGTGAATGGCGCCTCGTGACTGCCCTGCGTCATTCCTTTCCACCAGCGAAACGTGCGAAGAAAGAAAGAAAGAAAGAAAGAAAGAAAGCAAGAAAGAAAGAAAGAGCAATAAGAAAGGGCTACCAGAGTGCGCGTCAAACTTTCCCAGATTCGAAAGCGGGGCATATGCCCCAGATTTGCGAAGTTGGCTGGGTTTTATATGCCGACCCATTCAGACAGAATCCCCCCTTAGAAACTTGGAACTCGGCAAACTGTTGCGAGATTGCGCCTAGGCTCCAATTGAGATGCATGCGTTTCAATCGCTAGCTTTGCCTTTCCAATGCCAGTTGCGTCTCCGCCTCTTCCTTTTTATTTCCTCACTTTTTGCCGTGTTTCGTGGTACATTTCCTGTTTCCAAACACCCCGTTCTTTTGACGTCGACCTCACAGCAAGCAGCAGCAAGCTTCCGCAGAAAATATTCGCGCGTCCACCCAGATTTAACGTCCAGCGGACTCGAGACACTTCGATGTTCTTACTTTAATACTTCGCCTACGGTTGATTACTTACGGGAACACAGCAAGTACTTCTAGACTTCTTTGACTTTGACCCCCCTCCCCTCCGCCTCCTTTCGCCAATCGGGGGCATCCTAAAGCTTTTCTTAAAACCGTACTCGCGAAACGAAGGCTGTCATAATCGCTAATCCTTCCATTGCCATAGCGACATCCCTGAGAACATTTCTTATAAGTCACGTCGCGTGCGTGGCTGAGTGTGATGTGGCGCTGTTGACTTACTAGACTACGTTCCATACACATCAGTCAACGCTATGGAAGCTACGCAAGAATTTCGGCCAAGAAAAGTTATCACTCCGCGCGTTCGGTCTACGCTTCGCTGTGCTCCAGCAGAGTTCGCTCGCGCGAGCATGCACGTGAGGTTCCTCGCGACGGGTTTCAAATAAAATTCCGAAAAGAACAACAAAAGTAAAATGATCTAGAAGAACGCATCAGCAGCCGTATACCACGGTGTTTCTTTCTAAGGGTTAAAACTTTTTTCATTCAATACTGAGCCTGTATAAAACACAGTTGCGCACAAATACGGTTATGAAACATCGAACTATATCCAAGCGCGAACGAAGCCACTGCAAGAAGTCTCTCTAGCCTCCAAAGCGTGGACTGCGATGTTTGGAACGGAGAAGTACGAGGGGGTGCTGAAAAGTTCCTGACTTTCCGAGCTTGCATGTAGAATTAAACATAAACTTGCCACCATATAAGAACTTGATATCTTGTTAAGCAATGGTGAAAATATGAGATGTGTCTGCTTTTCATAACTATGTTAATTTCATATAGAACCCGTGATGGCAGAGGCAGAAGCTAGTTTCACGTCTTGGGAGTTACGGGGCATCATGAACTTCTTGTTTCCTCTGGGAAAGTCTGCAAAGTACATTCACACTGAAAAACATCAGGGGAGAAGTGTCCTTCTTACAACAAAGTAAAAACCGGAGTTTCTCATTTCAAGGCCAGACATCTTACCATTGAAGATGAAGCCCGCTGTGGGCGCCCCAGAACCTCAGCAGATCCGACAATAAGCGATGCTGTCCATAAGCTGATCCCTGAGGACAGGCGAATGTCCACCAGAAAAATATCCCAGTTACTCGACATCTCCCGGGGCGTGTTGGTTTCATTACTACCAATATCCTACACACGTGTAAGCTTTCAGCGAAGCCAGAATGTTTGAACAGTGATCATCAGAAAAAGGCAAGAGTTGAGGCATCCAGAGCTGTTTTTACCCATTTTGATGATACAAAGGACTTTTTGGATAGGTTAGTGACCGATGCTGAAACCTGGGTCCACATTTATGACCCAGAAACCAAGGAACAGGTAAATGAAAGGCGTCACAGTGGGTCCCAACGAGCGAAAACGTTCCGCACCCAGAGACCAGCCAAATAAATCATGGCGTCCATTCTCTGTCAATGAGACGGTGCTCTTTTGACGCACTACCTGCGTCAGGGCTTTAGTATAACCGGAGAGTACTACGCCAGCCTCCTGGAGCAGTTGAAGGAGGCAGTAAAGACGAAACGCCGGAGAAATTTGACCAAAGGGATCCTTTTGTTGCAGGACAATGCACCTTGGAACACGTGCAAAGTTGTGGCTGCCAAACTGAAGAGCCTGGGTTTCCAATCGGTCTCCGATCCCCCTATTCACCTGACCTTCCGCCTTCTGTCTACTATATGTTTCCTAATTTGAAGAAACACCTGAAGGGTCGCGATTTTGACGGCATTGTTGATGTCAAACATGCTATTGAGAGCTTGTTTGACGACTTATCACAAGATTGTTTCTCAAATGGATCAGAAAGGCTGAAGTAAAGACGTAACAAGTGCATCAGCCTGAGGGGAGAATATGATGAATAAATGTGTACTTTCAAAACTATGACTCTATTATTTCTGTGCAAAGCCAGGGACATTTCAGCACTCCCTCGTATAAGTGGTCAATTCCGCCTTCTTCCTCGCGTTCTATGGCCGGTACATATTTCTTTCATTCGATCCAGAATATGGAACTTCTTGAAAAGGAAAAGTTCGGCCCTTTCAGGCAAACTGATGCGGTTGCATTTGGTTTTTCGTCTTCGTTTAAATCCCAAGGTGAAGTACAAGTTTGATTTCTCCAGAGAGAGAGAGAGAGAGAGAGAGAGAGAGAGAAAGATTCGGAATTAGAGAAGTCAACTCTGCAAGTAGCTGGCTAGAAATTAGAGAGATAGTAGAGGAACGAACGGACGGACGGACGGACGGACGAACGGACGGACGGACGGACGGACGGACGGAAGGCTGGGCTGGTACGTACATAGAATAAGACGAAACACGACGGGTGGTATGTATAAGCATATATTTATTGGCATATATTTAGGTGTTTTGCCTTTTTGTTAAGGTGTGTTCCGGCGCTCGCTTTCTTCTCATTATTTACGGCATTGTATTTCCTGCATGCAAATTTCTGACTCCGGGAGAGCCACTTCTGATTGTTTGTGCATTTAAGAGAGTACAAGTAAATAAAAGAAGCAACAAAGCAGAAGCCATATTATTTACTCCTGATGTCTGTTGTTACGAATGCTGAATCATTCAAGATGCTATTCGGCCCGTGAGGTAGCCGATGATCAAAAAAGAAGTCAATGACCAAATTATCCAGAGTGCCAAGAGAACAAGTAGAATGAGTGTCGTTCCAACGTTTCTTTTCTGAAAGAGAGAGAGAGAGAGAGAGAGAGAGAGAAAATACGAGGTAGTGCGGGCCGGTCAGGCCAAAAGACGGGAGTAGGAATGGAAATGGAAACTGCGAACGACAGAAACCAAGTAATGGTGCTCATCGAGGCTTTAACGGACCGTTGCCACGCGAGTTGGCGTGACTTCGATGCATTTGGTACTGATTGTTCTATTCTTCAAGAAAAAAACAAAAACAGACGTTATCTGCTCTAGGCAGGCACTGGCACTTAGCTGATATGTTATAATGTGGCACATCGCCTCGCAGGCACAAGCAGGCAAAAAATGCGGACACTCACCCTTTGTGGGACTGGGTACCCTTCCTTTCCCTACTGTTTCACCGTGCGGTAGACTTCTAGCCTCACATTTCCAGATTGCAAGCTTGTCAACGAGGGCAGTTGAAACATCTGCTGATGGAACTGTTGAAGGTACCTTGACAAGGAGGAGGAGACAAAGGAGAGGAAAGACAGGGAGGTTAGCCAGTGTAAGTACCGGCTGGCTACCCTGTGCTGGAGAAAGGGGTAAAGGTAATCAAAGGAGAAAGATGAAGAAGAGGAAAAAAAGTGGAAACCAGAAAATTCAGACAGTAACGCGAAACTACGCGCTACAACATTCAAAGGCGGTCGCACAATTCGCATGTCCTTAAAAACTTCAGCAAAGCCCTTAAGGCCTTGAGTGCCGCAGCCCGTCTGCACCAATGTCCTAGAGCTTTTTCCTCTGTAAAGGGCGATTCTCCAGTTTTTCGAGAGCGGTCACGAGCACTTGCCACTTTGTAACGAGGACAGCCACAAAGGAGGTGCTCAATCGTCTCCTCGCAGCCGCAGGTGCCACAAGTAGAGCTGTCGGCCATTCCAATGCGATATGAATAGGAGTTCGTGAATGCCACGCCGAGCCACAGGCGGCACAGAAGTGTTGCTTCTGCTCGTGGCAACCCTGGTGGTAGGCGGAGTTGCAGACGTGGATCCAATCTGTGGAGACGTGTGTTCGTGAATTCACTGGTGTTCCACAGATTCTGTGTAAGCTCGCGGGCGAGGGAGCAAAGACTTGAGGCTGCATCTGTTCTTGACAGCGGTATGGGTATAATCTGGGCACCATCATGAGCCGACCGGGCAGCGTCATCCGCACTGTCATTTCCTGAAATTCCGCAGTGACCCGGTATCCACTGGTAGATGATGTTGTGTCCCTTGTTGATTACGTGACGGTGGAGTAGTCGGATGTCTGCGACTAGTTGCACATTTGGTCCATGATTGAAAGGGGACATCAGACACTGAAGAGCTGCCTTTGAGTCACATAAGATGGACCATGAATGTGATGATTTGTGAACTCAAACTCCAGAGCAGCACGGATAGCTGCGAGTTCTGCAGCCGTCGATGATGTAATGTGAGATGTCTTGAACTTGAAGGTGACACACTCTGCGGGAACACCACTGCTCCAGCTGAACTATTAGAGGAGACAGAACCGTCCGTGTGAACGTGGATGCGTCCTCTGTGCTTGTCATGTAGCACTGAAAGCACGGTTTGTTTGAGGGCGAAAGTTGACATCTCCGTTTTCTTTTTGATACCGGGAATATCAAGAAGAGCCTGGAGTGGATGGAGGCACCACAGCGATTGAGATGGTCGTGCTGCAAGCGTGAAGTTTGACGGTAAAGTTCCATGGTTGGCGGCAATGATCTTGCTAAACGCTGAACGAGGTCGAACGGCAGGAAGGGAGGCGAGATGATGCGATGGAAGTCGGGCGAAGTGCCTGATATACATCCCTAATGTGTCGACTTAACATAACGATTTTAACATATGTTGGAACGTGGTCACTACCGTGCGTTTCGTTGTCCGTGAACCATTTCACACTGGCACTGAGGCATCTTGAAACAAAAGTTAAGTCCAGGCAGCTCCTGTATGTCAATCCCCGCAGAAAAGTGGGACTGCCATCATTTAGGCAGCAGAGCTCATGGTCCGACGCGAAGGATAGTACACATCTTCCTCGACAGTCCATCTTTAAGATTGCCCATAGCGGATAATGCGCATTGAAGTCGCCGGTAATAACCTATGGTCCAGGTGTCGCTGTTAAAATTGCACTTAGTCTTGCGTTGTCAAATCGACTCGAAGGAGAAATGTAGGCACCTACGAGCGTGAGTGCGACGTTCTTGCATCTTATAGTCAAACATACGTACCGATTGTCGTCATCAGGTGCCACTGGGTGTAAAACATATGTAAAATCGCATCTGATATAAACGATGACTTTGCTGCGGTCGCTACAGGTGGCAGACATGAAAGCTTCATATCCTGATAGGCGGATGGCGCTCTCAACGTTTGGTTCACAAATGACGATTATAGGAAATTTGTTCTTAAAAATAAACGGACGAAAGTCCGAAATGCGCGATTTAATGCCTGTGACATTCCATTGGAAGATAGACGCTTCCTTGACCTCTTTAAGGAATGAATGTAGAGGAGCAGCCATGGTGCTTCTCAAAACCGGACAGTACCGGATTCAGGGCATCCACTATTTGAAGTGCGCCTCGAGCCGCCGGAGTGTGTATGGCGGTCAGTAGTACTCGTAGCGTGTTCATAAGGACCCGTATCATGGTGACGACTTGTTTGTCGTCGTCTTGGTTGCTGCCAGAAGGTGAAGCACGACTCGGTGAGCGTGCTACATCTTGTCGCTCCGCTGGTGGATCTAGCCGTGGCAATGGCGGCCACTCCTCGCATGAGGCAATGATATTGGAGACTTTCCGCTGAGGAATCTCATTGCTGCTATTGCTAGTTGTATGCGGAAGTTTGTGGACTGTCAGTGGACGCGGTGCATCCTTAGCAATAGCAGTGGGTTTCCTAGATCTCCGGCGACGTGAACGCCGACGTCGCACCTTAGCGGCAGCGTCCCTGTGCGAGGAGCCATCCCTGACCATTTGCCTCAAGACTTTCGCCTCTTTTTTCCCATGTGGGCAATTCTTCGAAGTTGCATCGTGAGATCCCTGACAAGTGGCGCACTTTTGGTTTTCTGCACGACAGGCGTCGGAGCTGTGCGACCCAGGGCACCGTGAGCACACGGCAGCATTTGTGTAAACCGCCCTAACGTGCCCTATCCTTTGCCACTTCCTGCACTGAAGCGGCTTTGGCACAAAAGGCCGTACAATGTGTCGGAAGTGACCGACCTTGACGTGTGACGGTAGGCTGTCTCCCTTGAAAGTTAACTTGACACACTGCGAGTTTCCCAGGCGACGGGATTGCAATATGACAATTCCCTCTGTCACCGGCTTGATGAGTATATGCAGGTCAGCATCGCTTATGGAATTATCTACGTCATACACAACGCCGGCCGTAGAGTCATGATGGTCTTGTTTATAGCAGCGCACGTTGATGCTATCCAGCACGTTAACGTTGCTCAGTATGTCTAGCGCGCTGCGGTTTGTGACATCTATAGCAAGGATGTTCCTACGGGCGTTGATCCTTACATCTTTGATCTGACCCGGAACAAGTGCCTCGAGCGATGTGGCTTGGCGGTTGATCCGGTTTAGATTGTCGCTAGCAGCCACAGGCACAAATAAAATTGTGAGGTCTGATGGCTTTCGCGTCGGGATCACAGTTGCCTTACTTGTGGAAGGAGATGTCCTGACGAGTCTTCTCTTTGCTTTGTGCTTCGCTACGGGCACGAAGTCACTGTCATCCGAGGTTTCATCACTGGTCCCTGAGTAGATCACAGTATCCTCACTGTCGGTGTCACTCGGACGACGAGACCGCTTTCTCGGTGCGGCCGCTGTTGACGTAGAAGGACCAGGAACCTCTCCAGGCGACTCGACGTCCATCACCGTAGTTAAGGGAGCGGCGTCTCCCACAAAGTAGCTTCAAATTCTCAGAGACAAAAATGCAGCGTTCCACACAGGACACTTCGTCGTCGTCTCCCCCGGTACCTTGACAAGATATGTATGATTCTGGGCAAGACAGCACACAGAGGCACCACGGTACCTTGACAAGATATGTACACTGGTGCCTCTCTGTGCTGTCTTGCCCAGAATATCGAAAAGACGCAAGTTGTGGAATCTAAGGTGCACCCAGAAAGGTGTTTTATTGTGCTTAAGTTATGATTGCGCAGCAACCTCTTTACATTCTTTTTTGCTAATGGGTAATGAAACAAGTAAATGAATAAATGTTTAGGGTGTGAACAAAATCAGTAGGTCAACCAAATAACTGAGAGACTGTGCACCAGGTTCTCGTATACGTCACAGACGTCACAAACGCCACAGATGTCACGGAGATACTAGACGCCCGGTAATGCAACTTCGTATTAAAAAAAGCAATAGCGAGTCTCAAGGGTGTTTGAGACTACACGCAAAATGTTTGATCACTTTCTCCACTGTAACGAAAGCGAATATGACTTCCTTTTCTAGCTTCCATGTGCTAAAAGAGCAACTTGCGTCATTACTATTGCGATCAACAGAGCACTCACTTCGCTCATTAACAACGTAACGCCAAAGGTCAACTTCGTCTGCGCCTTGCTTACACAGGTTCCCAATAGAGCGCGTTCTGAGTTGTTAGTGCGAGAAGACGCCGTGTACTGCCTGTCTCGGGTTCGCTTGGCAATTAGCCAACGCCTCCCCACGGTGGTGACGTAATTTACGGTGATGAGCTCGCCGCTTTGGAAGCGTTGCGCTGTACTTGCGTAAGACATTGCCGTTGCGGTCGTAGTTGCACACCGCCAGGGAAGTAAAACGACAGCGGCCACACAATGACATTGCTTACGACCGCGCGCTTGTCGCGTCAGTTATCTCTCCTAAGACAGTGTGCACACATGCCGCGGTCGTACTTATATGAGTTATTCGAAGTAAACATTTCTGTAGGAGAATGAGCACGCTTGGCTTAACAGAAACTACCCCCGTGTTTTTTTAATGTGTTTTCTATATGCGTCTGTCTGCTCAAGCACACTGGTCAAGCAGACATTAAACTCAATTGATAATTAGCACTCGTTCTTCCTGCCCTTCCTTGTAAGGTTCCTTATTACTTCAGTAGTCTTTCATGTTAACATAAATGTGCCAACTATAAAGTATAATTAACATAAATGCAATGTATGCATTGGGAAGTCTAGTATGAATAACGTTAAAAGCGTGAAAGCTAAATTAGCCGCGCAGAACGCTGCAGAGGAAATTAATGTTGGTTCTTCGAAAGGGAAAGTTCGTCCTTGTTCGGGAATTTGGGACGGGACCACCACCTGATCCGGGGTCAGTCGCTTCGCTTACTGGGATAATCAGGAGGCTCACCGCTGCCATGTAATTAACTGACAACTGGAATCGCAGAGAGGTAAATCAACATAAATCCTGTTCTGGAGGAATCTACAACGTAGAAGAGAACGCTCTCACGTGCCTTGGCAAATTTTCCAACGATAATCCTTTCCCATTCGATGGATTCCCGCGGAGCTCACTTCTATCACGCCTTCACATGCTTCGGTTCGACAATGGCGTTTTTTGGCTTCTGTGAGAAGTACACAACACTTTTCACGTGTGCGACTTCTGCGTGGAAGGGTGAAACATAACAATGCCATTTTGTTCCTTGTGGTTACTGCACACGTCTATTGACAATTTCCAAAGAAGGTAAGAAAGGAAAGACAGAAACCAAGGAGGCTAACTGGAATATTATCCGGCTCGCAGCCATACACCAGTGAACACGAAACAGGTCAGCTACAGGTGAGAGAACGAAGAATGTGAGGTAAGTGTACTCGTCCACGCGAAAAGAAGGCTGTCTATACTGTCGGCGAGGTGAATAAGGGAAACGACGATGTCGACATTTTGGTTAGTTCGAAACCACACAATGAACAGACAATGAAGCCCCGGAAAGCATTGGGTAAGCTAACTGTTCTTTTAATTGAAATGGGAAAATTACAAGGAAATAACGATATGAGCGAACACGAAAAGACAACCGAACGTACGTGGTAGCCGAACCAACGTCTCTCGCATAGCGCTTGCAATGCTCTGCAATTGAGTTTATCGTGGCGTCCGTCCTCACTTCCGGGTGTATACTTGTGCATGCGTAGTATATCTTTCCTGGAACAGTCATGGAGCGTCACGGTCATGGAAGGCGGATGTGGAACTTCCTCTCAACTACAGGCGTCGCGTAGTGGGCAAGCTTAGGAACAGGAGCCAATAGGCCCTCGAGTGCACTCTCGAGCGGCAGAGGAGCGCGGTCCCTGTATTGTCATTGGAAATGCGAGAGACTCGTCAAGCACCACTCGCATTTCATTGATCGGGAGCCGTGACTGCATCGTACGGCTTTCCTCACGCTCTCACCGCGTTCGCTCGTTTCGCTGCGTGGATGCTATAGGCATTACGGCGTTTCTCACAAGCCGAGGTGCGCCTTCGCAATTGCTCCGTGTAGATTGGCGGTTGCGGCGTAACACAATGAAACAGCTAATTACTTCACTGTTCCTCGGGGCATTCCGGTCAGCTGGTTGCGTGGGCATAGCCGAACTGGCTCCGCCTGACTGCTTTTGAAGGCTCAGTGTAGCGCCTATACTCTTCACATGGCATTCGCGCGTTTCTTCAATTTCGTTTTTATTAAGGCGATTTTTTTAAAGGCGAATAGGTTTCTTTATTCCTATCTGTCTTTCTCGTGGTCGACTGTTGGTGGTCGGACTATCACCGTGCAAAAAGTGCGTGAACTTCTGCAACCAAGTGGCGGGCGGCGGGGGGGGGGGGGGGGGGGGTATGCATTCGTGGCTGAACGTCAACTGTAACACAGCTCTTTGAGCCGCACATGCGGTCGCACGACAGCTTTGAGGCATGTTAAAGTTAGGTGCCGTGGCGGAACGCTCGGGAAAGACACCGCTCCTCTTTTCCCGCCGCAGCTTTCGCGTCTGTGGAGGCTGTGGGAGAGGAGGATGGCAGTCGCCGTCTACGCCAGCGCTCGTGCCACTGGCACATATATGACGAATTGACTTATATGTATAGCCAACTATACTACCACTTCAGATGATGTGCTGGTTAACTGCTCGTTTGTTTGTGGAATTACGCAATGAAACAACGAAAGTTGCCTAAATATCCTCACTGCAAATAATGTGCGCTTATTTGCTCTGTGCGGAATTACACGATGAAAAAAAGAACACAAAAGTCGCCTAGATATCTTCAATGCGAAAAATATGCGCCTTCGAGCCCACAATTCTTTTCAGAAAGTCAAGACCTTTCTTGAAGCGTTAGGCGGATCGCTTACATTGACAATCATTATCGATGGTTTCTGCACATTTTTTTCTAACACGCTGACGTATAACATTGACCGCAATGATTATAGCTTCAGAACAATCGGTCAAAAGAAACGTATATATAAAGAAGCACGTACTCTTGCAACTGAAATATGAATAGACGGTCGACAGTTATCTCTTTACCAATGCATGCGAAAAGCTTGAGTAGCAAATGTCACCCCGGTATGAAATGAATGTAACGGTAACCATGCCTTTGTAGGGATAGATAATCTTAAGAAAATTGTATAACAATGAGACGAAGAACGAGTTTGACAAGTTTTGCTTCTACACTCGCGAGCTTCAAAAGGTGTGGCAAGCTGCAGGTCTATACTTTCAGCCACGCCGCCCAGCCTGCCGGCTCTAGGGAATGGCTGTAAGGCAACACAGCAACTTCACCGAGCGACCAGAGTCTCCCGAGGGCACACTCAGCTACAGGTTATGGTTTCTTACTAACCACCCTCCCGACTTCTGTTCTTTTTGTCTCCTTTGATGATGCAGCTGAAAAAGTAATAAATGTTTTTTTTTATGTCGTGAAATGTTTGCTTGCTGATGCTAAATGTTTATTTATTTCTTTTGGGGGGGGGGTAATACTATTCACTGACACTGGTATTTATCCCTGTAGGCAACGTTGCGTCTATAAGCCGCATCCGTGAGTCACATTCGCGATTGCATCGCTCCAGAGCCGTGATCGCACCTCTTTTTGTGATGAGCGTCCATTTCTTTAATGCGGTTTAAATTCATAAATAGCTTTAGATCCTAACAACGGCTGCATGAATGCGATAACGAAAGAACTTAACGTGGCATGCCCGAGGGAAAAGCCGCACGAGAAGTCGAGAGCACGGAGCTGAGATTTGAGGCACTCGAGGCAAATTTTCGAAAGTGCGCCTTTTAAACCAGCCGAGAAAAGGAGCTTCCGTGGGCGGCGAAGAAAGCATGCCGGTTCATCATTTCGCAAGACGTTTCCCCGAACCGATGAGACACTTTCGTCGACCATCCAATCTTTATTCAGCTGCATGACGCTACGTAGTCTCCGTTTCCCAACTTTACTGGTAACGAAAGGCTTGGAGCCCTTCGGCTATATATAACAATGCGGAAGGTGAACGCGCACGGAGCGTATTTGACTCGAAACCTAGCGAGGCTCATGACTGCGCCTAAGTCGATATGACGGTTGCGCACGCATGACGCATGTTGGACGAGACAGCGCGAGCACTTTGGCAACCGAGAAAAGTGGCTTGACGCTTGAGCGCCCATATCCCATTGAATCGGATACACTGAACAACAAATACATTCAATTCCAAAGGAACGAAATACTGTAGAACTTCGGAATCTTTTTCACGGACGACAGCGGGCAAGCATTCGAAAATTTATAGCTTTCATGTTGCTTATCCAGGTATCAAGTGGTGGTGCGCTTTGTTGAAGCTTATTCCGCGCTTGCGCACTATCATGATCATCACTATGTTTCATAACATGGCCATGTTTGTTCATCGACGGCTCTTTCGGGGCAGACATTCGTGGGTTTCTACGTAACGCTTAACGGCTGTAGAGGAAATTTAAGAGAGGATTACAAACTGCTGAAACATGAATGTCCAAAAAGTGGGCATGCGCAATCAGAAAAGGGAAACCAAACCAACCGGAAAACGAAGTGACAAAGCATTAACAACCGGCGGATCTCTGGAGCTGTGCAATCGGCAAAACGACTACAGAGGCTCTGTAGGACAGTTTCCAGCTTCCCACCACTCTATACCGATTCCAGTGGAGACGACAACTGCCGTTAACTGTAAGGGCTATTAAGCGGCGAACAACAGTAAAATAAGAATCAATCGTTGTGAAGAAACAGCAGCGCGCAGCAGTCCGGCGCTTCACGGATCCCGTATAACGGAGACGGCTTGTTTGTTCAGGAAGCCCAGTTGTGACGGGCGCTCGCACCAATTTCCCGCACTGGCTCGACTTTACACCGACGTCGCGGAGGGAGGTAATATCAACGCCCAGTGCGACGGTAACGGAGACTAGCACTAGCACTGGCACTAATGACACTCAGAGCCGAGAGTTTGCCTCGGCAGAATGGCTCTTGCGCCACTCCTAGGCACAGTACGAAGGTAAACACCTGGTGCACCGCTGCACACCTCTCTATGGAAGAGCCAGATAAGAAAAAAAGAATGCAGGAGCTGAATACCGGTGAGCCCGGCAACCGACAGCAAAACGTCGCGACGGCAGACTAATGCGCAATAATGTGGGTGACAGCGAGGAGTGTTTTGTCTTTCCAGGAGCGAGGTGTTGCCCGACGTCAATCTTCGAGAATGCTTTCAATATTCGCCAGGCTGAACTTGCCCTTGACGTAGACCACCACATGTGGGCAGTCATGGCGATTAGAAGCCGCCCTTATTTATTTGTCTACCCTCCTAGGTTTAGTGTGGCTGCTGCCGCTGGGTTGGTCGGTATCTCGGCAGATATATTTGAACGGCAAAGTACTGCGAGCAAGCCCCTTTTCTTCGTAAAAGAAAAAAAAAAGACAGAATAGATTTTTGCATAACACTTGTACGTATAATTTCGGCTAGTAGGTATATATATCTACAGCACACCAACCTCTCAATGAAATAGGGCATTATATGTTAGACGGATTCTTTGTCTTACTTGGTTTTCTTCAATTTATAGCCGTTCGGTATGTGCAACTGGGTGTGCCTTCATCCTTTGCAAACATTCCGGAATGTTTATGTACAACCGTGACTAAAGTGGTACACGATCATTAAATGTAGGTAGATATATATTGCACTGCTCGTACTGATATATGTCGTACCAAGAATGCGTAATAACAAAGAACGTATTAGCGAGGTTATTCTACATTTAGAGAAGTAACCCTCTACAGACTCCACGTGATCACGCCTGCCTTTTCCCTTTCTCGTCGATGTAACCCCTCGCACAAAAGTATACGGCTCGCCTAAAGCTTCCAATTGCAATGTTCCGACTGCAGTCATCGATTAGAAGTTACTTTCATGGGCGGGAAAAAAACCTCGGCTTTATCACGCAATTCCTGGTCAGTAACTTTTGCTCACGTGAGTTCGTGTCACACGTGCTTGAGCATGCCTTGCAGTGAAATGATTTAAGCGGATTATTGCCGCACTCAGCCCCCCACCCAACAAAGAAACACATGCAGGTGCTCCTAATGGAGTTCGTACGCTAATGAGCCACGCAGTTGACGGATCAATTACGGGAGTCAGTATCGACGCGCTGATGCTCCGACTATGCTGCGACGATATCCAACCGCCGCATCCCCTTTCCTTTCCTTTTCTTTCTTTCTTTCTTTCTTTCTTTCTTTCTTTCTTTCTGTCCTTCTTTCTTTCTTTCTTTCTTTTTCTTTCTTTCTTTCTTTCTTTCTTTCTTTCTTTCTTTCTTTCTTTCTTTCTTTCTTTCTTTATGATTACCTGGAGGGGCACTGGGAAGGAGAGACAGCCCCACCGTGTGCTGGCCACTCGGTTTCGTCGCTGCCTGCTCACAGCTTTGCCTGGACGCGTGCCGAGCATGGGCGATCGGAGCCCGATGGTCCCCGCGCGGACACCTCGCCATCCATCACGAGAAATTGAGGCGATGCTCTCACGCGAATTACAGGCGTCGCAGTCGTAGTCGAGAAAAAAAAAAAAAAAAGGTCCGCTGCTTAGGCTCAAATCGAGAGCACTCTGTCCTTGCGCATGGCTGAGCGGTGGTCGCTTGTGCCCCTAAAAAAAAAAAAAAAAGGAAAAAGGAAGAAGAAAGGTTCGAGCGGGAAAATGCCGTTTTCACCCGAAATTACACGCGCCACCGCTGATGTCCATGTCGTCTCTAGTCTGCAAGCGGTTCTCGCGCCTTTTGCCTGCCATTCTTACGTGTGTACATATACAGGGTAATAATTTTTAAGTTTTACGGAATTCTTAAAGATCGCCTGTTGCAGATAACATAATTCTAGTCTTCGAAGTGAATTATTCAGAGAGGCGGACATTACTTGCACGCGCAATAGAAACTCTTGTTAAACTAATTAACAAAGATTCACTAAATATGACGTGGTTTAATTACTTTACTGCACATACTGCAATTTACGAATAGTAGTCCGTCAGATTGCAAGGCGTATCCACTTGGAATTAATTTCCAGGATGACACCAGTTTGGAGATATGCGCCATCAAACTCGCCGTAATAATGCACTGTTGTTCCACTTGCTTTGTTCTTTTTTTCACAAAACGCTGTTTTACGCATTGAAGCACAAAAGTAACTGGAACGCCCATGTAATTCATCCCACACTTCGGGCAATAACATATCGACACTAGTGTGATCCTGAAAATTCATTTCGAGTGGATACTTCTTGCAAGTTCACCGACTACAATCCGTAAATTGCGATATGTGCCTTACAGCAATCAAGAAGTTATTAAGTGAATTCTTATTAGTTAGCTGACTATGTGCATCGGTTCCTTGTGCTACCTGTGCCCACCTCTTCGAAAAATCCAGCTCAAGGTCAAAAATTAAGCTAAACAGGCGATATTTAAAGAATTCCACAAAGCTTGACGATGATCACCCTGTATATTTTTTCGTTTGTATGTCGCTCATCCTCTTGCCACTTACATCTGAGGCAGAGAATTGAGCTAGTTGGAATTTAAGCGAATACATGTCCCAACGTGCAAAAAATAAATAAAAAATAGATAGAATGAAAAGAAGTGCGGAGCTGCTTCACGGTTTCTGTCGTCGTTAGAGTGTCTGCACCGCTTTTCAGCTTTTCCCGATGCACTGGAATATGTCTTTTTGCCCAAATATACCTTGCCCAGGGTGTGCCGGCTTTTGCCAATTTCGTCCTTCGTTTCATCTCCTTCGTTCCTTCATTGTTCTTTGCCAGCGTTGTTTCGCATAGGATTTTCGCTTTCATAATACTTGCGTTGCGGGGAGACTGGAAATAATCCACAGTTTTGCTTCCGCGACTCTACTTCGGCGTGTGTAGGGGAAGGGGGGAGGGGGGGGCCTCCCCCCCCCCTACCAAGAAAAAGTAGTAATCGAAAAAAGTAATTTGAAATCTTGTTTTCTTTCTATTCTCGCATTTTCCACCCGTTATTTCTACAGCGGTATCGTTGATGATTACTTCTTCCGTTCTTTTGTTTCGTCCTTGTTTTTCTTGTTCGGTTTGGTGGTGTTCGTTTCACAAACGCCTTCCCGCGAGGAAAGCAAGCGCTGATCGCGTTAGCTGGGCCCGGCCACCTTTCTCCGTATAGGATATTGTGGTCTTGGAAAGTGCGACGCATTTAAGGCTTCCGGGCTGCTCTGCCGGCCGATATTGTTTTCCCCGATTTCAGCTCCGGAAAGGTTTATTAAAAGAATGCTCTCAGCGCATCGATCACGCCAGGAGTACAAGTGCGGATTTTATTAAGTGAGAGCGACCGCCGCGAACAACTCTAGTTTTGCTCGTTACTACACCTTTTACCGCAAGATGAAGGCAAGGAAGTGGGGGTGAGAGAAAGAAATAGGAAAGGAAGCAAGGAAAAAAAAAAGAATCATGAACGTCAAAAGGAAAGGGCGATTTATCGGCAACCAAAAGAAAAGTTCGAAGTTTCAGAGATCCCGGAGTGAATAAAGAAAGAAAGAAAACGTTAACGCAAATTGCTATGCGCTCTCGAATTTCAACGAACCTACGGCCATGGGACTGTGCCTCTTTTACAATAACTGCTTTTTTTTTCTTTTTGCTTTTGAGAAGCGATCACGACGCCCCTTACAGCGCGTCGTTCGCGTTCCAGCACTTTCATGCCTTCGCACCGAAAATAAAAAAAAAAAAAGCAACACGATAGTGCGCAATGGAAATTCGGAGCCCTATCCGTAGTATTGACACGTGTAGGATGCCGCGTTTCATGTGTTTTTTTTTCTTGAGCCATGGAAGTAAAAAGTGCCGTGGATAGGGCACATAAGGTATGCTGCCTTTGAGAATAACATTATCGGATCTTCTTTTTCTTCTTTGAAAGCCAAGACTAGAGCTGAATAGATCTGGGAGAGCGAAAGATCTGGCTAGAGATTAGCAAAAAACAAAAAGAATGTAATCAGAACTAGAGTGTTCATCTGTAACGCGATCCAAGTTTTCCAAAATTACTTGCACTTATATCAATATGATATACTGATATTTAGTAAATAGAGGAGCTTGCCTTATTACGACAGCGCTATTAAACAACTTAGGCGCATAAATCCGAAATTATGACAAGGACATTATGCCGCATTTGAGACACTGTCAACAACGTTTGAGATGTGCTAAAGATATTGTCGCGATGTAGAACAGGACACGCAGACAAGAGGCGATGACGAAGTGCTGTTGTTGTTGCTGGGGCGCTTTCGCCGCGATGTTCTAGTGTCAGCTGGCGCCTTCAGCATTTGCCTTGCACAAGCAACATTTGTGCTTGTCTCCACTTCGTAACATTTTGGTGGAGGTGCTGGGTACCAACACGGAGTTCAACAGTGGTCGCCCACCCACCTCCAGTGCCACAGACGCTGACCTCCATCGCGTTGTCCCAGATGCGAGACCCAGGGACTTTCAATAACAACGATGGTACGGACGTTGAAGACTGGATTTCCTGCTATGAGCGGGTAAGCGAAAATAAACGGTGGGACGCAACGCCAATGCTAGCGAATGTGATATTCTACCTCCGAGACACAGTGCGAGCATGGTACGAGACCCACGAACACGACATAACGAGTTGGGACGTCTGCAAGCAGAAGCTTCTAGACCTCTTTGGAAAGCCCTTTGGCCATCAGCTTGCAGCGACGAAGGAGCTATCGACCTGTGCTCAAACGTCGACAGAATCTCAGGTGGCGTATATTCAATATGTTATCGTGCTCTGTGGTAAAGTTGGCATATACATGAACGAGACCGACAAGAGTGGCCACATCCTGAAGGGCATAGCAGATGACGCATTCAACCTGCTTATCTGCAAGAACTATCACTCAGTGGACGCGATCATCAAAGAGTGCCGCAATTTCGAACTGAAGAGTCGCCGCATTACGCGGCAGTCAACAGGCTAACAAATACAGCTTTGACGTCTTCGTGTGAGGAACATCCACGTGACCTCCTTTGTCTGGACAAGAAAATTTGACGCGGTTAATTCGTCGCGAGCTCGAGGCCATGCCTCCCGCCGTTCCTTGTCAGCATCGCACAGACAACGCAAGTTATGTCTCGGTTATACGGGCTGTTGTCAGACAAGAGATGGCACATTTAGGCCCCCCGTCTCTCTGCCCCATTGGTGATGCCACTGTCAGTCAGGACCGGCCCCGCCCAATCAGTGCTTTTCCGTTTTCAGCGGTTCCAACTCGCCGTCGTAACCCAGCCGACTGGAGAACACCGTACGATAGGCCGATTTATTTAAATTGCTCGCATGTTGGACATATCGCTCGCCATTGCCGCAGTCACTGGTCATCGCCCCCTATACGGAACTTCCCATTCAGATCAAGGCGCTGCCCGTTTCTCTGTGCGTCATTCATCTACGAATACCGACAACGTACCTACGACCTTTCGAAGCAGCCGGTCACCATCGCCTCTTAGTCGTCGGTTTCGTTCGCCGCGGGCCCGCCGCTCTTCTTCCCACGCGTTCGTGCCACAGGAAAGCTAATAGATGCAGCTTTCGGAGGTGACGCTGCATTAACGACCCGGCCTACAAATCCTCCGATCACATTGCACGTTGAGGTGGATGGAGTCTCAGTCAAGACTCTCGTCGACACCGGCGCGCAGATGTCTGTAATGAGTGCCGGCCTTCGCAAAAGACATAGAAAGGTCATCACGCCTGCCGCACCGTGCACAGTACGCGTTGCTGACAGCAGTACGCTACCGGTTGTCGGCATGTGTACAGCGCGAGTAATGATTGCCGGACATCAAACCACCGCTTTATTTATTGTTATAGCGCTGTCCGCATGACCTGATTTTGGGGCTGGACTTTCTTTCGACCCATTTCTGCCCTAATAGACTGCGCTACCAGTTTAGTGCAATTGGACGTTCCTTCTGACTGCTACTTTGTTTCCGATGCACATCATCAGTCCCTGTGTTCTGCTGAATTCGCTCGGTTGTCACCTCAAGCCGCTACAACTGTACTTTCTAAGGCTCGACCACATGTTCCTGATGGCGACTACATCCTCTCTCCGCTTGTCGATGTTATTCTACAGCATGACGTCGCGCTCCCAAGTACCGTTGTCACCACTGTCAATAATTCTACTTGGCTTCCCGTTTTAGGGTCTGTTGCACATGTTCTTCCCGGTAACATGACAGTAGGCCGTCTTACACCTGTGCACGAGTACGAGATAGCTCCGCTTGCGCCTACCATTTCTGCCTCTGTCAGCCCTATCGTGTGTTCCCGTTCGCCTTCGTCACCCTACCACGACGTCGATAATATGATCGCTACCGACCTCTCTCCAGCTCAGACTGAAGACCTTAGGCGCATACTGTTCAGTTACCGCGAAACTTTTTATGTTGATGACCACCCGCTCGGCCAGACAGTCACTCAGTGGATTCACACCGGCGACGCAAGTCCCGTACATCGCCGCCCCTGCTGAAGAACATCATCGAGCCTTTCGCTAGCCCGTTGGCCTCACCAGTTGTCCTGCTCAAGAAAAAAGACACCTGGATATTTTGTGTCAATTATTGTCATCTGAACAAGGTCAACAAATAGGATGTACATCTTAATTGAAACCAAGAAAAAGAAATGGGCATGGGCAAGACACGTAATGAGGAGGGAAGATAACCAATGGTCATTAAGGGCTACGGACTGGATTCCAAGGGAAGGGAAACGTAGCAGGGGACGGCAGAAAGTTAGGGTGGGCGGATGAGATTAAGAAGTTTGCAGGGACAACATGGCCACTATTAGTACATGAGCGGGGTAGTTGGAGAAGTATGGGAGTGGCATTTGCCCTGCAATGGGCGTAACCAGGCTGATGATGATGATGATAATAATGATGATGATGATGACTACATTGGCGCTGTTCTTTCCCAGATTAAGCGTGGTCAAGAGTGCCTTATCGTTTAGGCGAGCCGTCTTCTGTCTACCGCCGAGCGCAACGATTCTATCACGGAATGATAGTGCCTAGCGCTAGTTTGAGCGATAGCGAAGTTTCGCCCATACCTATTCGGGCGCCATTCCCACGTAATTACCGACCACTACGCGCTCTGCTGGATCTCCTCGGTGAAGGACCCCACAGGGCGTCTTGGGCATTGGGCATTGCGCTTGCAAGAGTACACTTTCTCTTTGGCGTACAAATCCGACCGTTTACATCAGGACACCGACTGCTTGTCCTGCCACGCGGTCTCCCCATATGAGTGTCGGGCCTGAACTGGCGGGAAACGGCGCCCCCCCCCCCTTCCCCCTCCAGGCGAGCGAACACGCGACACGTGATCACACCATTTTCCTCCTCCGGAGGGAGGGGGCGCCTGTGATTGGCTCGCGCCTTGCGCTGCGTCTACTTCTTCATGAATATAAAACCCCACTTTAAAGGCCGCGTATGAGGAAATCGGTTAGCGGGGTGGTTTGGCAACCCAGAGGTCGGTGGCTCAAATCCGCAGCCAGACAAGCAATTTTTATTTTCGCGCGGCTTGGGTTTTTTCGCCCGGTAACACCAACACCGGTGCCGTCACGCGTGAGGCAATGCAAGCTTCGCTTGAAAATGCTTTGCATATATTGCGTACATAGATTCGTGAGAAGAATGCAGCTGCTGACTGACCTGACTCACTGACTGACTGACTGATAAGAACAATCGATGCCTTTGTTCTACCGCACTATTGCCAAAAGAGATATAATTCCAGGCGTAAAGCTAACAAAATAGCTCGAGTGTGTCTCATACACAGTACAGGTACACCGACCTAATTGGTAGGAACGGCCGTTCATTTACATGAATATACGACCACAGGAAAAAGTGGGCTACGAACTATAGCAGGAACAGAGCAACAGCAGACTTCCGCTACTAGGGCAATGAAGAGAAAACCACGCGAGCATTTTCATCATACGAGTACTTGTAGTTTCCTTTAGTCATCGCGCTCTCCTCCAAGCACTGAAAGCTAACCTCCGGTGGGGCACGCTCTTCCTCTTTTGTCTACTTCCTCTTCCGCAACCTTAACACTCTATTAGAAGGCATTGTTACATACCCGGCAGCCGAACGACCACCTGTATTCGAGAAACGGATGGAGGGCCGCAAGACAATCTTTATTTATTTTTGTGAAACGCGCTTTTTGTGTGTTTCCTGACCAGTCACGTTCGAGGAAAAAAAAAGCAAGTATTGGCGACGTGACAAAGTTATCTGAAAATGTGAAGCGTGAACAAAAGGGAAGCGCTGCAAGTTCCACGGCTCCGACAACTTCCGTCACCTTGGCCTGGGGACTAACACTAAATTTTATTTATTGATCATACCTTACAGTTCCATTAAGCGTCATTGAGTAAGCGGGTTAACATAGTGACAGAAAATGCGATTAAGGGAAATAAGCAGGCGAAGTAAATGACACAAGCACGAATCAACGTTGCCGAAAATGACCCACGAGTGTCTCCCTAAGTGTCCGGAACCTGCGACTACGGCAGATGCTCGACAGCTCCTTTGGCCGAGTATGGGGACGCGTGCCATAAAGGCCAGACTTAAGCGGGAAAATGGCAACCATGGGGTAACCGAGAGGAAGTTCCAAAGGGCCTTGATGCAGTACCTAGTTGCACGGTTTTCTTTGCCTTTTTTGCTATCTGGGTCACTGCACTCCTTCTACTCCATTCTATTGCGAACAGCCCACCGCATTTTTTTTAATTCTCTAGCGTGATCCGTCTCGGTTAACCTCTTCGTGTTCTTCTTGTCGCCTGTGTATTTTATTCCTCTGTTCTTCCCTAGCATATCTTGCAGCAAATCTTCCGAGTAAAATTACTTTCACAAATGCACGCGCGGAAACCAGGGGGAAAAGGGTGAACTGAGATAATGTGCCACGGGGAATGCAGGCCACAAAAAAGAAAAAAAAAAGACAATAGGAGAAGCCAACGTGCAAGCCGAACCAAGTCGTTAGGCTTTGGCAGGTACCTGACTAGCGTTGCGCGTGGACGAAAACTCGCTTTCGCCCTGATTACCTGATTAGCAGGCGGGAGATTCCCCAAAGGACGGGCGTGCTCCTGTTTCGGGGAGCCTGGCTGTTTTGCTGCAGATGTAATGGAGCCGAGCAGGCATACGTTGGGCGAGATTCGATTGGAATCGGCGCCTCATTACAAGCTGCGAAATTCTTCTGGTGCTGTTTTCACAGCAGTTTAGAAAGCTGGGTCGCTGTTGCCTGCAGCCGTGAACAAGTAGTCCGCACAGATTAAGTCAACTGTGCATGCCTTTACCGAAATGACGCAAGAGAGACACCGTGCGCTCAGTGGGTTGTCTGCGTGCATCCGTCGAACTCTTGGCGACGAACTCGATATATCTCCACCTCAAATAATTGCACTGCATTAGGCCACAAGTCAGGAATGAGAGAAATCGGTTGAGTTTTACGTCAGTATCTGTTGGGCGTGAAGTTTCCGGAGACATGGCCATGAAATGTGTCAACGAAGAGAGAACGTGGAGCCGTGCGGACATTAAAGGAAGCCGCTCAGGTCGAAGCAAGAAGTGATGGTATAGACACGAGGTTAAATAAAGGTGACCCGCCGTGGTTGCTCACTGGCTATGGTGTTAGGCTGCTGAGCTCGAGGTCGCGGGATCAAATCCCGGCCACGGCGGCCGCATTTCGATGGGGGCGAAATGCGAAAACACCCGTGCACTTAGATTTAGGTGCACCTTAAAGAACCCCAGGTGGTCGATGTGACGACCCCACTTATGGGGTGCAAAGGTTCGTGTTCTCAATGTTTTAATGGTTCTCTTAGGCGGAGCCTCCGAGAACCCAATTGAGGACAAAGCCGTTGGTTTGAACACACACACAAATACTTTTAATCAAAAATAAAAAAGGCGTAAAGCAAATAGAACGAAACGGAAAGCATGCTTAAAATAAACATTCAAGAAAACATTGCGGTAAGGAGCACACTTAGGGCTTTAACAAGGGTGCGAGTCCGGGCTTGCCACGAGGGCGGGGACGCGTCGCAGTCTCGACGCGGCAACGCGGCGACGAGCTGGCAGAAGGAGTGGCGCCGGTCTCACCAAAGGTCGTGGCGTAGGTTGACCGACCGGGCGCCGGGAGCGCGCCAGCTCTGGCGAGGCGAGGTAACGCTGGCGGCTGGGTGGACGGCGGCGGCGTTCTGGCCGGGCAGAGAGCTCGGGCCCGTAGCCCGACTGCTCCCCTCTCGCCCACGGCGCGGAAGCTCGAACGCCGGCCTCGGGCAGCAGGCGGCACGGCAGACGGGGGTGGCGTTCTGGCCGGGCAGCTGGCGCAGAACTCGGGCCCGAAGCCCGACTGTTCTCGTCCTGCCCCCTGGCGCAAAAGCTCACCGGCCTTGAGGAGCTGACGGCACGCTCAGGTAGACGGGCGACGCACAGGAACAGGTAGGCAGGAGGCCTTGGGCGGGTGAAGTCCTGGTGGGCTCGGGTCCGGAACCCGACGGCCCGTCTTCAACGCCCGCTCCGGTGGTTGACCTCCTCCTGCCGTCGTTTCCTGGGACTCTCCTGGCGTCTCCCCGGCGTCTCCCTGCGTGTCCTCTTGCGTGTCACCCCCTTCTGCCAGCGCACCACGCTTTTTCTTGTGGTCTGGCCGATTGGGCATTTACTGATTGGCTGCCCGACGCCCCGTGGTCTTTTCTAATTGGTTGCTTTTTTTTTCTTTTTGTTGTCTTTCCTGCGCCGCGCATTCACGTGCCGGGCGCTCTTCGGCGTCGTCGTTTTCCTCCTTCCAGCTCGGCGCGCGTGCACTCGGCGTCGTCTGCTCTCGACCGTCCCGAGCCCCGCACCACGTCGCGCACCACACATCACAGTCGAAATTTCCGGAGTCCTCCACTACGGCGTGCCTCATAATCAGAAAGTGGTTTTGGCACGTAAAACCCAATAATAATAATAATAATAATAATAATAATAATAATAATAATAATAATAATAATAATAATAATAATAATAATAATAATAATAATAATAATAATAATAATAATAATAATAAATAAAGGTGCATAAAACAGGAGCTGCACGGCAGAAAAAGTTTCTTGGCAGCACCATGGTATCAGCGAGCATGAGAGACACGGCTCGAATCCTGTTCTGAAACACAATTCTGCAAACATAGCTTTAAGAGAAAGCTTTAACTGAAGATATCCTACATATAAGCATGTATGTGAAGGAGAAACTGACTTGCTTGGCATCTACTGCACCGAATTTAATGAGGTGTGTTGCATTTAAAAGAAAAGAAAGAGAACACTTAAAATCTACCGACTGTGCGAGCAGAATATTGCCATCAAAAGTTACCGAAAATTCTTGAATATCGTAAAATAATAAACATTAACTGCAGCATCTAGTTTTACAACTATGAGCATATTGAGAAATTTAAAAGAGTCAAAACTGATGTATTATACACCGCTCTCAAATATATAACTAATTTGGGAGTAGCACTTCTTGCAAAACTCTCTTAAATATTTAAACAATATTACGTAACCTGTAAACTCGTGAATAAAATTTGTGCGCTTGAGATGCTCTAACAAACACACTGTTAGTAAACTTGTGGTAGGTGTTCTTGCTTAGAGTTGCAAAGTTGTCAGCTTTGTGCTTCAAATAAAATTTAAGAAAGTACAATCATATTTCCAAATTTTTGTAGAAGCTATGAGACCATACATCGAAATTCTGCTTGCTACAATGGGTAAAACTGTTCTTCCCGCAAGATGCAGCAAATTTCATCTGAAAGCATTTTCATTTCGGCGTTTTACACGTGTTCTTACAGTGACACCGGAGTTGGCTGGTCCTAAGGTAAAGCCTTCCTCTAAGGGCACTTCAATGGATATTCGCGCTGCTCTACACTGGTAGTCCCTGCACTTTTTTATGACCGTTCACCAAAAGAGAAAGCTTCTGCATTATTTCTCACTCAGAAGTCGATTCGGGGTCCGCGATTCAACCATCTGCTTGTCTTGTTTTGCGTTCTTGAAGTTTGCCTTCGTCGTCGTGGTCGTACCTCTGTCTCCGCAATCGTCGACGCTGTTGGCCACACCGTCTCGATCACTTTCATAGTTGGGCTGTTGTCGCCTGGCCAGTGATTGCTATTCTGCTGGGCACGTACGGACTTCTCGTGGAGGAAAGAAACAACATAGGAGAGGCCCTGACGTCACGCTTTTGAAGCCGGAAGTGCAGCCATGTTGGTGTGCCGTCTCCCTGTGCGCTTCCAATCAGCTCGCCGGAGCAGATAGGCGCAATCTTCGAACTTGCATTGCTACGAGCCGTCGGGAATGTGGGCTGCTGACGCACGTCAGAACTAATCGCACGAAACTTCTGCAACAGTTGTAATGAAGCAGACGCGCTCTTGTGTTTTGCCGTGGCACGTCGAAGGAGACGACGAAGACTCGCGCTGTGATTAGTTCAGTGTGTCTTGCTGGCTGACACTCACATTCACAGAGCCGAAACAGAACATTCACGCTTACACACTACACTCCAAAGTCAGCTTTTCTCACGGATAGAATGTGCTGCGAGAAAAACCTGGGCCGAAAAATCGTATCTAACTTTTCAGAGGTCGAGAGCAGCAGTGAGAGATTCAGCAGCGTGGTTGCTATGGCAACGTTGATGTTTGGGGCACCAGTCCCAGTGCGCCTTTGCGAAAAACACCACGTGACTTCCGCCAGACACGCTTCAACTGATCCGGGCTAGCCGGGGCCTCTGCTATGCTTCCTTTCCTCCATGGAACTTGCTATGGCTCGGTCTTTAAATTTCCACACTTGAATTTTGGACGTTCATCGGCGATTGAGATGTTTGCCAACGCTGAAAGCGAATTTCATTACAGCTGCACGTAGGAAAGATACATTTCCCGGACATCAACTGCTTCAGCGTGTTACAAATAATGTTCAGTTGAGTAAAACCTACATGGACACTACCCCTTCATCCGCTCTTGTTCTTGGAGAATGCGCTGGAAGCAAGGAAAAGAGCTTGTGTAAGAAGGAGCGGAGTGAAAAAAAATGGTTGGGGGGAAGTAAAATGTCTTTCGACACACATTTTTTTCTCCAGATCTTTTTAAATGCATGGGCCTAAACCTCTTTCATTTATGACCTATAGCGCTCTCCTTTAAGTATGATGCAATCCCAAACAACGAAAAAAAAAAAGCTTCCACGTCTGTGCTCGTCCGACTTGTACGAGCATATTTTTTTAATTTATTCGTTTTTTTTTCTGTATTTCCTTTTACACATAGCTCGGTATAGGATCCTGGAACCAAAACACTGAACAACCTCCCGATGGATAGACATGGCTGGCCATTCAAATTAATGCCGACGACATCGGCGCTGCTATAGAATAGGGACATCATGACCACCACTCCTTGGTCTTTCTTCCTAAGCGCACACTTGGGTCACTTGAAAGGCACCGGTGTAAAGAAAAGCTGAGAGCGGAAAGAAGAAGGAAAAAAAAAGGAAAACGTGGGGAGGTGGGTGACTCTGCGTTCTCGAACTCTGGACAAAAGCTCTTCTATTCCCTTGTCTTCTCGAGAAAGACAAAAACACCACAACAGCCGCCTCGCCCACGATCCCGAAACAAGCGCCTGCGTTGTTTACTATGCGTCGGCTTCATTGTTTTCCTCTCGAAGAGCGAATATCGAGCAATCTTCTTTCCAAAAAAGCTCAACACGGCATCGATTGGCGCCTGATGACAAAATGCTCCGACCCCTACGCCTTTCTCGCAAGCTAAGAAAGTGAACGCGAGCAGCACTCACGGTTGTAAGAAAATTAGGAGCGTCGTGTCTTCCTGTCGCCTCAAGTGCTGGCATGGCTTCTGTTAGGCGCTCGCGGAAGCCTAGGCGACCTGCTCCAACTATTCCAACGTCTTATAATTCAATATATTACATTTCTGTTAACCTATCAATTGGCGCCACTGTTTTCTTCAGATGAAAGCCTCGTTCACTTTACCACCGATACACCTAAAGTTTTAACAGTGCAGTGCTTCGTTGATCAATAATGGTTGCACAAGGGGTGCCACTGTAGTCGACGTTTCCAGGAGTTAACTTGTCCTTGTCAGGACAGCAAAGTAAGTTCAGTCAAAAGACAAACTTGGCCAAACTTGTCGGGGCAGCAACTCCTAACTTGTCAAAATGCGAGTCCCCTTGTCGGAAAGCTGGCTTCAGCGACACTTGTTCTACAATTGTTGATCTCTTCAAGCCTCAATCATCTTGGAAACCTCTCTCGCTTCCATTTGAAAAGCTCCAGGATGCTTATACTGCACTTCACCGGTTTACTTAGAATCTATCATGAAGAGTGCCGTTTTCGTGCCTATTTGTGCCAGCGAGCTCACCAGGGTAAACATGGTGACACAAAACTGCGGCTAATGAGCAAAATGCCGAGATAGCTGCTAAGCTCATCTGCCGGGTCGTTCCACATTTATGCGTCCCCGCTCGAGATTGTTGTGTTTCGATCACCCTGCAGCGCTGTGTCTTTTGCGTCTCGGAAATTTTGCATCGCCGTTTAGGCGGTCAGGCAGGAGCCGCAGAACCAGCTGAACGACTTGGACTTGAGCCCGGAGTTCCCCGGCAATACATTAGCTACAGCTCATTGGGGGAACATTTGAAAAATTGGAAGTCGAGCGCGAGCACTTGTGTCAAGCGGTTTCATATTCGGTATAGGTGCTGCGACGACCTTGGGCTGTTATCAAACAATTTCTCGCTTCTTTGCGCCCATATACCAAGCTGACACGGCTCTGAAACACCGAATGGATTTGTGCAGCCATCTTCATGTACAAGAGTCGACCTTCGTATAACGTGCATTAGTTCTTAGAGGAGGAAAATTGCCAATTTGGACAGCCAACGATGGTGGCATTCCAGCACCTTCGTAAAATTGGCAATATATTTCTTCGAGGTAGTAGACGCGAGCCTGAGACACAGCACATCGCCGTGCACCAAGCGTATATTTATCCGCGATGTGAAGCCTCAACTGTGCGGGAGCGCACACACCAATGTCTTGGATGCGGCCACTGAAAAGCTAGTTCGCAAGCCTTCTGAGAGCCTGGCGTTGTGCTGTCGCCAAACTTTTCCTCCTGTCAGTTCCCTTTTCTGCTTTTCAGGAAACCTGGCGGCACTCCTCAACCCTCCAAAATGACTTCTTTACAATGGCTCCTTGTCGCCGGCGTGAACCTACTTATTTTCTTCTGCGTCGATGCTGTCGCCTCTGTCCGACAGTTCCGTATGCTAAGTGCCGCTGTGCTCTTTTCCGTGTGTGTCCATAACAGAGTGATTTTGTACGTGCATGTATGTATGTATTTGTGCAAGCGTTTGTGCACGAATGCTTGATTGTTTCAATTACATTAAACACAGGTCACCCTGTTGCCTTTCTGAATGAATGAATGAATCTAGAATAGCACATATATTTGTCTACATGTTTCCCTGTGTTCATGTTCACAGGCGTTGTGCTCGGAATGCGGCATTCAAAAGGGACTCCTTTTGCTTCTGCTCAAGAACATCTGCATTTTGATGAGTGAACAAATTAATTAAAGCCTGAGGTTTTTCGTGCCAAAAGCATGATCTGATTATGAGGTACATCGTTGTGGGGGACTCTGGATTAATTTTGACCATCTTTAACGTGCGCCCACTGCACGGGCGTTTTTCCATTTCGCCCCATCAAAATGCGGCCGCTGTGACTGCAGGATTTGGTCCCGTGACCTCGTGCTTAGCAGAGCTCCGCCAAAGCCACTACGCAACCAAGGCTGGTGTTTGTGAGCATTTACAGCTTATTGCTTCTGTTACGACCATCGCTTTGAGCACAATTGTTACTGTCAAAATAGGACGTGTAGCTTGTGCTGCCTATAGGCACCGACCTCTCCTAAATACAGTTAATAAGAAAAAGAACGAAGGAAAAAGAAAGAAAGAAAGAAAGAAAAGAAAGTAAGAAAGAAAGGAAAGGAACAAAGAAAGAAAGAAAGAAAGAAAGAAAGAAAGAAAGAAAGAAAGAAAGAAAGAAAGGGAATAAAGAAATTGGAGAAGCCTTCGAAGTACGCCCGGACGTGAGAAAAGAATAAGAAAACAGGCTAATAAATCACTTAAAAAGGACAGACGACAAAAAAGGGGACGTAGGAAAAGGGGCCAGAGTCGGCGGCACCGGCTGCAAACTGCCGACAGTGAAATGGAACCAAACGCGCCGCCACAACTAATCCTCAGCTTCTTCCATGTGCTATAACGCCTCTCTATATGTTCGAATATACCGTGTACACAGAAAGAACACAGCGAAAGAGAGAGAGAGAGAAACGCAAGAAAGAAATACAGAACTAAAACTAGGATGCGGCGACACGCCGGGCGATAATGTGGGAAAGTCGGACAGAAGTGGCGGTGAGGAGTGAATCGATGACTGCGCCATTTGCGGGGAGAGAAACTTAAAGCGGGACTGCACTCGTCGAAGAATCCCGGTTCTTTGGTTGTTTTCGGCACATTCGCCGGTAGACTCCTCGAATGGCGGCCAGATCGGATCTCCCCTATATACCCTCCCACTTCGCCGGCCTTTGCACCAACCCATCTTTGACCGGCAGCCGTCTGGGGAGCCACGCGCTTGCTTTAGTTCGCCACACACGAAATCTCCGGCTTCTTGGTCTACTTTTTTTTTTCCGTCCTCCTTGTTCACTTTTTCACAGTTGTGTTCAGTGCTTTCTCGCTGCTGTGCAGCTTCGGCTTTGGCTGCCACTGGATTCAAAACGCGGAAGCAGCTCGAAAGAAGCCACGACGGAGGACCACTTGGATCTATCAAAACACGGAAGGCGAGGACACATACGGCGCCGTCGGGGCGTGCTTTGGTGCCGACAGCTGCGTCCTCTCGGATAAGGCTCCGTCCTCTTGCTTCCTTCGGTGTTTGGAAGCAGTGCTATAGTCGCTAGCCGCCTTCAATGCGTATAAAAATGGCGTGGCACCAGCGTCCTTTCATGGCATCACGTTGCTTTCCTTTTTCTTTTCTTTTTATTATTTCTTTTTACACCATCGTCTGATTTTCCCCTCTCCGCCTTCAGCGTTTCCACTGACTTCCCAGCCAGCGTATGTGACCGACACCGAAGTAGATTTATGAATGATGCTATTCACTCTGATGTCAATATATATATATATATATATATATATATATATATATATATATATATATATATATATGTTACAATACTCCGAAGGGCCCTGGCGAGGGTATCACATCGCATGCATGAAAAATACCACACTAGCACTCGAAACACAACTAAAAATACAGTCCTTAGCAGAAGCATGAAGTATAACTGAAATATAAACACAAAATATAACTCCAACTTGAGCTACAAAACACACACACACAAGGAACACGAAATAAATATGTACAGGGGATATACGCAGGAATTCTTAAAATCACAAGGCACTGGATACTGTTAGGATTGGGGGGCTCAATCCCATCGCTCCTAATCAGTTGTCAAGATTGGAGTCGGGCATGAACTAGAAGGTAGCTGGCCCATGCCGTCGTCCAACTTATTCACGCTGAGGACGTTGTTGAAGGGAAGGACTGCTTCTCATCGAGAACGAGGAATATGAGTTTATTTACAGTATCTACATCAGGACGTTGCAGTTCATCAGTCTAGCATGACTGCGTAAGAAAAGTACATCAGTCTAACATGACTTCTTGAGAAAGTGTACTGAGCAGCCGCACAACACTCGGTCCTCCCTCGATCCCAAGGTGAGGGAAGCGGCCTTCCAGACATCGTAAACAAGCCGCCTCTCTGCGGGACGGCTTACACACACACACACACACACACACACACACACACACACACACACACACACACACACACACACACACACACACACACGCACACACACACACACACACACACACACACACACACACACACACACACACACACACACACACACACTTCCGCATAGGTTCATGGTCCGGAGCCGACGCCAGACGGACTTCGTAGAACTCGGGGCTTACTCCAGGAAAGGCGCCTTTTAGTCCCCGAGCTGACCCCCGCAGCGCGCCGCCAGTTGCCCATTGTCTTGCCTCTTGAACAGCGCGTGGGAAGGAGCCTGGAACTACGTTCCCTCGGGGACTCCCGAGGGAACGTGGCGGTGCGCTTTGTTGAAGCTTATTCCTCGCTTGCGCACTCCCTCGTTCACAGCAGACCAGGATGGCGGTGGCGCGTTCAGGCGCAAAGCCTGCTTCGTCGCACTCATCTTGGCTCCAGCGACGGAGAGTCGAGGACGCGCGTATTGTTCACACACAGTCGACTTAGTGACGCCGTGGCTAGAGGTATGCGGTGGCGTTCCAGGAAAGTTGACGCCGCTGTCGCAACTAGCTGGCAAAACTTGCACGTCAGCTGGGCCGTTCTTAACAATACACAAAATGTGGGTACGCACATATCATAACAAACAGTTCGGCAGGTGTTACATTCTTCTAACACAAGAAGGCGAACGCCTGCTGCACATTTGATAATACACGAAGTTATACAATCGGGGTTAGACTTCTTTGTAAGAGATATTAACGCGACAGCGTTAAGGAGCTCGTGTCGCAGAAAAAGCAGGTGTCGTCGGTGTCGGCGTCCGCGGCGTTGGCCGTGAGCGAAAAATCCCGGCAGGCAATTTTGGTGATGCATTGAGTTATGAAATCTAGGATAGACTCTCGCAAGACATAGCGAGCCGCAATGGGAAGTACGTAAACGTGTGGCAATAAGGAGACCTCCTCACGAAGGCTCAGCGGCACGCGCTTCTTCCGCAGCGGCGTACTTGCGCGGCCGTCCTCGCGAGCTGCAAGAGCGTGCACGCTTCTCCATCGCTCGTCAACAGCTGACAACAGGTACCACCGCTCCGACTGTGACGTCAATGCGAAGAGTGAGTGCGCTGCTCCATCGCTCGCCAACAGCTGACAACAGCCGCCGCCGCCGCCGCTCCGACTGTGACGTCAATGCGAAGATCGCGCTCGCTCGCTTTCCTACTCAACAACACCTGGCGCGACAGCAATCACTAAACCTAAAATACGTCAGGCACTTAAGACTGCTTACGTGTGGGAATGCGAAACCATTATACCATTTGTAGACCTGGGAACGTCATCAACGCGCTCATTTTATACACTAATCATCACGTGCGCCGACCAGTGATGCGCGTGACGTGTTGATGGCATATGCTTGATCGAGATCCCATATGGCGGGAGCATATTCACTTTTGTTGGGCGGATCAGCGCGATATAAGCAATCTTTTTAAAGTGAGAAGGTGTGTGTTTGACGTTACACATAAGAAAACTGAATGCTCGGTCAGCTGATATATATATATATATATATATATATATATATATATATATATATATATATATATATATATATATATATATATATGCATGCATGCATGCATGCATACATACATAGGTATATGTATGTATGTATGTATGTATGTATGTATGTGTATGTCAGGGGGCGGATTATTTCTCCTTGCGGTCTCTAACCGTTTATAGCGATTTTTTGTGTTTGTGCAAATCGCTGGAACGCACAGCGGATATATATATATATATATATATATATATATATATATATATATATATATATATATATATAAATAATGATGCTAAACATGTGCATATTGTTAAGTGGGAGAAAAAGATAGGCGCTTAATACTATATAACATGTTGCCCTCGAGAAATACACAATTTTAGTCTGCAGTCTACCTTTGGAACAGCCAGCTTATATATTTATACCCCTAATTGTCTTGTCAAAGCTGTCTGGGTTTGTGCAGCGTCCGCAGTTTTCTTTTCTTTTCGACAGATATATATTTGCCATCTCGTATTCTAAATTTGCATAGTTGGTATAGCATCGCAGTCGAATATACATAGGTGCCGCGCAGGAGGAAACGAGGCTTTTTCGTGTGGTTTCCGCTGTGTAGGTGCTGCCTATTTTCGATCATCAATTACTAACGTGCCCACTCGCACATCCTTTCAAGTGCAGAATAGATTGGTTGTTTGAAACACCACAAAGAGTTCACAAGAAAGTGCATTTAAAATGGTCGACATCGTACAAACAAAGAAAGCCGCAGTCTTGAAAACAGCGTTCCGATAAGACAACTTGCCTTCCTCATGCGAAAGACAAAGCTCCGTGTCAGAACGTTGGCGCCAGACAGAAACTTGCCTTGTCTGCCCAGTGCTGATCATTAGGTGCAAGGTGTTACATTTGTGAATTAAATCATATCCCGTTTCTACCTCACCGTAATATCGAACGCATGAACGCTTACGCTTCTATATTGCCAGTTTGGCGACTTGCAAAGCCAACCCTCTATCAGGCGTTCCGAAAAAGGAGGAGGAACAAACGGGGGAGGAGGAGCAACTGCAACCTTCAATGCGGGCAAGAAGAAAGATGGCTCCCCCCCCCCCCCTCTCCCTACCTATCTCCCGCTCGTTTACTTTGCTCGAGAGACGGGCGTGTGTGTTTCTGGCAAGAGAAACGACGTCATTCTCGAAACGGGCAGGGAAACGGAACCCCGGCCAGGGCGCTGGTTGGAGCATCGGGAATCCGTCTATCCTTGACCACAGGTCGCAGCCCTTAATCCCTTTCGCTCGGAGAGACGTCGACCCCGTCTCAGCGGGGGCTCGGGCAAGAGTCGGGAAAGTTTTCTTCGTACAGTGAAGGAGCTCGCAGACCGTTCTGAACGCAGTGGACGTAGCTCACGGCTGGATATTTCGGCTTAAGTGCGCTAAGCAACCACCCATTGTCACTTGGTGGGAATACTTGGAGAATACCCTGTTACGTCGGCCTGGGAAGACACAGCTTTGATTTTTGTAAAAAAAAAAAGAAAAAAGGACGGCAGTATTAGCAAGGAAATCTCAAAATATCAGATACACGTTTAAAATAGTAACGCGCTTTCGTTCTTGTCGTTCCACCTTTTTTTTTTTTCACTTGCAAGCATGTGTTAATGTTTGTGTGTAGCACATACTACGTCCTTCTTGCTGTTTTATACCTTTTACGCAGTTTCTAATTTTTCCCGGTAGGTACGATGGAGAAGCTGGTATCATGCCGTTTCCCACGTCTCCAGTTAAACGACAGTTAATCCTATAACTACCTTGGGAATCAACTGGTTATAGATATTAACGGTAGGCGCCTTGGCTACAGAGAAGTCCATTGATTGATGGGGTTTAACGACCCACAGAAACATAGGGTTTAGGAAGATGTTGTAGTGAAGGGCTCCGAAATTATTGCGGCTATACTTGGGGGGGTTCTTCCAGGCTCCCCCAGCGCTGGTTGGACGAGCGCGTTTACATTAGGTCTCCACCAGAATGTGGCCTCCACGTCGGAAATCGAGCCCTTGATCTCAGGCTCAGCAGCAGAACTCCATAGTCACTGAACCACGACAGTAGGAGCCTACAGAGAAGTCTCTGTGACGGCCACCGGCCTTGCAGTCTTTTTGTTTTTTAATATCTAGTTGTTATTTATGCTGCCTTTTTTTTTGTAGATTTTATTGAAACGTGGCTGCGAGCGCTATAAGAACTATATGTTGAAAAGGAATCTCACTCAAACCAGGTACGCGAGCCTGAATCCGCACAAGTCGATAGAGTTGGCGGTGACACCGGCTTCGAAATCTGCCAGCTGGGTTGGTCCAGTCGGGTTGCCCGCGTGCTCGAAATCTTAGAGGTCCATTTTCCGCCTAGTTTCTCAGTCACGCCGCGCTCGATAGATGCCACTGCAATGCTACAAAGTGTCAGCAGTTGAGAAAAGCCTGAGACGTTTAGAGCATTGGTGAAAATAAAAAAAAAAGCTGGCAAAAGATCGATAAATCCTGAATCATTGCGGGCATAGGTAACTATACAGTATAGATATAGATGTTTTAATGAATAGAGAAAATATCAAGGAGATATAGCGGAATGCTAGACTGTTATGCATGTATACATATAATAGCATGTTAGCTCAAGCAGACTAGGTGACAAGGGGTACCAGTCGAAACCATAATCATAAGGCGGTAAAAAAAAAAAGGAATTCTCAAGCCTCAATAGCCGTTTTCTCCAAAATATTAGTGATGCTGTTTTGAAGTACAGTTATTGGGAACAGGGAAAGGTGCTATAAGAAGAATGCAAGAAAAAGATATCTCTTGTCTAAGGTGCTCGCCGTTTGCTGAAAGTATGCGTTAATGTGGGGGAATTCCTTCAATTTTGTTCGTGATCTTCCGTCACGAACTCAGACGTAGCAACCTCTACTGATCACCAACAGCTTAGCAAGCATCTGACAACCTTTTTATGAACTTTCCTCCAGTATATGCCTCAACGGTTTCTTCCTCTGCCCGTGCGAGCCTTTCATACATTTTAGTTAAAACCCTTCGAGGCTTAACAGCCGTCATCGCTTCACGGTGCTGGGATACATCAGTCACCTATCAGTCAACGGCGGTATGCTTCACCGGCATGCTTCTTAACCGCTTTCTCTTTAGCCTCTTCACATTTCGCCACCGTCATATCCGACACTAGCAGAAAGCGACAGCTCGCACTCGCGTTCGTGCCCAAAGGCATGCACGGATCCCTGCCAGACGTGCAGAGCGCCGGGCGCCTTTTCCCGCACGTCGTCGCCCGCTGTGCTATAGATGAAACCGGTGCCGCATTCATGTCCCCTCAGTCTCGAACGCAAAACAGAAACCCCCGCCGGTCGTTTTCCGGGTGGCCACCCAAGTGCGTGATGCGGCCGTCGTCCGCTGCGTGCACGTAAAAGCGCAGAACCGCGCAACACGTTTCCGGCATCGCAGAGTGCGAGTCATCCGAGCCGAATCTCTAAGCCTGGCGACATCGAAAGTGCGGGTAACGTACGAATGGATATGTGATGAGCAACGTGACGTTCCTATGAATTGGCGTCAGGGAACGGGCAGCCAGGCAGAAGGGGAGTACAGGGGGACGGAGGAAGGAGCGAGTGGGAAAGGGCATAGGGACTCTAGGGTGGCCGAGAAACGAGGCTAAGATGCGTCGCACTGGTTCTTTTGTCATCTGCTCGTCCGGCGGTGTGTCCCGCTTTGTGCCTTCCAGCTCTGCGTGACTCCTTGATGCTCCGAGCTTTCCTTGCCTTCGGGTTGCTCGCGCTGACGCGCGCTCTTATGTGGCGCTGCGGTGGGGGCACAGCCGCCGCTAATGTCCCCGTGCCTGAACACGTCTCGCCGCGCGCGCGAATAGGAGGCAAGCGGGAGGACGAGAGGCGGTAACACCGCGCCGTTGGCCCCGAATCGCAGTCGTCGCGGACGTGAGCCGGCGGCAACCGCCCGTTAATGCGCGCCTTGGCCCGTGAACGGCGCAGAGAGAAGAAGAGCCATGAATGTCCCAGATCGAAGCGCGTATTGCTCGCAAGAAGCGTCGCGAGGCCACGCTGAGTTCGCGGTCGCGAATCCTGTCTTTCTCTTCTATAATTCGTTTCTGGCTGCCCTGCTCTCTCGGAAAAGGAAGGCCTGGAGTAACACTGCACTTTGTCGACGTACCCAGGGAGGCGTGCTGTCGTAAATACTTATAGTGACGCGACTCGCGCTTCTGAAGTGACAGCACGTTTGCGTGCTAGAAATCCATACGAAGGGAAACGAAGGGAAATGAATGAAGGGAAAAAATAATAAAAACTAGGCCCGTATTTGACGTTCCTGCGGCAAATGCGACTGGCTGACTGGGGGCATCTTTTTGTTGGGACCAAAAACGCGTGTTTCGTATTTACATTGGAAGGGTTCTCTGAACTCGTTCAAGTGCAAGCATGCGCACCAACGACAAAAGAAGCGTGCGCTTTCCATAAAGACCCAGAGAGCTGCTCTGTTATGGACGAGTAATTAGACATAGAGAGGGAGTGTGAATGAAGGGAAGGCATGCAAGGAGGTATTAATTACCCAGTCTGCTACGCCCAGACGGGGGGAGGAGGATGTGGGTTGAAAGGGAGAGAGAAAGAGAAGACAAGAGCTTAGATAAATCATACACACAAGAAAAGGTGCAGTCTGTTTACAGATGGGAACTCAAGTCTATCGCCTTCAGGTACTGCGGGACAGTTCGTGTGGTTTTCTGCGTTGATAAGATGTCAGGCTGGGCTCACAGGCCATTTGTTTGGGTAAAATGTAGATCGTACAGCTTGCTTAAGGCATGCCTGAGAGGCTGGCTTTGTTCGTCGAAGCAGGAACAGTGGCAGAGGAGGTCAAAAAATAAATTATGGGGTTTTACATGCCAAAACCACTTTCTGATTATCAGGAACGCCGTAGTAGGGGACTCCGGAAATTTGGACCACCTAGGGTTCTTTAACGTGCACCTAAATATACAGAGGAAGTCATCGACAGTGTCTTCACGTCTACCTCGACCGCGCATTGTCGGATTCTCAATTAAACCTACCTCATGACCGGCTACTACTCGCAGTTTTCGTATGGCCCACCTTAACGAATGCTGAATATTTTATATGGAAGCTGTATTCGGCCTTGGTACGTTCCGTCCATATACGTACTAATTTACGCACTTAAATAATTGAAAAATGTCGATACAAGGCAGGCATATCCACAAACATCACAATATCACGAACCTTGGTTCTGTGCGCACAGTAATTCACTGCTTCACGCATCGAAGCACAGCGGGCAACTTTTTTCTCACGTGGGAAAAGATTTTATACACCGAATTCGCGAAGCACTTCACCTGTTTCGTTGAGATTTCAAAAACAACAAAACCTTTGCAGAAGGTGCAGATAGCGCCTGATGGGCTTCAACCACACGCATTCGTAAAAAAGATATACGGCGAGATTTATCGGTTTCGCCACGTGATCGGTCTGGCGCCTGTATACGCTTTTCATAAGCTTCTCCCGTATGCAATCGCCTCCTGCCAACGATGAATCATGCTGGAGAAAGGCACGTATATAGGTGGAGACAACAAGGCGGCAAGCAGCAGAAAACTAGGAAAAAATGTACATAGTTTATGGAACCGCCAAATCTTTTCAGCTGAAAGGAAAAAAAAAAGAAGGAAAAGAAAAACGGTCGCGACGATATTGGACAGTATGTGAAATGCTGGCGTGTTATTTATTTTCGAACACTATCAGAACCTTAGAATGTGCTGAGTAAGCTAAGGTAGACTACGTAAGATTTTCCACGGGTTGACGTGATGCGTCTGTGATAAGCACCTCGTTTATCAGGGCGTCTCACAGCACAGAAAATACCACTTCCGCTCCCATTTTTTCAGCGTTTGATATCGACTAAAAGCCCTTTCCAGCCGTGGATGTCAATACGAAACGGTCATGAGCTGTGCACGTAGCAGCGCAGATCGCTGCAACCTCAGATCGCTACAACCACGACGCTACGTCCTCAGAGGCGTAGCAGTCGTGATTTCAAGCCTCTTATGCTGCCTATAATTGCGCTAGCACTTATGCGGACGCTGGAGGAGCGTTCACGCCTTCGCCCGCCGCCGCCGTGCTGTCCCTCAATCGACGGCGCATGCGCCGTTCGGTCGCCGAGGGTTAGCGTGTCTACAGAGACGCGCAGTTCGCTCGGCTTCAAAAATGAAGCGAAGTGGATGCAGCGTCAACGCTCCGCGCAAGCTGCTCGGTGCTTGAGTCAGCGTTCTGCCTTCCGCTGCTGGCGTTCTGTGCGTGCACACTGTAAGAACACTAGCGTCCCTGCTAGAGCTGCTGTGCAGCCAGCCGCTGCGGTCGCTCGCAGTGGCTATGGCGTTGCGCTGCTAAACCCGAGGTCCCATGTTCGAACGCAGCAGTGGCAGCCGCATTTGGTTGGGCGTGGAATGCAATAATAAAAAAAAAACGCTCATGAGCCTATGTTTAGGTTTCGTTAAAGAACCACGGGTGGTCAAGTTTAATTCGGAGCCTCCCACTACGGCATGCATCATAATCAGATCGTTGTTTTGGCATGTAAAACCCCAGATTTATTCTTCTTCTTCTTTAAATTTGAGCTACTTGTGTATAATGCACTGACCTGAGTGAAATGGACACTAAACATAAAGCTAGCGTTACCTAATATTCCACAGGAAGCTAAAACCTACAGTTTTCCACCTGTCTCATCTCGTGCACCATCGGGTGATGATGATAATGATGATGATGATGATGATTACTTATTGCATACCCTTTGAAACAGGGCGGTGAAAAATAGTCAGATAGCTGATGATGATGATATATTTACATACCCTTTGAAACGGGCCGCTGACAAATAGCTAGCTGATGATTATGATGGTGATTTACTGACATTCCCTTTGAAACGGGCCGCTGACAAATTGTCGGCTAGCTGATGATAATTATGATGATGATCATGATGATTTATTGGCATGCCCTTTGAAAGGAGTGGTGACAAGTAGCAAGCTAACTGATGATGATGATTTATTGACATCTCATTTGAAAAGGGCCGCTGACAAATGGCCACCTAGCTGATGATGAAGATTTATTGGCATCTCCTGGGAAACGGGGTGGTGAAAAATAATCAACTAGCTGCTACTACTGATGATGATTTATCGACATCCCCTTTGAAACGGTGCGGTGACAAATAGTCAGCTAGCTGCTGCTGCTGCTGATGATGATGCTGATGATGCTGATATATTGACATCCCCTTTGTAAAGAGGCGGTGGAAAATTGTCACCTAGCCTACTTGCGTTAATCAGGTTAAATAGCTATCTAGCCTGCGACGTCTATAACGCCACCTGGCGGCGCTCCTCCTTAGGCCAGTGCGGTGAGATGCCTGGTAGCTGCCAGGACGCTGTTCCTCCAGCTTAGCACCAGTGGTATTGAGTGCTGTGCCGCTCCATGATGTCGCACCCACATATAGGTTGAACACTGTGAGGATAGTTCGAGCGCAAACCTTGCTATTGAAGTCAGTGCATTACCCTTCGGGTGAAACTGCCACATTTCTTTTTAATTTCTCCCTCCCATCTCATCCCATCTTGACTGCTCCAACGCTCCCGCTTCGCTTATCTCATTACATAGAGAACATACACTGACTGCCATGCACATTTGTTTAACTCTAGGTAACATCGAGAGGGACACCATAGGTCACAGGGATGACAGATTTTTCCAAGTTGTGGCACTCGCACTCGCTAAACGACATTGCAAATAAACGAAACGTAACAGCAAGTAAACAGCTTACGTCCCTATCAGCGGGAAACTAGGTTCTTTGGGTGACCGCGCCTCTAGATGCACCTGAAGCCTATTTTCCAATTGATTCTCCCTGCCTTTCACATCTTATTTCTCTCTATCTGCACCTGTGCACTATGCGCGAGTGCTCATCTCTCAGCGCATGCTTCAAAACAGCTGTTACTGCCACTTGCAGATGGGTCTCAATCGCTACGCCACTGTCGTATTTCAAGATTGTGGGCTTTTATGTATTTAAGTTCTGTGTTAATTCTAACTCCGTGATTAATGAAAGCATCCAGTGCCTTCGTTGTTTTCAGAATCTGATGGTGAACTTCGTGTCACGGCGCTTCACTGAACACACAGTGGTACTTCCTTCCTCTTCTCTTCTTTCTCTTCCCCTTTTCCCTTATCCCCAGTGTAGGGTAGCAAGCCTAACGCTTGTCTGGTTGACCTCCCTGCCTTTCCTTTCTTTGCTATCTCTCTCCTTCTCTCTGATAGAGAAGCAAGAACTGGTTTCTCTTTTTCTTGCTATAAAATGTCCGGAAAAAAAAAAGAAAACATCACAAAGACGTGGCGGTTTACATCTGCGGTATTGTATTCTTCTTTTCTTTTTTTGTGTGCTTCTCCATAATAGACCGGGCGGGCAAACAGCACTAAAAATGCATATTTGTTACACTAACAACCCCTATCATGCCTTTAGGCGGCGACGTACCCTCAGCGCGTAACATCGCGAGTTGATTGCAACAACGAAACGAGTCGTGCTAAAAAGCCCCGTGGTGACGACAAATTGTGCGCTAAAGCATGGGTGACAAAAAGAAATTGCGATAATGAGAACAGGAGAGTCAAGAAAAAAGCAAGTCGCGTAGCAGACGCACCCCAGAAGCTTACTAATCCGCGATCCAACCTATCACGTGATGCTCACAACTTTAACCGTTAATGTCTTCAGCCTGAGCGCAGGGATACGCTGCACGCCTAAAGGGGGAATGCCTTAGTTGCTCTTGCAGTGACAGCGCATTTTTCTCCGAGTAATTAAACGCTCGCACTGGCTGTTTTGCATTCCACGGATTAGCACATTCCTCTCCCACCCCCACGGAGCGTTCTTGCGTCCTTACTTTACTGCCGACTCACTTCTAGTTTAGCCAATTTTTTTTCTCTCTCTCTCTCGCTTTCTTCCTCTCTCTGCAGTATCTCAAGTGGACGGCGCAAATATTAAGAGCTCGTCGGGACAACGAGGCACGGTCATAGGAATGGGACCATTTTTCGTTGTCAGGACATCCTCCCGAATTTCTTTTTTATCATCCCGACGAGGACAAACTTCTGAGAAAGAGAAACAGTTTTACGAGCAGCCATTTAAAGAAATTGCGCGAAGTACATTGCTGTAAGTGGGAGTTCATAAATCATGGTTGCTTTCGTATTTTTTGCATCATGTTGATGCATATTTGTATGGAAAGGAAGAGCCTACCCGCTACGTCATTGTCTACTTGCTGGCGAAGGAACCTCCCGCGAAAGATTGGGAACATTTAGAGCATTTGTACTTCATTTTCGTTTTGATACAAACCAAGTTCGTTAACGTTCTGGGCCACTGCTGCATCTCTCAATCGCAAGAAATTTAGTGACAAAGGTACCATTAATTAGTAATTATTGCGGCCTATAAGTTAAGCAATACGCCCATTTTTGAGAGCATCTTTCGTGACCAGAGAGAGGGCGACAAATATGCCGATGCTGAGTGAAAAAAAAAAGAAACAACAACAACAACAACAACAACAACAACAACAACAACAACAACAACCAAAAACATAATATACCCAAAACTGAGCGAGTCAACTTGACAAGATATTAAGGAACTACTCCAGAATTCAAAGACAGCTGTATAGTTGATAAGTATCACATAATAGCGATTCCGGATCTATGCAAGCTCAGCATGTTGATATGGGCGAATAGCGTTTCTCTGTGTCTGTTTTAATCTTGATGAGCCTTATCCTTAGCAAAGGCTCCATTATACGGGGTGTCTCTGCGAAGACATTTAGAAATTTAAAAAATCACTTTTGGCAGATAGCAGAATTTCAATCTTTGAAATGTATTACTCAAAGAAGCGGACATTGTTTGCTCGGGAAATAGAAATTGACTAATTACTGATATTGACTAATTATGATTTTTTACTGATTACATTAAGGCAAATGTTGCAGTTTACAAGTTGCAGCCTGTGAGACTACAAGGCATATCCCCTCGAAAATAATTCTGCGGACGAAACCGTTTAAGAGATATGCACCTTCAAACTTGCGGTAAAAATGCATTCTCGTTCCGCTAACTTTTCTCACAAAACGCTGTTTTATGCACCGCCAAATTATTTCTTCGTACAATTCTGGAATTAATATTTCGATACCGGTGTCCCTCTAAGAATTAGTTCCTAGTGGATGCACCTCGCAAGCTCCGAGGCTACAATTTGTAAATTGCAGTATATATGCCGTAAGATAATTAGTTAAACACATAGTGAATTTAGTATTTACTCTTAATGATTTCAATTTCTCATACAAGTAATCTCCGCCTCATTTAGCAATTAACCTCAATATTTAACATTGTGCCTTCTGCCGCAGGTGGTATTAAAAAAAAAGGGGGGGGGGAAGAATGTCTTCGCAGGAACACTCAGTATGCCGTATGGATGGCTATGCACTGTTGCTTAGGATACAAAGCAACGAGAAAAGTCGAACAGAAAGTGATGAAAGTATCGAACAAAAAGCGGAGAGAGAAAGAGTGCCGACGTGACGTTTCTGCTTTATAGTAATAATAATGGTCATTAAATATGAGTGTAATTTTCACTCTTTGCATATAGCTGAGGGCAGCATTTTTTTTTGGAGGGGGGAGGGGAGGAATGCTTGGGTAATTGGTGGTGTTCTCTCGTTTAACTAAACCAAGCGACAAGTCGGGTGAAGGGGTTGGATCAATGTACCGAAGATGGAACGCACTCGCACACAGCACTCCGACCGCGGCTCGAGCTTGAAGCGGCGGTAACATTCGTGGCGTGTGGAGAAGTACCACTCCCGTGCGCGGCGAGCACCAGAGGCGCTTGCAGGGTGGCATTTTCGAAAACACTGTGAACAGCTTTCTTGTGTGTGCTCGTGTCCGTCGGCATACAAGTGCCGCTTATGTCCGTTTGCAAGCGTTGTGCATATCCTGTTCTTCACCCGACACCTAGAAGTAGCAGGCTAGCTCGTCAGCAAGGCAAATATCTCCATTTTTCTGCACCTCGAGTCGAACTTATCCTTCATGAACCATCGTGGTCATGAGCGATGTGGTCCATCGCTCAACCACGTGCTATGACTACGTGAGGCGGCCCTCCAAGGTGTTCAACGGTCAATGTACCACGGCTCTCATTAACAGCTTGAATCGTAGACAAGTAATTTACACAATCTCGCAACATAACAGAGACACGATATACTTTATTAGTGGCGGCTGACACACTGCGGTCACAGCAGAAATGATCACGCCGACAAATTCATTGATTCTGCACACGACCAGACGTGTATTCGATTTCCCTCGCAAGAACAGGCGCAGCAGCTCCATGGCGCGTGATTGTACTATATTGGTATCACGGAATTCAGTGAGTTTCGTGAACAGTCGCCTACGTTCAGTGGCGTCTTCTTTGAAAATTTACGCACTGGCTGGGCCACTAAGGTGTGAAGAAACCAAGGAGCTTGATGGGAGAAATTATGTTGCACCAGCTCTGGCTGGGCGTCGCGCTTACCGAGGCCTACTCGTTATTATTGGATGGGTCGACAGCCCTGTATAACTGTGACACTTGCGGCTGGGAAGAAACAATTTAAAATATCCTGCGCACTTGCGCACATTGTAGTACAGGAGAGGCAGGTGCTGTGTACTGCGTAAGCGAGACTGGACAACCGGCTACAGTCAGAGAAAAATATACTTACACAAGGGTCCCGGGACAATGGACGTATTCTCTACAGGACAGCCAGAACGCTAGTTGACTTCGTGCCGTCTACGGGCCTTACCGGTAGGCTGTAATAGTGACGTGTGTCGTTTCAATTTTTTACCCCGATTTCCATTATGTCATTCATTTTTGTCCGTTCCTATTTCTTTTAATCCATTTTTTCCCGTGCAGGGTAGCAAACCGTGTTTACTAATTAATCTCCGTGCATTTTTTTCTTTTCTTTTCCTCTCTCGCAAGCTGCTCATTAAAGTGAACATTTCTTTGTGAAATCTCCTTTAATTGCAGTGCAATTATCACATTCTATCGCGTGTCCGTGCCTCAAAAGCCACCGCTGTTTAACATGTCTCGAAAGAGCACTTGAATCCCGCTGCAGAAGTACAGGGATACAGGTGCATGTAGAGAACACTTGTGGATATAGCGTAATGTTCGGAAGACCCATCGTCCAACGCACAGTGCGTTCTTAGGGGCGCGTTAAAACGTGGGGACATCAATTAGACAGCTTTAGTTTAAGCGCCTCCGCTATTGGTTTAAGGTTAGCGTAATAGAAGTGGTTAAGAGAAATTGCTTTGCCATTTCGGAGACGAGCTTCGCAGAAAGCGACATTTGGTGCCAGGTGCGTGCTTTTTCTTCAGCCGCATCAAATTAAAAAAAAATTGCTTGCTGCAGGTAGCACAACCCTTGATCTACTATACTTGATAAGAGGCGGTCATTACTTCTACAAAAAACCAATATGCGTGATTGAGACATTAACATAATTACGCTAATCAATATTTCAATTTATTAGTTTGCGTCACACGTTTCAGGCGGGGAATTGTAGCTCAGTATGCTAGGCATATCGACTTAGAATGAATTCTGAGAATGACAAGGTTTCAAAATACACTTGGAACTCTATTCAACGAAGGTTTTCCTGAAATAAATTAGTAGAAAAAGCTGTGATTTCTTTCTAATTTTGACACAGACGGGTACTTCTTCGAGCGTGCACTCTAAAGCTATCGTGTTAAAACGCCTTCGCGTCATGGTCACATCCCTAGCTTTATTTTGACGAGGCTGCACGCGGTGCCCATGCACGGAACAGCCGACTCAACACCGTCTCTGTAGGAGCGGTGGTGGTGGTTGCTTTCGTTATTTTATGGTTTATGCGACAGATGGCTCGATTAACGGCAAATACAATGCCGAGGTAGCTTTTGCGTGTCGCTACGTTACAATTTTAGATTTCAAAGGACCGAGACATTCCTTTCTCGACTTTACGAACTTTCAGATTTAACGAAATAACTCGAGCGCGGTCATCACTTCGTTAAATCAAGTTTCAACTGTATGCGCCGTCAGACTTGCGGCGAAAATGCGCTGTTGTTTTAGTTACCTCTTTAAGAAAACGTTGTTTTATGCATTTAAGCACGAAGAGTAAGTAGAACGGCGATACATTTCGTCGGACAATCTGAAAATTAACATCACGAGACTGGTGTAGTCCTGGGAATTCGTTCCTAATGGATATGTCTTGCATACTCTATAACTACAATATGTATGTTGAAATATGTACCATCAAGTAATTAATTAAATATTCATTTAGCACAATTATGGTAATTACTCAGGTATTTTGATTTCTCGTAGAAGCAATGGTCACCTCATCGAGTAATTTAGATAAACGGTTAGAATTGCGCTGTCTGCCAGGGGCAGGCTTTAAAAATTTGGTGCAGCTAAAGAAAAAATTTGGACGACGCTCAAGCTTTCCCTTTAAGAGTGGAAGGCGATATCATTCAAAGAACCCTGTTTGGTTCTCACGCTTCCCGGCTACTGCAGCATATGTAAGCGTGATGTTTACTGGGAAACGCTGTCGGCGAACGCTATGCACGAAGGCGTGCTTTCTAGTAGGAACGCGGCCCCTTGCGTGAGCTGCAGATACGCGGAAGCGAGCGCCATCTTAATTAATTAGTTATTCAAAAATAATTAATTAATAATCAAATTAACGACGACGAACGCCGGAGCAGTGGCACGACCGCGTTCGCGCGGTAGCGCCGAGATGCGCCAACGAGCCAGCTCGGGAAGGCGACAACGACGCTGGAGCCAACCCTGATGATGATAGTTTTGTCTCTACACATGGACGCGATCCTGGGGGAACTAACCCTTAACAGCTTCGCTGTAAAAAGAAAGAAAGAAGAAAGAACGTGTATAGCGTGATGGCGGTGTTAGTGTCCCGGGAACGCTTTTCAATTACGCTGCAAAGGAGCGTTCGAAATGAGACGCGATCTGGAAAACTCCGCAAAGTTATCTTACTGTGTCGTCCAAATGGCTCGAGACGAAGCGAATTCCGTTTTAACGCGCATTTGGTAACAACGAAGTGAATTCTGCAACAGCAACGCCAGAGTTAGTTCGAAGCGGAAAGCCAGGACTACCGCCATGTTGCCACGCCATTTATGTGAAACACGCAAAGGCGGTAAGTCTGAAAAATAGCGGGTGCACGCTAAACGTAATGATTCCTTCAATGTTGTGCGCATGCGCATTTCGATCCCGCTATTTTATTAAGCTCACTATTACGCTAAACGCGCTAAGCTAAAGCCGTCTAACACTTAACTTATTCAGGGGCACCCAGAAACGCTTACGGAGAGAACACATCCGTGCTCCACGACACGAGAAATTGCGGTCTAATACCAGGATAGGGTGTATATAGGGGCCCCGTGATGGTCCCTAAGCGGCCACGCCGGGTAGCGCTCCCTCCAGATTGGCGCTGGCCGCTCCGAACGACAACACAGTATACGGCGAGCGTCGGAGCGTGTAATCAAAACAAACGCTCTGTGCGGCTATCGGCGACAGCGGAGGAAGTTCGCCAGTGCAGCTGCGTCTTGCTTGCGTTGTCGCCTTGTTCCCTCCCTTCTCCGCGCTTGGTCTCCGCTCAGCGGAGCGAAAGCAGCAACGACAACAAAAGATCTCGCAGCGCCGCTTCCTTGTCCTTTGTGTATTTGTGGGAGAGTGCGTTCACGTATGTGACGTTTGTGTCTGTGTGCTCGTGCGCACGTGTTTATATATGTTGGTTTCCGCTCGCGTGTGCGCATGCGTGCGTGCGTGTGTGCAGCAATGGTTGTCGGCGAAGTCAATCTGTGTGCCATTCTCGCTTTCCCCGCCTGCTGGCTAGTGGAGCAGCGGAGTGCGAAAGGAAAGCATAAGAGCCGAGGCTCGGGGTTAGCAGAACGCGATGTGATGCGTCACCAGCTAACTGGAAACGCTGTGTGTATTGAAGATCTCCGTGTTCCTTTTATTTCTTCTTTTCGTTTATTCTTCTCGCTGACGTTTTCTCCGCTTTTGGCGCACTCAATTGACCGAATTTGTGGCTGGCACTCTGCTCCGAATGAAAGCCTGCGGAATGGCAGTTTTCGATGGACAGCGGACTTGCGAATTTCTGCGAACTTTTTACACGTAGTTCACATTGTTCATGCCAGTCAATATATGGCGAAATGAAAACACGTATACAGCTGCGCTCAAATTTCACATTAGCGGGTATCGGAATCATCGGTGAATTTTCTTTCTGACATGATAGACGAGGATGTCGTGAAGAGGTAGTATTGCTGAACACTTGATTTTGTACTCTTAAGGCACACAGTTTGTGCCAGAGAGCGAGTGAAGGAAAGCTAAAGTTATACACAATGACAGTACAACATAAATGTCTCCCGTCCTCTTGAGTTCAGTTCACGTCGGGAGAAAGAAAGAAAGAAAGAAAGAAAGAAAGAAAGAAAGAAAGAGAGAGAGAGAGAGAGAGAGAGAGAGAGGTGCCATAAGGAAAAGGCGGGGAGGTTAACAGGGTTGAGCCCGGTTAGCAACCCTGCACGGGAGGTGGTGAAAAGGATATTGAAAGAGGAGAAAGAAGAGAGTAGTTCCCATTTTGCACAGTTACACAGACAAGGGTTCATCGCTGAGTTAGTCCGAGACACTGTCATGTCCGTATGCCGCCGACTACCCACGTAATGAACAACTGCCACTGTACGTAAAGAGTGTGCGGTACCAGTCGTGCAAGAGCAGGAGTACAGTCCGCGCAAGCCACTTCAACGGGAGAAGGTCGCCGTCAGCCGCGAACTCTATACAGCGTCAACTCCCCTGTCAGTACCGCGACGAAAGTGCTTTAGCAGGGCCTACTATTGCTCCTGGTTGACACTCTGTGCGCTGGCGGCAGAGAGATTAAAGGCCAAGCGTACAGTAAAACAGTGGAGAAGAAAACAGGCGAAAACGTGCCTAAATGGCGACAGTCGGCTGCTGGCGGGCGCCATGCATTCCCATTCTTCATTCCAACGCCACGCCTTCCGTAAAGCAGCTCATCCATGCCGCAGGAGACGCTCGATGCAACGGGGCAGGCCTCGTCTCACTCCGTGGCTGTGCCTCGCCGCAGGTCCGCACGCTGTGCCAACGAATGGTGCTGCGCACTTCGAGACAGGCTCCGTGCTCGAGGGCGGCTGAGGGGCTGGTCCGAGAGCTAAGTGTGTGGCAGGTGGAGCGTGCGAGTCTCCGTGGCTCTCGAGTGCAGTGGGTACCACTTTTGCCGGAGAGAGCAATGCTGTGTAAGCTGAAACCTGGCACTCAAGGGTGCGCCCCACTTAACTCCGCTGACCAGAAGAGTGCCGGAGGGCGTTCGAGAAGTTATATTCTTGCTGAATTTTCTATTTCTTCTGTTTTTTGTTCTTTTATTTTTTCCGGTTATGTCGCTACTTGGCAGTCGTCACTTGCATCTTCTGGTGATCTCGTATTTGTTTCGCGGCACCCTTACGTCTAGTCATGATTAACAGTGGTAGTACAAGGAATGTCGCAGAGGTCAATATTTCGACAAGAGGGCTTGTCTTCGTCCGGGCAGCCATTACTATAGCTGCGAGGAAGCGACCAGACGCCTTCATTGTGGCTGTCATCGTTCCAATTTGCCCAGAAAGGGGTTCTCTCCACGACGCTATATGGACGGGACGATCGCTCCCTTGTAGGAGGAGAGGACCCCGTGAAACTGGTCTAGACTATATTCAGCAATGAAGGTTTGAGGCGCATTGCTCCACTCCTTGAACATATACAGACTGAGTCATAAACTTTATATCTCGGTGCACATTGTATCGCATTTTTGTGAGTAGCTTTTTTTCATGGAAAAACATCAAATGGCCCATTGAGGCAAAAAGCCAGCGTCTGTAGAGGCGAAACGGCACCTAAATTCTCATTGGCTGCGACGCCACGTCCCGTGCGCGCCTTGACGGAGCAGAGCGGACGAAAGGGGACAACTGCTGCCACGCCAGGTGTTGCGATAGGGGAAAGGGTATCGCCGCCACGCCACGTCACCGTCTCTCTCGCTCTCGGAGGCCTCGGTTATTCCCGCGACCTTGTCCGCCCAAGCTCTCGCCTGCGTTCCAACTTCTCCTTGGTAATCGCTCTAAAGAAAATAATGTGCAAAAAAAGAATAAATTCAACATGTTGGCGGTAGCGAGCTTCGAGCCCACGATCCCGCGCTCAGAAGCCGAGTGTCGTAACCACTAGGCTAAACCAGCACCCCCTAGGTAGCAGGCCTGTGCACTCTGCTTTATGACGTCATGCTACCTGGATCAACATTTCCATCGCCAAGCCCAACGTTACGTAAGCGGTGACATTAAAATCACCGCAGTTTACTCGCAACCATCCCCATTAGATTCTATGGCAGTCAGGCTAGGTAACATAACATCACGGATCGACGATCACCGGCCTTGTAAAGTCTAGGAGGCGCTGGCCAAGAGTTTTAACGCGCTCACTTCCCGGCTAGAACTTCATCACAACTCGAACTCGAAGGACCGCTCAGCGGCATTCAGTTAGACATTAATGTTTTCGCATTCATAATTCATAGGTGCTTAGATGTCCTAGGATTTTTTTGCTCCTGTCTATATATTATTTCATTTTATTCCATCTCCCTTTCACATCTTTCAAATCCCTCTCCCTTTCTGATCTTTCCCATCTGAAGGCGACCAAGGCGCTACTGAAGTTCCTCCGGTCAAATGACCTAGTTGAATGACCGTGACGCTTCCGCGTTTCTTTGTGTGCGTTAGGGTAGTTTTTTTCATCTCCCTCTCTTTCTCTGTGTACTTTTCTTTTTTACCTTTCTGTCTCAACTTACCCCTTCACCACTGCAGGGTAGCAAACTGTATACCTATCTTCCAGTTAACCTCCCTGCCTCTCGCATTTCATTTCTCTCTCTATCTCTTTTTTGTAACCCTTTACACCAACACGAGGTACTACCGGTCTTTACACCGGATAACCTACCTGTCTGTCCTCTTCTTTCCCCGTCCACTTCCCGGTGCGTTTGTTGGTTTATGAAAAGGGGGAAGCACTTTGCACGAACAGCGATGGCATGCATAGAAATTTAGGATACACGTTCTGCCTGCCTTCCAAGAAGCTCGAAAAACCAAATACCGGCAATATAAATGCCTTTTAGCTGCTTTTGAAATGAGCTTCCACTCCAGCGAACTTCCAAAGCATAATGTTCCACCATCTGAAAGTGGAAAGTGTAGAAGAAAGAAAGAAAGAAAGAAAGAAAGAAAGATCTTTGTGAGGTTGAATTTTAAACAGATTAGGACCACCGACAGCGCGACGCGATGGGAAGGAGAGGATCTACAACACACGCGAGGACGAGCCGGACGGCGAAGTAATCGACTCTAATGAAAAGGCCACCGCGCGCTAATGCAGGTGTTCCAAGTGTGGCATACATAAGGTAGCAAACTAAACAGAAAACAAAAACGGTCCTGTCGGATCAGTTAGCGGGTTTTATATGCAGAGAAGTACTGAAGGAAGTGCGGTGGCAAAGGGGAGAGGAGGGAAAGGGGGGGTGACGAAAATCCCGCACAGAAAGGAACTTCGTGGTGCTGTGGTAGAAAAGGGAGCTTAGGGAGCAAGAATTACCGCGGCAGGGGGAGAGCGGCCTCTTGCGGAGAGGAAGTGACGCTTAGGACTGCGCGAGCCAGAGGATAGCGCACCTTCTAACTTCAGTTAATTTATTCGCGCGGCACCTGTGACGAGCCACGTCAGCGACGAAGTGGACCTTCCTGCTGCCCTGCTTTCTCCCGCGTGCATCGCACTTTCATGGCGGCTAATGAGGTGTTTTGCCTTAAAATGTCATGATGTTCCTATCGCTTTATTTTTTGTTCGTTCTCTTTTCGGGCACCCTTAAAGAAGACTGGAGCCCAGATTTACTGCGATAAAATTGCTCCTGTGCCTGCTTATGCGCGCCCTTGTTCAACCCGGCAGGGATATTCCACCGTGTGGTCTTTGATGAGTAGTAAGCAGGCCATCATATATATAAAATTCTGGGTTCAACCTTTCGTGTCTCTCCACTTTATGCACACAATGAAGTAATGGCTGTAAAGACACACTGAAGACCAACAGACGATGCTGCGTTGCAAACGTTCGAATGTTAATGCACAAGTTTTTGCATTGTTGCATGCGGTATTGTAATACCGAGTAATTTTTAAGACTGCTTTTTCGTTTGTTTGTATGTACGTTCGCTCGCTAGTTCATTTACACATAAACTAAATGAGACGCCGCACATTCGACATTGCTTCAAGAAATATTCACCTTCACTAGCCATAGTGAAAAGGACATCAGTCTTCTGGAATCTCAATGAAGCTATACGAAGCTTAGGGTAGGAATATATATTTGGCTGCGTAGTACCATTCTTTAAAATAATTTAGCTCTGTGCCTTGTTAGCACAACCATTTAAGGACGCAATGAATAATGTCGCGAATGATTTATCGGTTCCATTTTCAGCTCTCGAGACCTTGTGAGGTTGATCGAGCAATAACTCGGACGAGGCTTGCGATAAGAAACTGATTTAATGAAACTGTGTTTTCACAGCGCATTGTCTATCCACGTCAATTTGCACAATTAAGAAACAATGTACACAAAGTGAGGTAATTTTTACCTTGAAATTGATTATTTTTAACGCAAGAAAAAGGCAATATAAAGTAAAGCAAAGCGATATTACAGGACCACCTGAAATATTATACAGGCTGTACCAGCTAACTTTAGCCAGAGTTTAAAATTATGCGAATGCCACGTAACTGGACAAAACTAAAGTAATGTTGTTTGCCGTCGCTTGGACATAGTCAGATTATTTTTTCATCTTACATAATCACATAATTAGTCCCAATTCATTAATTAATCAACATCTCTGTAAGGAAGAAGAAGTGCGCCGTGCCGAGCTCCGCAGCCGGATCGCCAGCGCTACTGAAGTGGGGCTCGGGCTAGACGCTGTTCCTGGTGTGTGACTGGCTAAGCCTACGCTGCTGCGTCTTCTTGTCCGCGTCCTTCGTGTCGTCCACGGCCGTGTCGGACTTCTTTGCCATAATTGGTGGAGGTTTGCTGGGTCTCCTGCAATCCTGGAATTGCGCAGCCGGACTCTCCCTGCCATCATGACCACCGAAAGCGCCACGAGCTTACCACCACCTGCTCCCCAGTATACCGTATGCCCCGGCACGTCCCGCCAGCGGGACCCTCCTATCTTCAGCGGCACTGACGACCATGACGTTGATGACTGGCTCTCATCATACGAACGCGTCAGTCGGAACAACAAATGGGATGACATTACTAAATTGACCACCGTCCCTTTCTACCTCACCGGAATTGCCCACTTGTGGTTTCGGAACCACGAAAGTGAAGTCCCAAGCTGGACGATGTTTAAGACAAAGTTCAGCGAGGTCTTCGGCCGCCCTGCTGTTCAAAAGCTTCGTGCCGAACAGCGTCTGCAGTCGCGCTCTCAGCAGCCTGGTGAGAACTTTACCAGCTACATCGAAGATGTCATCGATCTCTGTAAACGCGTCGATGCATCCATGACTGAGTGCAATAAAATCAAGCATATTATGAAGGGTATCGACGAGGACGCGTTTCAGATGCTCATCTCAAAGAGCCCCTCTACTGTTGCCCAAGTTATTGAACTGTGCCAAAGCTATGACGAGCTCCGCCGTCAACGCCTCCTCACCCGCCGTCCTGTTCCCCATCAGGAATCGTTGTCCGGCTTGACCTCTCCTTTTCCTGATGCCACCCTCCTCTCGCAAATCAAGGCTTTCGTCCGGGAAGTTGCTCGCCAGCTCTCCCTCATCTCCAATCCACCGGAGTCAAGTTCGTCCCTTAGTCCGACCCTACGACACGTTATAGAAGAACAAGTGTCCGAGGCCCTTCCTCTGGAACGGGCGCCTCAACTCACCGCCCCATTGACTTACGCCGACGCCGTCGCACGACCACGACCACCGACCTTCCGGGCTCCGCCTCCAATGCCTAGCCCTGTTTTTACCCCCACGCCGCCACGATCTCCAGTCCATCGAGTAATGAATCCCTGGCGTACAGCGGACAATCGGCCCATCTGCTATTCGTGCGGTATTCCCAGTCACGTTGCACGCCTGTGCCGCCGCCGTCCACTTCATCCACGTGACGACCCACGCACAGCCGCGTACGACCATCCGTTGCCTTACGCTCCTGACCGCGATTTACCCCTTCCCCGCCAAAGCCTTCGTCAAGTTTCTGACCGCCGTTCTCCTTCTCCTCGTCGTCGCTCGCCCTCCCCGATGCGTCGACGTCCCTCTCCTGCTGACACGGAAAACTAAGTGGCGCAGTTCCTGAGGCAAGAACTGCGTCATCGCCGCAACGCTTAAGCCCTCTTCTTTCGCCGCCTAACGTTATTGATGTCGCTGTTGAAGGTGTCTCTGTGCTTGCCCTCATTGACACAGGTGCCGCCATATCTGTAATTGCCGAAAAACTTTGCCGCTCAATACGAAAAGTCACGACGCCTTTCTTCGGTCCTTTACTCCTCACGGCCACAGCACAGCACGTCCAGCCGGTGGCTGCGTGTACCGCCAGACTTGAAATTCAAGGTGTGCTCTACACAGTCGAGTTCGTCGTTCTTCCCCACTGTTCCCACGATATTATTTTAGGTTGGGACTTTCTCTCCCGTCACCAAGCTGTTATTGATTGCTCCCGTGCAGAAGTCGCCTTCTCTTCGCTTGGCAATGCCATATTTGATGACGTTTCGCTTTCCTGCACCAAGTTGTCCCTCACTGACGACATCCTAATACCTCCACACGCATCCGTTCTGGCATCTGTATCCTGTTCCGTTGCCTCCGACGCCACCGTACTCTTTATACCTTCAACTGCTTTCGTTCATCGCCACCTCTCACCACTCCCAACTGCGCTGCTTGGCCTTCAAGCTGGCGCGACTCACCTTCCTGTATACAATTACTTCCCGTTCCCGATTACGTTGCTTCGCGGTGAATCTCTCGGCACTGTGGAGCCTTACGACACGATTACCACGTTGCAACTTCCTATTGGATCGTCAGAAGTCAGCACCCTCTACTGTAGTCCCGTGACTGCCACATCGCCTGAGGACGTTTTCAACCATGTCATCGACAATGCCTTAAACCCCAAGCAACGCCATGACCTTCTTCGTCTCCTCGAGAAATTTCGTCCTGCTTTTGACAGCCATACCACTTCTCTGGGCCGAACGACGACTGTATGTCACCGGATTGACACCGGTTCTCACTCACCGCTACGGCAGCGACCATACCGCGTATCGTCGACCGAACGGCGCGTCATTGACGAGCAAGTAGGTGACATGCTAAAGCGTGGCGTCATTGAACCATCCGACAGCCCATGGGCATCGCCAGTAGTCTTAGTTAAAAAGAAAGATGGCTCGATCCGCTTTTGTGTAGATTACCGTCGCCTAAACAAAATAACCCGAAAGGATGTTTATCCATTGCCGCGGATCGACGACGCCCTAGACTGCTTACAAGGCGCAGAGTTCTTTTCCTCCCTCGATCTGCGCTCTGGTTATTGGCAGGTGCCTATGGCTGCAGACGATAAGCCTAAAACTGCTTTCATCACACCAGATGGCCTATACGAATTTCGTGTGATGCCATTCGGACTTTGCAACGCGCCCGCGACTTTTGAGCGGATGATGGACACTATTCTCCGAGGCCTCAAATGGAACACGTGCCTGTGTTATTTGGATGATGTAGTAGTGTTTGCACCCGATTTTCCTACTCACCTTCATCGCTTGGAGCAGGTTTTACGCTGTCTCAGTGACGCTGGCCTCCAACTAAACCTGAAGAAATGCCACTTTGGCGCACGCAAGCTGACAATTCTCGGACATGTCGTGTCGAAGGACGGCGTTCTCCCTGATGCCGCTAAGCTCCGTGCTGTTACAGAATTCCCGAGGCCAACGTCACTAAAAGACTTGCGCAGTTTCATTGGCCTCTGCTCGTATTTCCGCCGCTTTATTCGAAATTTCGCTTCGATTATGGCACCACTGACAGAGCTTCTTCGAGGAGACCCCAATCTTTCCTCATGGTCCCCGGCTTGCGATCATGCCTTTGCGACGCTACGTCGCCTCCTCACAACACCACCGATACTACGCCATTTCGACCCAACTGCTCCCACAGAACTCCATACGGATGCTAGCGGTGTTGGTCTTGGCGCTGTGCTCGCCCAGCGAAAGCCCGGCTGCCAAGAATATGTTGTTGCTTACGCGAGCCGCACTCTGACGAAAGCTGAAGCCAACTATTCCGTCACGGAAAAAGAATGTCTCGCGATCATCTGGGCCATCACAAAATTTCGCCCATACCTGTACGGCCGGCCCTTCGATGTCGTTACCGATCACCACACACTTTGCTGGTTGTCGTCTCTCAAGGATCCCTGCGGCCGCCTAGCCCGGTGGGCACTGAGGCTCCAAGAGTACGATATCCGGGTTGTCTACCGCTCAGGCAAGAAGCACGCCGATGCCGATGCTCTTTCGCGCTCGCCTGTCCACGCCGACATTGTCAGTGTGTCCGTCCTAGACGACCCACTTCTCCCATTCGCTTCTGTCGACATGGCTTTGGAGCAGCGCAAGGACTCCTGGATTTCATCTTTGATTGATTACATCTCTAATTCACCTACACGCCCACCATCCCGAGCGTTACGCCGACAAGCTTCGCACTTCGCCATCCGCGACGGAATTGTCTATCGCCGTAACTACAGTTCCGACGGCCGCAAATGGCTGCTTGTAATACCTCGGCAGCTCCGCACTGATGTATGCGCCGCTTTCCACGCCGACCCTCAGTGCGCGCACGCTGGTCTCTTCAAGACCTACACCAGACTACGTCATAGGTTTTATTGGCGTGGTATGTACACATTTGTGCAAAAGTACATTCGCTCTTGCACAGAATGTCAACGCCGGAAGCCTGATCCTTGCCGCCCTTCTGGACCAATGCAACCTTTGCCGTGCCCTTCGCGACCCTTTGACCGGGTTGGGATAGACCTCTACGGGCCTCTGCCATACACAGCTGCTGGCAATCGCTGGGTCATTGTAGCTGTAGACCATCTCACGAGGTATGCAGAAACGGCCGCTCTGCCAGCCGCGACGGCTCGTGACGTTGCCTCCTTTCTCCTTCAACGCTTCGTTCTACGTCACGGCGCTCCCCGCGAACTCCTGAGCGACCGTGGCCGCGTCTTTCTCGCCGATGTCATTCAAGAACTTCTCGCTGAATGCCGCATTATTCATCGCTGTACCACCGCATATCACCCGCAAACAAACGGATTGACAGAGCGCTTTAACCGAACTCTTGGCGACATGCTTTCGATGTATGTCGCCTCCAACCACACCAACTGGGACCTCATCCTTCCCTATGTCACGTACGCCTACAACACGGCACCCCAGTCAACGACGGGCTTTTCTCCCTTCTTTCTTCTATATGGCCGCGAACCATCATTTCCCATTGACACTATTCTCCCTTACCGTCCCGACTTATCAGAAGGTACACCGGTTTCCGAAGCCGCCCGGTATGCAGAAGAATGTCGGAAACTAGCTCGCTCCCTTACAACACAAGAACAAGCGCTACAGAAATTTCGTCATGACGACGGGCGCCCCCACCACCAGTTTTCGCCTGACGCTCTTGTTTGGTTGTGGGTGCCTCCTACTTCGACACAAGGTGTCTCTTCCAAGTTTGTATCCCGATACCATGGACCTTACCGGGTTCTACGCCAAACTTCTCCGGTGAACTACGTTATCGAACCTCTGACGCCCCCTACGGACCTGCGTCGCCGAGGCCGTGAAATTGTGCATGCAGATCGGCTCAAGCCGTATCACGAGCCCTTCGTCCTCACGACGCCTTAGGCCTCCTGTGCAGCTCCGTCTTCAGCGAGGGGGGAAGTTGTAAGGAAGAAGAAGTGCGCCTTGCCGAGCTCCGCAGCCGGATCGCCAGCGCTACTGAAGTGGGGCTCGGGCTAGACGCTGTTCCTGGTGTGTGACTGGCTAAGCCTACGCTGCTGCGTCTTCTTGTCCGCGTCCTTCGTGTCGTCCACGGCCGTGTCGGACTTCTTTGCCATATCTCAAATATTATAGTTAAATGAAAAGTGTCAATAAGAAAATTGTAGAGCAACACGAGAAACACCCGATACAGCTTTCTGTTGCTCAGTACGTGCCACATAAAAGTGTTCTTCCGAGCGTGAAAGAAGCCCGCGAATACACGCAAAGTGCCTCGATCAAAATGCGTCACGTGTTAAGAACGGCCAGCTGCAGTGCAAGTTTGCCACCCAGTTGCGACTGTGGAAGCAACATCTCGGGAGCATCGCCGCCAACCTCTAGCCACAGCGTGACTAAATCGACTTTGTGTCGGGGAACAAGACGCGCATCCCTCACTCTCCGTCGCTTCAGCTAGGATGCGTTCGATGAAGCAGGCTTTGTGCTGAAACCGCCGCCAACCTCTACCCTCGTCGCCGTTGTGACGGAATGAGTTCGGCGGGCCAACTATTGTTCCGAAACTCCCCAACGCGGACCTGATCTGCTACGGGTGCGCGAGTTGCCGCGGGAACGCCGTTTTGCGCTGCTTCCCACGCACCGACCAAGACGCAAGACAACGCGCTACCCGGAACGGCCCCGAGTTCTACGGGGCCCCTCTGACATCGGCTCCGGACCTTCGCACGTGTGTGCATTTGTGTGTGTAGACCGTGCTGCGGGGAGGCGGCTAGTTTGCCATGACGAAATGAACGTTCGCATCACCTTGTATCGGGAGAGGACCGAGTGTTTAAAAACAGCTGTTGTGCGGCTGCTCAGGACACTCTCTCTCAAGCAGTCATGTTAGACTGATGTACTTTCTCAAACAGTCATGTTAGACTGATATAAATACTGTAAATAAACTTATATTCTTCGTTCTCGATGAGAAGCAGTCCTTCCCTTCATCAACGTCCTCAGCGTGGATAAGTTGGACGACGGCATGGGCCAGCTACCTTCTAATTCATGCCCGACTCCAATCTTTACAACAGATCACGAGCGATGGGATTGAGCCCCCAATCCTGACACACGACACAATTTCCGACACGAGTTCCGACACAAACGTGTGAAGTAAGTACCGAACACGTGCACGAGGTCGCAATGAGGTCCAGGACGAGTAGGCGCGCAGATAAAGAAAATTCCCAGGTACACTGATCGCATAGCACAAACACAGAGACGCAACAGTCAAAACCGGGCGTCATCACGCCGGGCGCGCAAGAAGATGAGTATGATACACATACAAAAGAACGACGGCACATAAACCTCTTCGCTGCCATGATTGCGTGGAATTGGTTTGAAGGAAATGCTTTAGCGTACGAACTGCTTAATACTGTAACGGCTGGTATACCTCGAGCACATCGAGCGCACGAGCACACGACAGCGGTTGCTATTGTTATTGAAGCGGACAGTTGCAGCTGGCGATCAAAACGATGTTCACACTGGAATTTAGGCGGAGTCGGAAACGGTTAATGTTTTTTAATATACAATGAGAAAGCCATTTGCTACGCAGTACTCTACATACTGTGTTCATTCCTCTCAGTGTGCACTGATGTTCATTGCATACAGAGAGAACTGGCCAAACAAACATCGCAGTGCGCGGCCATAAAGACGCCTTCGAGGGCGCGTCCCACAAAATCAACATAACGTGCCCGTCTATATCAGTTGCCTATCCGCAATGCTCCTAGCCACGCGCCTTGTGCTCCTTTTTTATGTCCCAACAAAGGCATAAAGTTTTCATGCATGTGGATTTCTGGACGAGCTGAAACAACGATTTCTAGAGTGCACGTTGGAGATTTGTGAAGGTGTGGAGTGGTGCGTAATGTTATTACAGTGTTTATCTGGGAATTTCGCAGACGAGTTAAGAATTGAAACTGCAATCTTTAACAGGTTCTTCCTGTATGAGAGAGAAACAATGAACCGCATTTACAGAGATGTCAAACGACAGCCAGAGTACAAGTCTATTGTGCTCTGACCCCGCGCTCTGCGGAGGGACGAAGAGAAGAAGCAGGTTTTGTAAAGGTTGATACATAGCGCAAGAATATATGCGCAGAGAAAAGCACCCGGTATATACTGTCGTTTCTTGAAAGCCGCGGGTCTAGTCTAGTAGACTGCAAAGGTCTAACTTCGTAGGCTTCGCAGCCATTGCTGCTATAGAATTGTGGCACCACGGGTCTCATTATAAGTGTACATGCCATCTACAATGCGAAATGCGAATATGCAGAAATAGGTGCTCACACTACCTTTTAGTGGTTTAATATCGCGTATTTAAAAACGCCAGGTGATTGTACCTGGGGCCGACGTCAAAGATCCTTTGACAGTGGCTCAAGAATTATTAAATTATCTCAGGAGCAACGATTTTGTTCCCATGGTAGTTTGTCAACGTAAGTTTTTAGTATACAATCTTACTAATTTTAAAGCGCGGCAACTTTAGGCAGAGTATGTGGCATATGAACTGACGCCATCTCAGAATTTTGTACAGCTAGCAGGGTGAAGTGCCGCGCCTTCTCCTGATAAGCTTAATCTGCAATGGCGTCATGCAAAGTATGAACAAAACAACGAAATAAGTTCTGCGACCTCCCGTAAATACGCTATACAGGCAATGCTTTGCCTTTCCGTCGTCGACAAATTGGGGCTGTGATTGCCTAAGGAAAATAAATAGCTTAGGAGCAGAAGTCTTGCTTAGTCTTGCCGCGCTAACGTAACTCCACTTATTTCATTACACGGCCTTCAGGGAGCTAGTGACGAAATAACCTCAGCTTACAAACGCATTGCTTCAAGAATGCAGCCTAAAGGGCTAGTGAATAAAAACCAGGAAGACAAAAAAAGATGATGTAAGTTATTGCGAGACGGTATAGGGTGCCGAAAGAGCTGCATAGGGTAACAAGCGTGCTGCAATGTCCGGAATCCCGCGAATTTAATCAGACGTTTAAACGCTCCATCTTATTTATGAGCAAATTAATTTGAACGTCCCCTCGATTAGTTAAATTGCGTACCTTTCTTCGGAAAGCTGGCTGGACAAGCCTGGAAAGCGCCGAGAGCCAAACGTCAACCCAGCGTTACACATTTCTCTCGGCACTGCTCCCAAGATTAGATTCCCGTACCAGTGCCACCCACAGTTATTCTCGCTATTCCATCTTGGTATTGTTCTTGGAGGAGTACGATGACTACCGCACATCGTATGGCCTTAATATGCTGCCAAATGCCTCTATTTATAACGATGTACACGCGGCCTTCTTTTTTTTTTCGTCGTATGTAACGTCTTTCTATTTATTATTTTTTGCCATTTGCTTGTCCGAGCTGTTTCTTTTATTGGTTCCCGAATTTCTGCTTGTTACGCGTCGTTGCAGAGCTCTGCTACTCAACTGATAACATTGCAGCGTGCTTTATTTTACGAGTACTTGAACATCACATTTGACTTCGATATGAACTTGCAAACCCACGTTAACAATCTATGTTCCTAGTTGGCATTAAGATGTCACACTCCTCTATAAAGATTCGTGAATGTTCTGATATCCATCGTGTCGTAATCTCCAATTCGCATTTCTGCACAGCCACCTTAGTGATGCTATAGACTTATGGGGTAACACACACACAACATATTTAGAACCGGCACTCTGGTTGCAGAAACGAGCGATACGAACGATCACATTTTCAAAAGTGACAGATAGCAGAAAACCTATTTTTCATGAAAACTAAGGTTTTACCTTTAGGCACACCTTATAATATTAAGGTTAAGCAATGTATATATAGCACATCACAATCTAACAAACTCCTCCTTGTGAGTATATTTACGCTTCCGGCTTGCAACACAAGAGGTACAAGCAATAATCGTCTCAATTTACCTGTTGCTCGCGATATACATGATCCTCAAAGTTAAATTACCAGTAATCTTAATAAAAACAATTTGCTAGCTACGCAAAAGCTGCTTGACAGACAATTTATGCTCTCTGGCGGACACAATTATCGAGACAAATAATGTCACCGAACACATAATTAACAAAAGCTTCTTAATCAGTTTCCTTGCTATAGAGATTGCGGTATGTGTTTATGTTTGAATCTTTGAAACAGTCGCATTTGAAGATAAATTTACTTTGATCCTCGGGGGTGCTTCTGTTCCGGGATATATACTTGATTTTGACACTCAGCCACCGCCACCACCACCACCACCACCACCACCACCACCACCACCACCACCACCACCACCACCACCACCACCACCACCACCACCACCACCACCACCACCACCACCACCACCACCACCACCACCACCACCACCACCACCACCACCACCACCACCACCACCACCACCACCACCACCACCACCACCAACAACAACAACAACAACAACAACAACAACAACAACAACAACAACAACAACAACAACAACAACAACAACAACAACAACAACAACAACAACAACAACAACAACAACAACAACAACAACAACAACAACAACAACAACAACAACAACAACAACAATAATAACAACAACAACAACAACCACAACGACAACAACGACAACAACCACAACGACAAAATTTACGTAAAGTAAGTTTTGCGGATACAAACGTTCATTAGAAGCCAGCTTTAAACTAAAGTAATATTGGTCAGGATAGGTGGATGTATTAATTTCACTTCATCGTTTTCCTACCAGTGTTATACTTAGTAACTTATGTCGATATATCTTTATTTATTTTGACTGTGGCACAACGGCAACTGTTATGGATCCTTCCAGCTCGCAATTTATCGATCTAAACACCGTGCTCCTTACCCCACCCAAAAAAGGAATAAAAACAGTGAAAGATAGACAGGAGGATGACATATTGAGAGAGAGAGCGAGAGAGAGAGATATATATATATTCGATGATTATCGCGTCATCGTGGCAACAATCAAACATCACAAGCATAACATGTTCAATAAAGTAAAGCAGCGCCTGCGTTCGCATTTCCCCTCTCCCCTAACACACGCACACCATTTACCTTTGGTTTCAATGAAAGAGTTGCACGGTGACGCTGTACGGGCTTCGGGCTGTGATACGGAGCGCGTGCGGGACGATTACAAGAAAGACTGAATCGCACCGCTGGTCACAGACCACCAGTTGCTTCGAAGCGGGAACGGGCGATTAAGCGGGCACAAAACGACGGTTGCGGAAACAATTAGAGGCGTGCGATACGTGTGGGGCCTCCTGTAAATGAGCTCCTCGCTTTGCGTCGTAAATCCGCGGGGGAAGAACGCGGAAAGTGAGCTGTGGGATGCAAGGCAAGGCATCGCGAGCTGTCGGGTTCTCATGCTTTGTCCCTCCGGCTTTCCCTTTCACTTCTCCTCTCCTGCAGAGCAATCAGTTTGCCGAAAGGAACAGCGAGCAGCCACACCTCTTCCAGTCGAGCGTTAATTCGTACGCATCGAGGCCAGTACAATTTCTACAGAGAGGCATTTAATCACCAAATTCGTTGAAATCTCTCTCTCGCGATTCTGAGGAAACCACGGCAATTTGATTGTTCTCGTTTCGTCGCCTAAAGTTGCCCTTCGTTTCTGGCTCCAAGCTTTTCTTTCTTTCAGATGTATACTTTTCTGCAGTAAGAAAAAGTATATTGGGCTGCGATTTCAGGTACCCCAGAAAAAGGCGACAAGTGAAACTGCGCTCTTGACAAATATATTTAGGACACTACTTCGCCAATCACGTGCACGATGACTCAAACGTCTTCCAGTGTCGAAACGATCAACAGCTGTCGAAAAAGGAATGTCGCTGCGACAAGCTTCTGCGACATTTCCTTGTTCCACCACTGCTAGTCACTTCGCGTCTCCATCTCGCCGTTAACTTCTCCGTTGTTTTGGAATTCTAGTGTCAAATTACGTTTCATAGCGGAGCCATGACGATCCTGTGGATATGGCATCCTGCTGCTAAGGACGAGATTGCGGGCTCGACTCCCGGCCTCAGCAAGCGTATTCCCATGCAAAAACACTCTTCTTCTGTGCTTGAGGGGCTTGCTAACAAACTTCAGGAGGTCCTAAATAGGCTCGAATCCCTCTTTGAAGTTTAGTGATGTTTAATTTTTTAATATTATGCGTTTCAGATTTCGGCTAAATTGTTTTGGAAGTCCCGAGCAAAAAAAGACAAAAGGACAGCGTTAGTGACATAAACGTAAGCCGGCTACAATCAAACTGCAAATAGAGATGCATTAACAAACACTTAGCTCATTGCGTCCACTGCGCTTCAGTTTAGAAAAGAAAGCTTATCGAAAGCCTTTAGTGAGCACAAGTCTGAGAATATGCTGCCGCATATGAAGAGAGACAAACGCTAGGAACGTGCAGTTGACAAAATTTACTTTTGCTGCTCCGCGACAAACGCAGAAAAGTTACTCTTACGCACCTGGGAAAGTGGAAGCGCCGAGCGGTGCAGCCGTGAAAGTATCGGCTCCGTTTTTTTCCATGCTCCACTGGCCAATTTTGAGAGTACAACGAAAAGAAGCATATCACTAGACCCGCGGAGCGATGACGAATTGACTGACACCTAGATTCGAGGTAGGGCTTGCATTTTCACAATTTTACTGGTCTTTTTCTTCTGCTACACGCCGAGTTCAGCTTAGCGGAGTAGTGAGGAGTAGGGCCTTTGTTGGACCTAGCAAGCCCACCTGACCGGAGGCGTGGTGGATACAAACATGGAAGATGAAGATTTTGCTGGAAATGAAGGAAACAATACTGAAGAAGACTTCAGTTGGCAAGTAGTTGCTGGTCGAAGATCGCGAACTACCGCAAAGGCTGTGGATGAGGAGAGCCCATTGCCACGTAATCAACGAGAGCATGGCGTTAAGGGAACCGTCGTCGGTGGAATGGTGAAGAATCGGGTTATCAAAGCTTCGAGGATGCCTTAACTGCCTGAGGAGCACAGTAAGATCATTATACGACTTCGAGGAGAACTCGATTTGAACAAGGTGAGCACCACCACGATTGGTACCGCAGTCATCGATAGGTCAGGCCTAACGGAAGAGCATGACCGTGAAGATGTTGTCTGCCCAAACTTCACTCAAAATATCATCGTAGTCAGCAGACCTAAGCCCGAACATGCGGCAAAGTACGTTAAAATCAAGTCCTTCAAGAGAGCGAGAAAGAGAGATGAAGAGGAAAGGCAGGGAGGTTAACCATATATCAGTCTCCGGTTTGCTACCCTACACTGGGGATGGGAGATAGGGGTTAGAAAGACGACATAGTAAAGCGTTAAAGCACACGCGCACGAACGCACACGCACACACGCGCACGCACGCACGAACGCACACGCGCACACGCGCACGCACGCACACACGCACACGCGCACACACACACACACGCGCACACACACACACACGCGCGCGCGCACACACACACAAACCAAGCCACTTTACTGCTCCGCATTCGCACGGGCTCTGCTCGTACCCCTGCGTGGATGTGTAAGACTGGCCTGGCGTTGTCACCATTATGTTCAACGTGTGGTGTGTGCGGTGACATAGAACATTACCTTATGTGCTGTACTCTGTATGACGCGGAAAGGAGCGTGTTATTCGGGTCCCTCAAGAGGACAGGAATTCCCCACAGTTCTATACAGGACATTGTTTTCCCGCGCGGGAACCGGTTAGATAGGAAGGAGGTTTCTCGCCTTCTTTTAAATTACCTGCAGGACACGGATTTGGCCTCCACATGGTGACCTTAGGTGTGACTATGTGTAGTGTAGTTGTGAGGTCTGTGTCTGATTTATATGATTTATGTATTTTAAGTGTCGCTACGGTGGAGCAATTGCCGGCAGCTACTGCAAGGCTAATCCCACCAGTAGCCTACAACCACTCAACTCAACTCAACTCAACTCACACACACACACACACACACACACACACACACACACACACACACACACACACACACACACACACACACACACACACACACACACACACACACACACACACACACACACACACACACACACACACACGCACACACACAAAAGGCGTTCCAGTTAAAGACGTTCACAAAGGCCGGTATGTCGCAAAAGGCGCAATAGTGCTTGCACGGCCTTCTTCTGTGACGTTAGGTCCTTTCGATGGTGTGAAATTCCGGTGTAGCGGCAGGTCGTCCAGCTGGTCAAGTTTGAGGCGAAGAAATTCCCTCTGTGTACTGTACTGCGGGCAGGTGCACAAAAATGGCCAATCGATTCTTCATGGCCGCAGTGGTCATAAGTTGCGGTGTCGGTCATCCATATGCGGAATGCATAGGCTTTGGTAAAGGCAACGGCCAACCACAGTCGATATAAAAGCGTGGCGTCTTCACGGCGAAGTTGTGATGGCGCTCGAACACTTAATGTGGGATCAAGGGGGTACAGTCGAGTCTTTCCTAAATGTGGCTTATTCCATTGCGACGTGGTGCACTGCCGAGCAAGCAGGCGGATCTTCTGTGCTGCGTCAGTTGTAGAAAGTGCAATTGGTATGGGGTGCTCCTCAGTATGGGCTGAGCGGGCAGCTTGATCGGCCCGTTCATTGCTGATAATCCCGCAGTGACTTGGAAGCCATTGGAAGGTTATTTCATGGCCTGTATCCCTTATATGGTGTAACGTCTCTGTAATGCGAAATATTAGCTGTTCGTGCGGTCCGAGTCTTAAAGGTGACAGTAGAGACTGCAGTGCCGCCTTTGAATCGCACAGTACCGTCCATTTGTGTGGCGGTTCATCACTAATTTAATGAAGGGAAGTGAAGAGCGCTGCGAACTCAGCTGCCGTCGATGTTGTCGCATGAGGCGTCTTAAAGTTGATTGTTGTAACTTTAGCTGGCATCACGATTGCCGCCGCGGAGCTGTTTGGCAGGACAGATCCATCAGTGTAGATATGCATAGAGTCGCGGTAGTTCTCGTAAAAAAATAGTAGCGTGAGCTGTTTAAGGGCTGGTGATGATAGATCAGCTTTTTTCACTATGCTAGGCATTAAGTCCTTCAAGATTATGGAAGCGGAATACAAGGTAAATGCATACGACGCGACACCACATGCCACGTGCAAAAGTGTCATCAGAAGAGTGGACATTACAGGCTCGCAAGCTATTACAACAAGAAATATCGTGCATGACTTGAACCCACTTGCGCTGGCTGCCAAGGGCATCAAGATGTCGGGATCGGTCATTGTACTTTTCTATGAGCCCAAAGTGCTCAATTTTGTCAGATATGGATCCACACTAGTGAGATTCTACCTTTACAAGAATCAATTCAATGTCTGCTTCACTTGCGGAAGGGTCGAGCACCGCTCCGATGTGTGTCCAACACCTGACTGTTCCGTGCAGCGGATGTGGAACGCGCAACCCAGAAGCTGAACATGTGTGTGTACCTAAGTGTAAATTTTGTGAAGGCGTCACCCTACCAGTGACAAGTTTTGCATGCAAAGATCTCAAATCCCTTGCGTGCTACGACTCCGTCGTAGGGAGCTCAAAAGGACTTGGTCGTCAGCGAGAGCACAGTCGGAGGCGCAACAGCTGGCGCCCAACCATCGCCCCGAGGACAGGGAGCACTCACGCTCCAGGAGTCGCACCAGATCCAGGCGTCGTTCACTATCCAGGGAGAGAAGGCGCTCCAAGTCAAGGGAAGCGCAGGTGCGCTTCGTGCAAAGGGACTCAATACCTGGCGAGAAGAAGACGCCAGGAACCACTTTGGCTGACAAAGTAAAAGGTATGGCGAGAGTCGCTGGGGGCGCCTCGGCTGCTGTGGGTGATGACAATGATGCCAGAATAAAGCAATTAATTAAAGAAGTAACTTCTTTAAGAAAAGCTAATGAAGAATTGACCAGGCAGGTAGTAGAGCTTCGTAAAAAAGACCAGTCGAGCCCTGCTAGAGTAGAGATAGATAGACCTGTAAGCAAAAGCAGCGATCCAGGAGAATCCAGCTCTCCTGCCCCTAAAAAGAGGGCGGTGAGTTCCGAGGATGAGTCAGTCTTCTCAGCCCTCAGTGAAATAAAAGATGCAATTAAAGCGATAAGAGAGACAGTGGAAACGACCAACTTTAAAGTGGACAAATTGTGGAAATGGAGACAAACGGCGGAGAAAAGACTTAGGAAAACTGAGACGCGAGGGGATGACGACGATGAGTATCTGCCATCGGAGGCGGATAGTATAAAGTCCATTCCTGGATTGTCGGGGGCCATCACAAAGAGGAAAATAGTGGGGGATAGAAAGGCAGCTTCACCTAATAACAATGGAACGTAATCATGAATTTAACGTGTGGCAATGGAATTGTCGCAGGTTTTAACACAAGAAAGCAGCACTGCGACAGGTGATCAGGTCACCTGAGGGCAGACCAAAGGTAATTATACTGCAGGAAAACTTAGCGGACGAAATTATCCTTACTGGGTACAAAGCGATATGTAGAGACAAAAAAATGCGGAAAGGGTTGGCGACCCTCAGCGACAAAAAGTTGCCATACATTGAGCATGATATTCATCTTAGACACTCCAGGTTTGAATTTATTCTAGTTGAGGTAATACTTAAAAGGACGAGAGGCAAGCCGCAAAACATTTTCTGTTTGAATATTTACAGCAGTCCTAACGACATGAGTCAGATGTTTAGAGCACTCTTCAACAAGGTGCTTTCGGTTGCCAAAAACTCCCCACTCATTATGTGGGTGGACTTTATTGCTCCCTATCACACATGGGGATACACGTGGGACACAAAGAAGGAGAAGCTATGGAGTCTCGATATGGATCTGAGTTGGGCTTGATTACAGAGCTGGCGTATCCCACCCGTCGTGGCACGTCCACAAGCAGGGACTCCACACCCGATCTCACTTTTGTAAACTTCCCAAAAGGAGCTAATTGGGAAAACTCAATCATGGATCTCGGCAGCGATCATTATATCATACACATAACCATACACATACCGAGACAGGAAAGCATAATCTTCAAGTTCACTGATTGGGATCAGTTCAAGAAAATCAGGGAGAACAGAAGGAAAGTGGGGCCTTCAGATGCCGAGCAGGATCCCTCTCAGACCTGGGTCAACCAGCTCAGAGAGGATGTCAAAGGGGTCACTACAGAAATCAGGACAGAGGAAAATATTGAGGCTATGGACACCAGGCTGGCGCATCTGATTGAGGCCAAACAGGCTATAGTACAGAGATGGAAAACACAGACTTAACAGAAGGCTAAGGAAAAAAATCGAGCAGTTAAACAGAAAAATTTATAACTCGAAGACCCTCGCGACGCAACAGTGCGATGAGATATGTGACTCGGCTGATGGTAGGCTCAAACATGGAGGTAGCTGGAACCTCCTCAAACACTTGCTCAACGAGAATGAAACAAGTACAAGCAAGAGAACAGCTACAGCTAAGTTGGTTCATCAGGAAAGCCAGGATAAAACACAGGAGGAAATCATAGATAGATTCACAGCCAAATATCTCCCACTTACACAACCAAACGAAGGAAACGAGAGCCCCGAATATATGGGAGGCACATGTAAAGAACTTGACTGCGACTTCACTGAGCAGGGCGGCTCTTCACAGTTTTAATGGTAGATCGGCGGCTGGACCTGACGGGATAACTAACAAGATATTAAGAAATCTAGGTGATGAATCAATTTCTTGCCTAACTGAACATTTCAATGAATGTTGGAGAAAAGGGGTATACTCAAATGAATGGAGGGTGGCCAAACTATCCTCATACCAAAACCAGGCAAACAACTCACTCTGGACAACCTCCGTCCTATTTACTTAACGTCCTGTCTAGGCAGAGTTATGGGACATGTCATCCTAAATCGGCTCACGAAATACGTTGAGCAGAATGACATCCTCCCATACAACTTTATCGGCTTTCGTCCCAGGCTGTCAACTCAGGATGCTATGCCCTACTGAACAAACACCAACTTATATAACACAGCCCAGCCCAGCGCATACGAAAGCTCGTTTGGGATTGGATGTGCAAAAAGTTTTTGATCGTATAAAGCATAATGCAACGCTCTTTAGGCGATGGGGTTAGGTAAGAGACTTTTTAACATGATTAAGGACTTTTTTAGAAACAGAACTGCACAACTCATGCCCGGAGATCTTAAATCAGAAGCTAAGAATTTGGGAAACAGGGGCAATGTCCAAGGTTGCAAGAAATCCGGAGGAAATTGAGGGTTTACATAATGTGGTGTATGCCGACGACATAACCTTATGTAGTGACAAGGGCAATGTAGGACAGGCAGACACCAGATTAGAGGAAAGTTTATATGTTGTAGGGAACACACCGAAAGACATGGGGTTGAAATGCTCGGCAGCCAAATCAGAACTCTTGGTCATTAAACATCGGAGAAAAGGCCGTAAACGAAAGGTTGCATTCCGGAAGATGAGCCAAGAGTGTGCTTATACACTCATGAAGGATCTGCAATCAGGCTAGTAAAAAAAATCAAGGTTCTTGGGTATCAGGTAGAAGGAAAATATTTTAACTATAGAACAATACACCAGTTGAGTTGAGTGGTTGTAGGCTACCGGTGGGATTAGCCTTGCAGTTGCTGCCGGCAATTGCTCCACCGTAGCACATTTAAAATACATAAATCACATAAATCAGACACAGACCTCACAACTACAAATAATTACTCCTAAGGTCACCATGTGGAAGCGAAATCCGTGTCCTGCAGGTAATTTAATAGAAGGCGAGAAACCTCCTTCCTACACAACTGGTTCCCGCGCGGGAAAACAATGTCCTGAAGAGAACTGTGAAGAATTACTGTCTTCTTGAGGGAACCGAATAACACACTCCTTTCCGCGTTATGCAGAGTACAGCACATAAGGTAATGTTCTATGTCACCGCACACACCACACGTTGAACATAATGGAGACAACGCCAGGCCAGTCTTACACATCCACGCAGGGGTACGAGCAGAGCCCGTGCGAATGCGGAGCAGTTAAGTGGCTTGGTTTCGTTTGAGACCCTTGGTCACACATGGATTGTGAGGTGAGCTCCACAAAGAACTGAAGTGGCACAACACCGCTTCTCTGAAGAGTTGTTTGTCCTCTTGAGGCAGTTTTCTCAATGGATTCCCAGACAGCGCTCTATGGGCGAGGCTGTGCGCCATCTCGTTGCCTATGATACCTATGTGCGAGGGCACCCACTGGAAACGTATGGAGAAGCCTTTGATATGGAGATTGTGCACCGAGCGTAGGGAGCTAAGACATAAGGCATCAGTAGGGAACCTGTGCTCTAACCTATGAAGGGCGGATTTCGAATCTGTAAGAATGACAACAGGTTGAGGCGTACAAAACCGTAGCTTCTTTAGAGCTGCCTCAAAGGCAACGCTTTCGGCCGTTGTGGAGGACCAGACTGCAGTGAAGCGAACCCACATTTAAAACACATGAAGTCATTAGGTTACTAAGGAGAATTACCAATAGGCACAGAGGCTTAGGGGAAGACACCGCTTTGAGCCTAATACATTGCTTTGCTCTCTGTCACTTCAGTTATGTGAGTGAGGGAAATAACTTTATTAGGTCCAGAAGTGGGCAGAACTTAAATTTTATGTGATGCTCAGGAAGGTTGTTAAAGCAACCCTAGGGATACCGAGTAACGCTGCAACCGACAAACTCATGAGTCTCGGGGTGCACAACACAATGGAAGAAATCGCGGAGGCCCAACAGCTAGCGCAACACAAAATATTGACAAAAACACGAGCTGGCGGGAACATATTACAGACAATAGGTGTAGAACTGAATAGATCAAGGATCCCAATAGAGGCTGAAGTAGAATTAAGGACTGAAGTTGCTAATAAATTATCTACACAAACAGACACTAACGATAGAAAATAGTAGTAGAACAAGACTCCGCAAATTTTTTGTACATGTCGAATAACAACTTTAAAAAGGAAATGTAAAATTTACTTATATGTTGATAAGATTGTTTTCTTCTCATTTGTACGCCAGTGTTATTGTGCACTAGTTATCATCTTGTTCTGTATACTTGATTCTATTGTTTGCTTGTCGACTTGTCACCTTCGCTGTGCCTTGTAAAAGGGGGCCCGAACCCTCGTCAAGTGGACTATCTTCCACTTTTTGTTCCGGCCTCCTTCCAAATGTTCTTTGGAAAAATAAACATGATTTTTATATGATTTTGATTTTGAAGTTAGCAATAAAATCAGAACCAACCCTCTCCCCAGAAATATGCATCCAGAATTTAATATCAAAAGGAGAAAGGCAAGAGCTAAAACACTCTTGTAGGAAATAGAGCAGCACAACCAATTGGCCACTATAATTGGTGCTGCCTGGGTGAAAGGTAAAGAAGCATATACGGCCATTTTATCAAATTACCAATGGAAGGTGCAAGACGCTATCACTATTTTTACCAAGGGCGCTATGGTGGCGGAACAAGCGACAATTGCTCTAGCCATCAGGAGTAATACGTGGGCTTGCATTTACAGTGACTCAAAAGCTGCTAAAAAGGGTTTTGATAAAGGCTGCGTAGCTGGAGTTGCAGCTAAACTTTCTGAAAATATTGCGATTATGAGAACTGAAATCCGATGGTTTCCTGCGCATATGGGAAAAGTGGAGGAGACTCGGGTGAAACTCAATGAGGTTGCTCATGACATGGCACGAGGACTTGCTGACCGTGACAGTCACAACCGAGCCGTGCACCATCAAGCCAGGGAATATAGAGATCATTTAATAACTTAGAATGACGTTACCGAACATTACTATCTAGGACGCAGGCAATTCCCATTGCCACATGATAAACTGAACAGGGCTCAGGCAGACTCACTGCGCTTATTGCGAACAGGTACATATCCCACGCCGTACCACATTGATAAAATTATATACAGAGAGGGAGATTAAGATAGACTGCAACGATTGTAATGGCATCATTGGAATCAGACATATGCTGGCAGGGTGTCCCACGACCCTCCCCAACCTCGCTAAAGAATGGACACAGTGGGAAGAAAGGATTCAGAGCCCATTGTTTGAAGACCAACTAAGGTAAAATACATGTTTTTTGCCGCAATTGAACACACACAACCGGAAGACACATAAAGACAACACGGGCGCCCGTGTTGTCTTTATGTGTCTTCCTTTTGTGTGTGTTCAATTTCGGCAAAAAACATGTCTTTCAGCAAGCACCAACTAGGCCAACAAGCAGTTCTGTTACCAACTAAGGGCCGTCCAGAGGACCCATGATGTCGCCGAAGGGCTTGGCCTGACAGTGCCAACGTGGGAGCGGCCCGCCTTGGCTTAAAAAGTCGAGCCTCCGGACCTCATTTCAATAAAACTTTTCACACACACACCTGGGAAAGCGTACTAAATGGTGGCTCTTTCTTTAGCTATTTCTCCTTGATTGTTCCGGTTACATAATACTCTCGTGTTACACTTTCATAGACTCCTTGTTTTTCTTCAACTGCCTATACCATACCGCAAATACTATACCATACTTAACTGCATACTATTGCCTGCAACACTATAAAACTATTGTCGAATGGCGTCTCGAGGTGGCTGAGAAAAGTAAATGATGCAAAAGTAAGACACTGCCCGGAAGATACTTGTGGTGCACTAGGATGAATACAAAAAAATTACATATAGTGGACACTATGTAAGAGGACACTTTGAAGTGTTGTGTTCAATTAAACATAACAATTAACTTCCCCTATGCTTTCTCTGTCTTCATTGTCGATTACTTCGGGTGGTTGTGATTAATAAATATCGAGCCCCTCGGATTCCATTATTTTTCTCGTTCATAACATAGCATATTTGTACGTGGCAAATTGAATGCATTCGTGGTATATTAAGAACTCAACGTCGCATTGCGGCAAATCAAACGAAGTCTTAGTGTCTGTTTTCAACAATGAGTTCAGAACAATATATTACAAAGAGTAATGCCAGCCTGGCTCCGTAACGTTCAAGGTCGATTCACTTTCCAATCCGACAGTATTTTTTAGTTTCTTTGTTTTAATGACAAAGCTTGCGCTAGAGGGTAAACAAAAAGAAGGAAGAAGAAGAATAGAGGGAGAGAGAGAGATGTAATTCACCGGGATGCGTATCCGTCTATAACCGTCACTCTTTAGGCAGTCGATGCCGCAGTCGTGATTCTCATTACCATCGCTCGTTCAATAGTGGTTTCCAACAAAAGGGAGCCAGCTAGCTCGCTTCTGAGAACACAAATGAGACCGCGAACTGGCGCTATTTGTTCTTCTTCGGCGATGTACGCTTTCTTTTAAATTACTCATTCCTTTGATTCGTCTCAGAACACCAAGTCCAATTTCTTCCGACCCCGGTTGAATTCGGCGGATATTTTGAAACGCAGTTGGCCAACCTCGGTCATCAGTTAGCAGGAGAAAGCGTGTTTTCACAAGCCTTGCTGCCTAGACACCAAAAGCAAGGAATAGTATATAAGTGATTGCTGGCGATGTTAGGCTGTTCTCTCGCGTTCGGCGAATCAATATCAGGAGTAGATCGGACCCATAGCGTCACATTTACTTTTCAAGTGTGGCCCAACGCTGCTGTCAATATGCTGCAGAGGCTCAAGGGCACACGTGCCGGCTACAGCACATCTTAATTGTCCCATCCACGCTGAAGCGTTATGTCAAAAGGTGGAGAACAGTTTGTTAGATCTTTCTTCATTCGGCGTTGCACTATACGTCATTGGGCTGCGTTTATTACTGGAAATGTGGTTCAACCCACACGGACGCTAAGCACAATACGTTTATACCTCATCTCGTTGTCATTACTTGTTGTTGTCTGTATTAGGAACTATGACCGTCCGATGGCTTGCAGCACTTTGGCCGCAGGGCTGAAACAATAAAATTTACTGCAGGTAAGCACTGGCAATACGCAGCTGACAACATGGATTCGACCTTACTTGTGCGGGGCTAACTGCAGTAAACGCTAAAACGTGAAAGAAAAGAGTAACGGCACTGATTATGTATAATGTTTACATCCTACATCACAGGTAAGCCAAGAATATACTGGTTCCTTGTACGGCGTGCCTATCTTCGATCTCGCGGAATTTTAATGGTAAGAACCGTTCTAGGAATCGTTCAGCGGTGTTCACATGGGGGCTTGTGATTCTGAGGCCAGAAAAGCACCTATAGAAGATATGCAGTCTGAGAGTGTGAGTGAGTGAGTGAAAAACTTTATCAGCTCTAGATTCGCTGGTCTTCTGCGGTCTTCAGATAGAATCGTCCATCTTTTAGCGCAACGGTCGGTTGCCCTTAGTCCAGGGCTCCGCTGGATGCTGCTGCCAGTTGTGCTCGCCGAATCAGACCTTCTTGGTCGACCTGGCGATCGCTGGAGAGCACTGCCTCCCATTGCTCCGCACTCGGGTTTGGTATAACGGGTACCACGTCTATCTTCTGGCATGCCCACGTTATGTGGTACAGCGTGGGTGTTTCGTGGCACCAGGGGCATGTGTCATTGTATAGTGTGGGATAAATCTTGCTGAGTACGTGTAGGTTCGGGTACGAGCCCGTTTGTAGCTGCCTCCACGCGACAGAGTCCTCTCTGCTAAGGGAGTTGTGCGGTGGTGGATACCGCTTTCTACAGCCCTTGTAGTAATTTGTTATTGCCGAATAGTCTTGGGGTACAGGTTCGGTCTCCTCGAGGTCGCCTACGTTGGATGCTCGGTAATAAGTGTACCCTCGAGCTATCCTGTCCGCCTCTTGGTTCCCTGCCACTCCCGTGCGTCCCGGCGTCCATACTATCGTATGCCTAATTGGTTCTTCTTTTGTTTGTCGTTCTGTTATGTGGTCTCCGGAGCAGTCTGAGAACAATGAAACTACGTTTGCCGTACTACGCCGAATCTTACATCCTACTGGACAACTGCACTTGCTAGTTGCGTCGGTAATGTCAGGAAGAGCATGTTATTTACACGTGTGGAATGGTGCTTGGCATATTATAAAAATTTAACCGGATGTCACGGCCGTCTTTGGACGTGGATACGTTCCTAAACTGACCGCTTCGTTGATTTTGTGAAGTTCGTAGTACAGCAATAAAGATCAGAGAAGCGTTTGTCAAACGGTGCCGTTCTCCAGATGTAAAAAGTGAGTACAACAACGCGACCAACGAAGCCATTTTTAACGAGTTAGAGGCCACAAAAGTTGGAGACCGCGTACTTTGGATGGGCTGGGAGCTACCTCTTAAATATGTCTGTGTTCTTTCTTACGTGAGACGGCCCGACAACTACGCATTTATCCTGTCGTGGTGTTTCCATAAGACGGAATGTTGAGCTCTACTCAAGTTCAGTCTGGTTCTGGCTGGGCTAGCCGAAACGCTACCACAGATGACTAATGTCTCGCTCTATGCCGATCACATATGCATCTGGGCTTCGGGCATGACACGACAAGTGCGCGTAAGAATTCAAAACTCGGAATCACTTGCGTCTGCATACTTTCACAGACAATGGTCGATTTTAGCAATAGAAAGGTGCACTAATAGCATTTACTGGCTCACTTGTGCTCTTCTACCTCGAGTGCATCAAGGGTCATTCAGTTACGCATAAGAAGAACCACATGTTCGTAAGCGTTATCGCTAACCGCATCTGGAGCCCTCAGGCTTTTTTTTTTTTTTTACTTAAAGAGAATAGCGGCGGGGTGTCCTTAGCTGCGTTGAAACCTGAGAACGTTTTCGCTCCAAACAGCCATGGCTCCTTATTGCAAAGCGACAGCACAGTTAGCATTCGGGCCGCCCAAACATGGCTCGTATTGTTTATTAGCGACGAATGGTGCAATGTTTAGTGACTCAAAATGCTGCCTACGTTGAATTTTAGACAAAGTTGGAAACAGGCAGAAGTGCCATAAAAAATCACTAAGAATAAGAACTAAGAAAAAGACGGCGAAAAAGAATTATGCGTAGACATACAAGACCCTAGTATGCAATCCATGGGTAATGTTGAAATCGGAAAAAATATTGTGCACTCAAGCTCATAGTTGAAACAAGTTGAGAAAAACAACGCATAATTTGAGGAACCAATGAAAATACAGAAACAAAAATAAGAACCCACATACAGTGCTGTTCACAATTGATCCCATAGGACGTTGCAAAAAAAAAAAGAAAGACAAAAATTAAATGAAATAAAATAAAAGGATTCTCAGCTATTTTAGCAGTCCTATCTCCCCGTAGTTTTCCCTCTCTCTCTCTTTCTCTTACTCTCTCTCTCTCTCTCTCTTTTTGAATATCAGAAAACAAGCAAAGAAAATGTCGATCAATGGCCCCTTTTTAAAGCTGTGCTCATTTACGAAACTGCGTGAAACAAGCAGTGCAGCACTCAAGGAAACTATAGTTCCCGCGTCGTATAGTAATCGTAAATTTTAGGCAGCAGCTGCTCTCCCCAACCCGATGGTTTACACAACAGTTTTATAACTTCAAGCTTGGTATATCAGCTGGGTTTCGAAACAATGAAAAGGTAGTAGTGGTACTTTGTTGCGAAGGACGTTGCATCTGCACGGCTGTTTCCTTTATAAGATGGTTCTACTTTGTCTGTCCCCTTGTGTCTGGGCGTTCTTTTGGTTTAGAAAAGATGTCGTTTCAGGCCTGTATCGCTGGCACTTCATGGGATACGCCAGCGCCTCTGCGCAAGACTTTAGGCGGCTCATGAGTCTGGCGCCAGATCAACAGCGTTTCCCTTTTATAGCCAAGCGGCCTTGGTTGACTGTTGCCTCGTTCTCGTTTCGTTGAATGTCGTGGTTCGCTAGCACTCGTGCGTCAGCAAATGAAGACGCGAGTGCTTCTTGTGCAAATTAAATGTTACAGTTGTTGCCCGTGAGCGGTTATATATATATATATATATATATATATATATATATATATATATATATATATATATATATATATATATATATATAAGTATTTTTGGCTCGGCTACGTTTGTTTTCATATCAGAATAGGAATCAGAATAGTCAACGACTATATCTATCGTCACCATTGGCTACATTTGTTAAAAACAGCGAAAAAGATACGAGCAGCAAAGACAGTATTAAAACGTAAAATCTAGACATACAATCTGAAGAGCGATCACGTCAATGTACCTCAAGGCAACACAAAGGCTCTCGCTTTCATTGTGTACCGTAAAGCACCAGCTCGGTGTCCCCAATGCCCACCGGTTTCGCAAGATGCGCCGGTATTCATGAACTCAGTCTCGCGGTCATCGCACCTGGTTTTACAGTGAAGCTGTTTATGCTGACCCTGTGCCGTCGTTGTCGGAGTTCGCTAAAGCTATCATCATCAGCAATGGCTCGAGCGTCGTCGTCTTCTTCCACAGCTGGCTTTGTCGCCGCTCGTCATTCCTGCGTAGAATTTTACTTCTCTTCTGTCGCCGTAATAGGGAAACCGCGTTTACGGGGGTATGAGCCGTTGTGTAAGGGGTATGAGCCATTGCTTAAGGGTGTATGAGCCATTGCTTAAGGGGATATCAGATATTGCTTAAGGGGGTATGAGCCACTCTTTGTATTACGTGACGGACAGGTGTAATTTTGAAGCAATTCAATTTTGAAAAATCGTCAGCGGCAACGTCGGGCAGATGCTCCTAACCCCGCCACCGAGCAAACTCGAGACATCGAGTGCAAGCGACAACGGCGGACTGCGGGCATACCGTCAATGGCGTCGTTCTCTTCGTCGCAGCCGAACGTGTGTGTAACCTCATTAAGAAACACAAAGACGTCAATCGCGAAACCAACCCAACCAATCGTCAATACTATTGCAGCGTCCGCATCTCGAGTACTGGGACTTGCACCCACTATATGGAGTTTTGGATTAATGGTTCCGCACATTCCATCCCAGCTACACCTATGGGAAGACCACGGAGTGGAGTAACTTGCACACGAAAAAAAAAAAGAAAGCGTGGCAAAACACAGACACAAACCTCACGTGCAAAAAAGAAAGAAGAAAGCACCGGGATAACCGCAAAAAAATAAAATAAAAAAATGCACCCCTAAAGCATGCTCATCACGCGAAGCACGCAAAAGTGAAAACGAGGTGAAAGAAGGGTGAATCAAAAGATTTACAATATAAACTGCTTGCCAAATGTGACTTGCATGGTGTAACACTCGGTTTATATAACACAGATTCGCTGTTGGACCATCCTCACGATCGGTGATTTTTTTTTTCCAAAGTCACTTGAGCCCTGCGTACGTGACCGTCGCCACACAGCTGTAGTAATGCGTCGTGCTCAATTGATGTTCCGAAATTTGTAAAGCGCACTCCGATGTTAATCAACTTTCGTCGTTATTCTATGTACTCAGTGCAGTGACATAGCACATGCTTCTCAGATTAATGCGCTTGATACAGCATAGAGTCTTATCCATTTATCAGAAGATATGATAGAAGAAATTGATTACTCCTTGTGATGTTTCCTCTATGAGTCTACGTTATAATGTAGACTCATAGAGGACACGTCACACGGAGTAATTCATTTTCACTTTCAGATTTTCTGACAAAAATTTCCGCGGAGACACTACAAACCACATAATAGCTCAGCATCACGTGCGTGGAATTTTGGACCACAATAGTCGTTCGCTGGGAGAGTTAGTATTCAATTCCCGAGCAAGCAGCTCGAAAAATAATACGACAGAATGGAAGGGCTGTTCCCGTCTTCTCTTGTATGGTATTGTTTTTTTTAATTTTCGCACGTCTTGCTCAAGACGTGCGAATCACGTGATTTTAATATTAATCTGATCGCCTGTTCTGCCTTTCCTCACTTTTCCATTTTTACGTTGACTACATCGAGTACAGCGGCACTGAACCAACTTATTCGTTCGACGACATTCGTGCATCGATTGTTGGAAGTCCTGATACAAAGCAGACGTAAACGTGTTCGTCGTCCACAATGCGCCGATATAATGCCCATCTTTACCCCCCACTCTCCAGGCTCGCCAAAATAAAAAAGAAAAGACACATTAACGAATAGGAGATCGAAGCGCATGTGTGCCAGCCGATAGGAGCAGCGACACCAGACCGATGCGCCGTGAAGGTCTTATCATTGCCCACACGGCTTGATTACATGGCCAGAAGCAATGAGCAGACCGTTAAAAGTGCGAGGATGCACCTAGTGAAAAAGAAAGAGAGAGAATGAAACAAAAACAAAACAAGACCAGGAAAGCGCACCGCGGTCCTCGCGTGTGGGTTGTTTTCACTGGGTTGGTGAGCAGGCCACGAACACATTATTCACCCTGTTGTCAGCTTATACGGCTCACTTAGCGCCGTAATGGTCTAGCGCGTCTGGTACACGAGAGCGCCGTCCCCGAGCTGCAACAACCGACTTCCCCGGTCTGCCACGGCTGAGAGAAAAGTCGCAGACCGAGCGATTAGCAACAGCGTGTCCAGTCTTTATCCGAGGTGCGCTGCAGTTAGTAGCGGGGACGTGGTGGACGCTTTTCGGTGTCGCAACTTGCCGGGGGCAGGGGGGGGGGGAACTTGTGACTTCGTCTGGGTCCTTTCCTCGTCACCGGCTGTTGATAAGGCGCTCGTCCCTCGTCTGCTGCTGCCAATGTTTAGCGCTTATCTTTCAGGAAACTGTTATCATTACCGTTCCAGTTAGTTCTATCTTTTCCCTCCTTACCTCACTTACGTCTATGTTTCCTAAAGCAAATGACATGAAACATGCTTGCGATTTAGCTCTCCCATAAATGTGTACCCCATGCCCCACGCGGTATGCCTATATAGAGGTTGATTTAATTGCGAATGTTTGTGGCCAGGTAAAATTTAATTGTTTTGTTTTTGTCAACAGCCCCCCGGTGAAGCCGCTGATGTTATGTTGTGTTCTGCCTAACGAACCAGCGAATTATGATCTTCGACCAAATACAATATATATAGAGTTGAGGGCCATTGCATCGGATTCTTCGCCGGCGGGAACGAAAACGATTTCTGGCGCCCATTTCAGTTCTTCGTATTCAGCAAAACTAGCACAAGGTATCATGCACTCGTGTAGATGTTATCGCTAACGTCATTACAGCCCGCCTCTCTCAGACTGAAATAGCCACTCTTAATTTTTATAGTGCGGAAACAACATGTGTCGAGGTCTCCCGCCACCGTCCCATCTGAAGCTGTAATGCAACTTACATCGATGGCTGACATTTGTTTCAGCTTCACTCGAAGGCTTGAAGGCGCAAGTCCCGATTCTCAAAGCTTTTAATTCGCAACAGCTATTTGTCATCGGCCGGCCGCCTCTGATAAGGATGTATATGTTGCCTATCATGATTGAGTGGCGCCTTGTGAATCATTTGAGCCTCTATATATAATCTGATTTTTCAACACACGCCGAACCCTGTACCTTTTCCCTGCGCTTAACGATTTCTCAGCAGCAGTGCCACTGTCGAGAACAGATTCAATTGTCTGCGAGCTTACAGGGCACACAACTCGTACCTATGGCTCGGACACACGCGATGGCAGCTTCGCGTCCTGCCTGCAACACCACGTTCTTGCGTGCCGCCTGTGGCGTCGACGAACGCCGGTTTATCCCGAATTTCGGTGGGCGAGATCCCTGCTTGCCGTCCTTGCTACATGCTGGCCAGAAAAGAACCACGCTATATGGATTGAGCGGATAGGCCTGATAGAGGGACGGCACAACTAAAACACTCTTGCTCGTTTCGCGTGGCTTAAGCATTTTTTGTCACCCTTCGAATACAACTGATCATGAAGTCGCCGGATTCGAGAAAATGATTAGGACATCATTTCAGTTAAGAATGAATAAGAAAGCGGAAGGTCTTAGCCAAGGAGGGTGGTTCTCGCATGTATACTAAACAATAAAGTTGACTGATTGATCAATTCACTGGAATATAAAGTGGGAAAGGGAAGGTGCAGGCAGTGCGTGCACTAGAGCGCTCCAAAAGAACACGTGCCGGCCAATCGTGACGAAGAAAGCGACCATGACCAGAACCAATTTTAAGACCGTAGTTGCGAGCAACAATATTTACTAACTTGGCTGCAGTAATTGTATTGACAGAGCCAGTCGCGCACCACAGCAGTCGTTTTTCAGGTGCAGACATTGGCCGATAGGTATAGCTAACATAATGTCGCAGCAACATTGTTAGGGAAACCAGCCCTGCAACGGCAGACAGCTCTTACGCTCGCAATGCTTTACGAACTCAGCCTTAGCCTTCCGACAAAGCTGCGACTCATAGCGAGAATCATCATACGCGTAAAATTATTGATTGCGGTACCTTTACAATGAAAAAAGATGCCCACTACTGACTCCTGCGGTGTGCAGCGCGTTACGTCGCACTAGTATCATGGCATCCCCTTTAATAAATCAAATCGACCAAAATCCCATATTCGAGTACGCACCGTGTATTACGGCCTAATCAAATGCCAGAGTTGACGTTCATAAACGACGGGACAGTATTGACGGTGCGTTTAAAGGCAATGTGAAGTTTGTGACAATGAATGGTGGTTTTGTACTGAAGGAAAAAAAATAATATAATGAGGAGCTCGCCGAACAGGTGAGTTCAACAAATGGGAAGAAAGAAAGTTAAAGAAAGGATAACGCTCGGCTCTGCTGTAGCTGTCACAGCACATTTGTGGTGCGTAAGGACAGGCGTACAGAACACGGGCACAAGAACAACGAAAAGGACAACGGAAACGCCGTTTCGCCTCCACCTGATAGTCTTCTCGCCCCCACACTCTTTACGGGATTCTTCCGCTCCATTTTCTCCGGCAGCTTCTCATCGAATATTCCTGGGACACCGCACACAGCGCCTTGCTGTAGAGCCTTTCCTCATTGCGCATGCAGTGGATATCTCACTCCCATGTTCTCGCCTTCTCGAAACTACTGGAAATGTATGTATGTATGTATGTATGTATGTATGTATGTATGTATGTATGTATGTATGTATGTATGTATGTATGTATGTATGTATGTATGTATGTATGTATGTATGTATGTATGTATGTATGTATGTATGTATGTATGTATGTATGTATGTATGTATTTTCATCTAATTTGTAATGCATGTAATTTCAGTTTGTGAGTCTGAATAACGAAGAAATGTTTTTTTCAGCCCGCCTGTGGGTTCGTATACTGTTGCTCACAGGTGTACGTGTGTACTAATTAAGACTTGCAACGGAGACCGGTGCGCTAATTCCCTTTCCTCTTGTCAAAGGTTTCTTCATAGGGAACACTTGTCACAACGGCGAAATACCAACGTATGCTACTATGGTGGCGGTCATGTTACAGGCGATGCTAGCCGGTCACTAACTGCCGGTAACTGCACCGCTTGAGAGATGCTGCCAAGAGCACAGATAGCGCTACAGCCTATGCCTTCATATACAGCCACGTACAAATGCGAGAACACGCGGCATATCCTTTCGCAATACGCCCCGCTGTCCTTCCAGAAAGACACGGTCTTAGGGCGCGGACTTTGTAGTACATCTATTGACGTAGATCATGTGCCGTAGGTTCCTCTTATCCCAGCGGCTGTGTGCACAGGGGGAAGCCGGGTCGTGATTTCCAAGCGCCGCTTAAGGTATGCCCACACTAGCGGGAAAGACGCGCGCGGAATTGCACGCGCGACACAACCGCGCAGCGAAGGTCACAATGAACCGCTTTTTGCAGGGCGCGGCAGTCACGTGACACAGCCTGACATTCCGAGTTCCTTCGTACCGTTCGACACATCTTGAGAAAGCGCGCGCCTTTAGCTAGCTTTTTATTCATTCTGGCCTTTCGTGGCGTCTGAATGGAAGTAAACAAAAGCCACCACATTGTGGCTCACCTGAGTACGTGACTCGTTTTCGACTGGGTGTTCCTTTCGCGGTTGCCGAAAGAAAAAAAGATATTGGACACATTTGAGTGGTTGGCTGCGCATTCTTTCTCCGTACCGCTCGCGGCATCCTGACATGTCGCGTGTGGTATGCTAGGCACATATTTAAAAAGGTAGAACGCTTCTTCTCTACTGCCACTGTACGGCCCATCGGAGTGCTCGCTCCTGTAGCTCCCAAGATATGTCAAAAGCGAATAACTTTCTGCTTTCTTTTGCGCCTTTGCACAAATGAAATTGTGCGCGTGTGAACGAAAAAGCGCTAGACATATTCCGGCGCGCATACTTGCGGACAGACGGTGCGAATAATTTGCCAAGCGGTTCATTAGAAGAGCCGGGACGGTAAAGTTTTCTCGGTCTGACTTGAACTTGTGGATGTGGCTGTCGCACGGTTCTGGACAACTCGGCCGTTTCCAAGCGCCATCAGACTCTGCCTATATGCACACCCCTCCATATTCCTAACTAGCCCTCTTCTTTGGAGGTATGCCTAAGATATTTTCTTGCTTCTGCGTGCAAAAAAAAAAAAAAAAGAAAAAGATTGCCTGAATGAATGGGTGACAACTATTGCAAGAAATCGGTGGCTGAAACCGTCTTCTTCACCAATCATTAATGATTTCTTTTTCAACATACTGCAATCACCTTTCGGTGGTTTTAGCAGTGTGGTACATAACGATATTATTAAAAATAGAAAAAAAATCGTGCATGCATGAACATATATTGGATACAGGTTATACGATAGATACAATATAGATACAAGCTATGAAGGGCACAATAAATATCGATACAATAAAAGCACCAAGGGCTTACGTTATGCGGGGTCCGTTTGGGAGTACTTAACACCTTTGGTGAGAGGAAACTAGTAACAATAGGATACCAGTAGGTACAGTTGACTTCAACACAATTCAATTAGTAAGTCCATGTTCTAACTGTGCGGAAGACCACGACAACGAGGATGCTGGAACGTTTGCATTAGTTAGCTTATTCCAGTCGACTAGGGCGTGAGGAAAGCATGAATACTTAAAGTAATTACTGCGTGTGTGAAATGGGGTTATAGTAAGGTTGTTTTTGAGCCTTATGGGGTAGCCAGACGAAAAAAAGAAAAAAATCAGCTATGTTGATTTTATAATGGCCATTAATCAACTGAAATAAGAACTTAAGCCTTGAACAACAGTATCTTAGAGACAAGGGTGCAAGATGAGCTCTGCTTAAAAGGTCTGTAATTGAAGTCCTTGAAAAAGTGTTGTATATAAAACGCGCCGCGCGTCTTTGCACTTTTTCTAGTTTCTTGATATTAGATAGAGTAGGAATGTCCCATATGATCGCGGCATAAGCTATGGTTGGTAATACGCTTGATTTGTACGCTAAAAACGGACAGAAGGAGTTGAAAGCTTGAGAGCATGCTGAAGAAAAGAAAAGTTTATTGTTTGCATCTGTTGTTATATGTGTTATGTGCTTGTTCCAGCGCCGATCATTCGATATATAACGCCACAGGTACTTATAATTGGTTACTTCAAAAAGAAATATGCCTTTAATGTTGTAACTAAAATGCAAAAGTATATTTTTACCAGTAATATTCACGAAAACAGTTGTATCAAAGTTCATAGCCGTTTGCCATTCTTCGCACCAGGAAGCTACCTTATGAAATGCCTGATTCAGCAGCAGCTGATCGGATGTACTATCAACTTCAGAGCATAAAATACAATCATCTTCATAAAACTTGACCTTAACAGGAATTTGTGTCACGATATCATTAATAAACAAAAAGAAACAACAATAACAGCAAAGGACCAAGTGCTGAGCCCAGGGGCACACCACAATCAACCTTCCTATGTTTTGAACAACAATCACGAAAAGAAACAAATTGTTATCTTTTAATTCGGTATGAAGAAAGCCAACCCGTTAATATTTCACTGTTAAATACCATATCTAACTTGAAGAGTAATTTTTTGTGCCAGGCCTTATCAAAGGCTTTGGATAAATTAATAAAATAGCATATATTTGCTTGCCATGGTTATTGAATTTCGCAAAATCATGTACGGTTTTAACATTCCTTCTCTGAATACGTGCTGACACCTAGTTAGGAAGGAGTGTTATTCAAGAAAGAATATGATTCAAGGATATGATTATGTATCATATGTTCCATTATTTTACAAGAGGTCGAAGTTGTTGTGCGGTATTGCTTCTCTTTCCGAAATAATGACTTTTTTTTAAGACAAATGCCAACTGCTAAATTTACAAAACAGCACGATTACTAATGATTAACTGAGGCACCGCTACGAAGTTTACAGTTATTGAAGTCTCCATAGGAAGCTCGAGAAGAAGGTCATCAGGAAAAGTTCAGTCAAGATTTTTTTTCCTCTAAACTGAACAGCTTCTCTCAAGCCATATATAGTCTTTTAAATGATAGCTTGAAAGCCATCCTGCAGTAATGAATTGGTGTGGTGGTTTATAGAACTTATCGACCATGGCTCGACTTGCATTGTCTATGTTATCAGTTCGTAACATGAAAGGGCAGTTCCATAATTGTCGAGCAATCGTATATTACTGCGATAAAAAGAAGGATAACGGATAATAATATTATGGAGTTACGGTATAACTCGGTGTGGTGCTGTCTTCCCGAAACACAGGCATGTCTTAATGAGAGAAGAGGCACATAATTAATTTCATCCTCAAGTACCACACGTGGCTTTTGTGGCCTTCATTGATGGTAACGGCTTTACGTTAATATAGAAGACTGAAAGAGGGAGAGGAGACATTTATTCAAGAAATGACAGAGGGGGTTAACATTGAGAACATTATAACGAATCTTTGACACAAGCGGCAAAGAATGCTGAAAACGGCGGTCCTCCAGAAGTAGCGAAATTTTCAGCGATCTGTAATTACCTACACGCGCTTCAATATAACCGTCGCAAAACTCGGCTTCTTCAGTAGCGGTACAAGCGACAATCGACAATGACAACTGAATTGCGCTGGCTATAGAAACGATGAATTAAGGAACAGTGACAAGGGCTGCTCCCTTTTGCAATGCCTCACTCGCGAGATGTCTTGGTCGGCTTTCACAAGACACGAGGTCAGATTTATGGTCCATTCATTTGACCTCGCAGGACGCAGAAACCTTTACGCTCATGACGAAAGCTCATGACGAAAGAAGTTCAGGACGCTGCGTTGCGAAAGCTTGCGCGTTTCTATGATGAAAAGCACAGCCACTCCATCACGAACATTAATGAACTGCGACCCTTCGAAGATGAAACGATAGCAGAGCGCCGTGCGACATCCGTCTGCTTAGAAAAGGCGCTGGACTGGCTACGTCACCACCGCTGTCACCAACGACTGCAGTGATGCCCCATTGACAGCATGGAGGTGGTGAGGAAACAGTTCGAAGACGGAAGTGAGTAACGATACACCGAAAGCTTACGTGCGCCGCGTACTAGTCGCCGCATGCGTAGAAGTCTTATTGCTTCCTGCGCACGCGCGCGCGCGCACGCACGCACGCACACGCGCACACACACACACACACACACACACACACACACACACACACACACACACACACACACACACACACACACACACACACACACACACACACACACACACACACACACACACACACACACACACACACACACACACACACACACACACACACACACACACACACGCATGCTGAAGTAAATGAATCGACGTTTAAGTTTCACGTTGACGAACTTGCGCTCAGAAGACGCAGACACTACGTGCATTTGTGAAGCCTTTGTGCTTGCTGCGGGGTGGTTGTATTGCGCCATCTAGCGCGCATTCGGCGAATGAGCACTGTAATCTTCGAGATTTCAGTTCACATTCTTTTTTCCGCTTTTTTGTTTGTGAGTGATTAGGTATATGCAATAGAATATTCTTGTGAGAAAATTTCACAAACAGTGCCAACTGTTTTTTTTTTACCCGTATTTAATGAGAGGCTTGTGCTTATATGTGGTGCCGACTACCCAACGCCAATTGAGCGAGCATCTCGAAGGCATTCATGTCGCAGAAGAGGTTTCAGACAAAAGAGTTCGCCAAACAGTGCAAACACTAAATGTAGCAGTCGAGCAGAACGTTGGTCGCACTTGCCTCGAGGGAAATTATGCGCCTTCCTTTTACAACGCAAAGCAGAAATAGCTTATGTAACGAATATGAATGCATTGTCACGCTCAGTGCGCCCGCTAAGTAGTTCTCATGGGCAGGTTATGGGTGATACGATCTGACACACAGAGGGACAAGTTGCTGAAGTTCAACATTTTCGAAATGTTTAGAACGGGGTATTTCGCATAGCCATACTTATTGCACCGCTCAAGGTAAACACATTAAATTATGTTCACAAGCATCAAAAATTGCTTCGTTCTCCTTCGGACAGGTAAGTAAGAAGGGATACGGAGATCATATTTGGCGTGGTAATAGGAGATAAACTGAAAATGAGAAAGTTAAACGTGGTCTTTCGCAGCACGGCTTTCAGAGCAGCAATTCTCATTGTTGTTCTTACAAGGAAGACCTTTTGGAATATTGAGTATCAGTCAACGGATTGTCGTAGTCAGAGATAGTCGTCGACATCACCGACATCGCCATGGTGCTGGTCCTCATACCTTCGTCTCTGTGACCACCGTCATCACCGACCTTCGGTTTGTCGTCGCGTCGCCGTCGCGGTGTGGCAGTCTGTGCCGTTGACACAGCACAACCGTCGCCATTGCCGTCGACGTCGCCATCTTGTCGCTGTCGTGAGGTGAATTCATTTGCGAAGCAAGTTCATTAAGTATGCCAGAGATGTAAGCCTATTTCTTCCTCTGTCACAGGGGTCTCTCCGATATCTTCCGTAATGGTGGTCTTAAGTGCAGTGTTTCACAGAGATTGCACATTGATGCATCAGAATAAGCAGACAGACGTATCTCACTACACGAGTCAGTCTTATTGTTTCTTTATTCTCATCGAGTCGCTAAGCTCGTGCTACAGTTTGCTCATGCCTCTAATGCACACCGCATTTGGTTCTTTGACTGAGTGGACTTGTGGTTAGCGTTGAAAGACGACCCGGAAAACCTTTTCCAACCTGGTAAATAATTACTTTCACTCGCTACATGGAGCCTGCCGTCGTTCAGGCAGTATGCCCATGGTCCAAGTGCTTCTTGGGTTCTTAATAAATGCATTTACGTCTTATCGCCCCCTTGCTTTTCTTACGTTTCTTAATTTTTTTCGCGAACAGACAAATAAACTCGCTCTAGGAATCCTATCGTCTCGGATATCAAAGATAATTAATTTCAGACCAGTCAGGAGGGGACTTCTGGCTCGGTAATAGCCTATGCCTTTATTCTCAGTGTCGTCGGAGCAATGAAGTTTCGAGATCACATCTTCCTTCTTTTCGTTCTCTTTTTCATTCCATACCTCGCCGTTGGCAAACTTTGTTCACAGCACACAAACTTTTCTATCCCCTTTTTAAAAATGTGTTTTGAGTTTTGAATGTTCGCATCACTAAAATAGGATTACCGAAATATAGCGCCTTCTTGCGAACTGCCAGTGTTTCCTCCTGAACGTCCGTGAAAAGTCTGCTATTGTATTCCGCATAATTTCATGGCCTGGTGCGCGTAAATTGAATGTTTGCGTTTGCATGCGAACCAGTGAGCGAGAAATAGTCTCCGCGTTTTCATCAGGATGCTGCAATGCTCCCAGCATGCTGTACCGAATACTGTGAAATTGCTGCGCCTCCATGAACACGAGCTATGACGGCCCTGCAAAAGGGCACGTGTAACCTATTCCGACATACCACTGACTTCGTCCAGATATCAGCGCAGCTATCGCGTAACGTTGATGCGTTAACGCTATAGACGAAGGAAAGCCGCAAACAAAGTTGGAACGCGTTTTTCGCGCTTGTCGCTTTCTGAAGTGCGTTTTACGTGGCTTTCGAAACGCAGACGCGTCTAAATTTTCAAGTAACACAATTTATTCGCGTTCTGCTGCCAGCCAGTGCTTAACGGTATTACCACACACAGCGCACAAGCGTTGAACCTTGGATGTTGAAAAGAGAGTATTAGAGTTCGTATGGTACAGACAAGACATAAGGCATACATAAGACGACCACATAGCTCGTTAACATTGTTTGCTTCAAGAAGCATTCCGTTTAACTTTGCTTCAATGAGAATGCCCCTTTTGTACGAGGTGAGGGTCTACATGGCGTTATAGTTGCCGGCAAAAAGAATGATGAGCTCGAAGAAACGAAATATTTATAAGCTGATAGCTTTCAAATTGCATGCACAGTACGTACAGCATGAGCAGTTGCAAAGCTGTTCTCCCCTTTCACAAAGCTGAGCGTGCTTTTCTTCCTGCTGGCGTCATCACGGTAAACTGCCGTGTTGGCGCACGTACAAAGCACATCGAGAACAAACGAAGAAAGCTGAGCGCGCTTACTTAAGGCTGCGAAGACACAACCACATGCTAGCTGAAGTGGCGTACTTTTCTGGCATGTAAACAAACACAGGCGACGCCCGAAGACGGGACTCCGGAGGTCACTGCAGCTCATGTTTCATTCCAATTTTTCTTCGCCAGCCCGCAAGCTAGAAGGCAGAGGCGGAGATCTAGAAGCACGCGCTATGCGCGAAGCTCCTTGTAAATGCACGCTCGACAAGCTGTCGCAGGGTGCACTCGGTCCTGTCGGCCTGCAAAATGGCTGCGAAGCAAGATCTATAGCGACAAGGGCAGCTCTGGCGCTTCGTTGTGCGGCTCCACAAAGCACAACGCCAGGCATTGGAAAGGTGGTATAGGTATGCTTACCGCCTTCGTTTTTCTCTTATTATTATTTCCGTTCTTGTAACAGATGTATTTCATTCTCGTGTGGAGTCTCCGCACTTGCTGGTATATTTCTCTGATTTGTCTTATTTTCACCTATTTCTTTCTTATTGGTTTTAATTGCTTATTCAGTGATGCCTGCCACGATCCTATGAGCCGACCTCTCTTTCTATTTACTGTCTTCTTCCCGATGTAGTCCTCAAATGGTGACTTATTTAATTTATAGGTCCATGCGGTTTGGCGTTTAGAAGCCATACTTGAGCGGTAATAGGTGCCGTATATTCTTGTGAAGATCGTGGAACAAGGGCTCAGCCACTAATTTTCAAAACTTTTGAGAGACACGACACTGGATACAAACATTAACCCAGAGCATAAAAAAAGATACCTAAGTAAACCGATAACAGAAAACAGGCAGCAAAAGAGGGTGAATATGCACACGCTTGCGCATGTTTGCTTGGGCCGCATGGCTAGGCCCCCAAAAAATTGCTCACAGCTATAGGCACACTACTTTCAAGACCCGAAAGAGTCAAAGGTAGAAGCAAAGTCCCAAATAAGCAAAGATTGCCGTCCGGATATTTAGATGGTCCCGAAGTTCGCGATTTCGCAGTGTACAACGTGCCACTCGAAGAGAACAGGATCGTTGGCAGGGGCATGTGATGAATAAATATTTTGCCTGATATGATTTTTTTTAAATGATGTAGATGATAGTATGCGGTGTGCGGTTGGAGCTGATTGAGCTCTTTTATTATTTTAGCACATCTTAAGATATCAGATGTCTTCATGGTATTGAACTCCACTCAGAGTCTACACAACTCACGGACTTTCCAAGCTAGTGTGTCAATAATTTTAGTTTATTATTATTATTACTTTTTATTTGCAATGATAGCCCTCAGGGTACATCATCTATATTTCGCAGTGTGTGTTGGAGGCATAACTGTCATGTTTCCTCGGAAGAAGAATTAGCCCAAAGAAAAAAAAAGAACTTCGCGGTATTTATCATCCGATCCAGGGTCGACAAAGTGTAAGACACAATGCCGTCATCAGCGCGCCATCGCGGCTGCTGTCACCGCTGTCGTCATAGATGACACAGTTAACATAGACGACAGAGACGACATAGATGGCTCCGCTTTCGCGGTTTGAAGTGTCCCTTAAGGCCCTTATTTTAGTGTTACTCTACAATAACCATGCTTATATTTCCCCTGGAAAATGCACATACACGCACAAGTCGAGATATATATAGAATTTGTTGGAGGAAAGGTACGGAGGGTGGCTTGTGGTAAAACTCCTCTAGCCTGATACTGTTCTCAAGTGTGAAGAGAATCGAAAGAGAGGTGTGCAGACGCTATCAAGAGAGGCATGGAGACATGAGCAATATTAACATATGTAAATAGGCATTTCAATGTGCAGCTCACATAGTGTGTGCAGCTAACATGACGCTGCTTTCGAAAGCTGGCTTCACCTTACAAAGCATTACATTGTGGCAAAGCCAGCTTTAAAAAGAGAGAGAGAGAGCAAATGATAAAGGAAAGGTAGGGAGGCTAACCAGGACTGAGCCCGGTTGGCTACCCTACACTGGGGAAAGGGAAAAGGGGACGGAAAGATTAAAAGAAGAAGAGAAAGTCTACTGGGTATATCGTTCGGTCACTCAGTTCGGATCACAGACGCTGACTCAATCCAGTTGCCTTCAAATATCGCAGCAGAGCTTTTGTGACCTTTTGTAGGTGCAATATGCGAGGCCATGGTCCCAAGATCTTCTTCAAGGTGAACGGTGTTCTATCTAGCTGATTGAGAGCTGTGCAGAGGTCATGTCTTTCGTTTTGAAAAGATGGGCAGTAGCACAGTAGATGTTCTATAGTTTCCTCGGCACCGCAGGCATTACAGTCGGCGCTATCAGTCATTCCAATCAAATGCAATCGTTCTTGGGTGAATTCAGGTGTGTGCCACTTCTCTAATGTCATACGGTGTGCTACCTTGCTTAGGTGTTGGGCTGCGTCGGTCCGCGATAAAGGTACAGAAACAAGGGTTGCTCCTTCGTGTGCTTTCCTAGCAGCTTCGTCAGCGAGGTCGTTGCCGGAGATACCGCAATGACCAGGCAGCCACTGAGACACGACGTCGTGTCCTGCCATTATAATACACGTCGACACTTTCGAAATCGCGTCGATGTTTTCGTGCGCTTCCTATCGCTTGCAAAGCAGGTTTCCTGGCTGATAGTAGTTTACATTACAATCAGACAGTTATAAATACTGGCAAGACGTAAGCATGTAACCAGTGAGAAAGATACGAGCTCCACAACTTGCACGTGTACGCGCTCTAAAGAAACGGCACAAGAGCACGTAAAAAATAAACGAACACAGTGTTCATGTAAGGCCAAATGCGTTCTCTAATGAAGTATTTTCCTCGTCTCTGTTTTATATTCACTTGATAATACGTTCGAAGTGGAAGGGGCATAATAAGGAAAAATGTTGTACAGCGGCTCTGTGAATAGTGTTCTTCCCCGAATAAGATTGCATGAGAATATTGAAAAAAAGAAAGAAAGAAAAGGCGCTTTCTATGTGTATTTAACATTGAATTCTCGCACCTTTAAGCCAGTAAAGAAAGAAACAGAGCGGGCAGAACACTAATTAAAACACTAACTAAAAACCCCTTTAGTTTATAATACAACATAATTGTTTTGTATAGCATGTAGCAGATAATGCGATAATGAAGACATGAAGAGATCATGAAGAAATCATGAATACAATGAAGAAGCGTGAATGTTATTCTTTCAACATGCTTACCTAATGGCACATGACACTAAGCGTTCGTATTCAACCTTAAGAGGTGTTAATACCAATGTTTCAATATTTCTTAAATGCTCTGACACGTATTTAGAAGATTAATTAAGGCGATGTTTTTTATTTGCTATACTGATGCAGAAAATTGACGTAGGAGCGTAAAATGTGCATTTAAGTGAATATTAGGAGTAAGTCGTTTGCTACCTCTTCATTTTTTTTCTTTAACCGATATGACGCAATTCGCGCTATAGTTTCAAAAAGGTAAAGAGCATTGTACCCTGCAAAGGCAGAAAAAAGGGCAAGGAGCAGCCCATGTGCACAGAATGGCGCTCATTACGTCACATATCCCAAGCGAGTTAAGGCAAAGCAACACTCCCGGCGCGCCTGCAGTCTCTTCTTTTTTCGATGCATGCCTTCTTCTAGCGCAGGTTCGCTGCTTCGCTCTCTGTATCAGATTGTTTCGTGTTGCGATAGCAAATGGTGAGCCTGCTCGTCTTCTCACGCTCACCGGCTGACTCGGAACCTGCTGGCTGATCAGCGCGGCAGGCGTTAACGGCGGATAATTGGTTCACCACGGCGGTAGTGTCGCCTTGGGCCTAATAGGTGACGGTTGCCCAACCGATCGTCTGTTGCGGCAACGCAGAGGGGCCATATGCAGATGGAAACACTGCTAAGGGTAGCAGGCATTATACGAAACGACTTCGAGCAGAGGAACCATTTCATTAATTCATGCACGGGACAGAGATGAAACGGAAGATCACATGTTGTGCAAGGCGAACTGTGCCTCTTGTAATAGCATCGGGCAGATTTTGTTGGTTCCCTAGTATGATGTCGTAACTATACCACGACAGTTTCTTTCGCACTGATTTAATTTAGAGAACGCGTAGATTGAAAAGTCGAATGCACCTGTGGGCCTATAAACGTGTCGGCGCTATACAGGTTTCGAAAGGAGGTACGTATGGAACGTGTCACTGGTAAAGCGAATTTTATACCGGCCGAGAAATTGCAGCCGTCAGACTAAATTACAGTGACTGTCTTTATTACTTACGATGCAGTAGCTGGAAAGTCAAATATCTCGTGTGGATTCCACGAAGCGCTTTTCATTTCTTTAGCTACTTGTTGATGGAGTTTGACGTATCCTATTTGCTTCTGTCTAGCTTCTCGCTTTCGTCGCACCGACAGGCAAAATGGACGAAAAGGAGAAAAAAGTAAATATTTCTTGGATGGAGCACGCACACACACGCACACGATAACTTTATTCATTGAATGAAATTGTAGCGTGAAGTGATGTGAGCCAAATTCACAAAACTCTTCATTCGTAAGTGATATTTATTAATTGACGGCCGCTATAATATGTCTAGCATTACGATTGCTTGGAATTTTATTTCACAAGCAATTCTAACTTCATATTTTTTATCAATGTGGGCCCTCGTTCGCGAGTCCTTTCTGACGCTGGCTGGTCGTCTACGTTAACGATATGTGCAGCATGAGGATCGAATAGACCTTTTGCTTACGAATGAATCTAGCGCAATAGCTTTGCGCGAAGACGGGCTGCGAATCATTGTACTGCTCATTAGTGGACACTGTGCAGTCATCATTTGAGTACGCATTGAGGCCTCTTGTCCCTGCGTTTTCCTTTTGCCACTGTTTAGCGCCATGCGCTTGTACCAAGTCGCAGAACTGGCCTGGTAATCTGGTCCAACAGTTTCTTTCGCAAATTTCATATCCGAAGAAGAGAAATCAGGTTCGCATTCCCCAAAACCCCTTACCCTAGACTTGTTCGTAGGCGCTAACACCAGCCAGTATTTATGCACGTGTTATTAAACAAGGGTGCCAGTCAATGGCAAAGAACGCCTGCGAACGGAAATATGCGTGAATTCGGCCCCTCTAATTGTCTTCTCGTGAGACACCTATTGCTCCATGAAGAGAGCTGCGATGCAAGAAGTAGCCCCTACCAGTACCTTCGAATGAGTAATGCTGTTGCCTTGGAAATAGGTAACTGAAGTTCTTTTCTTTACGTCTCTTTTCTTTCGATTCGATAGGCTGCATTGGATCTGCAACCACGGCGTTCTACTGCTAAGCACGAGGTCGGGAGGAGGAACGCGAAGACGTCCGTGTAATGAGCTTTGAGGGGCCAGAAGGACCCTCAATAGAAACGGCAAAGAAGCTTGAGCGGATGAAATATTCGTTCAGAACTCATTGTTTGTTAATTTCGCGGTGAGAGGTTGATTACTGTTATTAAAAACATGTGTTGATTAAAAAAATGAACGCTGCACTTTCCACGTTCGTGTCGGAACATCAGCGCCAGTGTGACGTACCAAACTAGATTTTCTCTTTTTTTTTAGGAGGAAGGAGGGGGTTGCAAGTTCAGTCTCCGACTCTTTTAGAGTACAATTTAGTGAATCTTTACAGAGACCAAGTGTTAATTAGCCGCGAGCACGCAGCAGCCGTCAAAGTCGATAACTTCACGGCTAGCTATATGTTCGGGAACTTCAAGGGTGTCTTGTCAACCATTTTAGGTTTTCGACTTTTGTGGCTTACCCAGCCTCCTCCGCCGGAATAGCTTTCTTTCATTATTAATTTTTTGTATTCTCTAAACATAATCTGCTAATATTCAAATTATGGGGTTTTACGTAGCAAAACGACGATCTGACTATGAGGCATGCCGTAGTGGAGGACTCCGGATTAATTTTGACCCCCTGGAGCACTTGTATGTCGCCCCCATCTAAATGCAGCCGCCATGGCCAGGATTTGATCGCGCAACCTCGTGATATAACTGAGGCTATTTCTCCCACTTGTTCTAGTAAAGAACCCCAAATCTTCAAAATTTATCTGCAGTCTTTCACTACGGCCTCTCACAGATACGCTGTAGCTCTGGGACGTTGAAATCAATCAATCAATCAATCAATCAATCAATCAATCAATCAATCAATCAATCAATCAATCAATCAATCAATCAATCAATCAATCAATCAATCAATCAATCAATCAATCAATCAATCAATCAATCAATCAATCAATCGTTGCCTTTACGCATATATCTCGGCACGTGCATTCAGCTACACTGCTATGGAATACAATCCTCAATTAGATTTGAAACCTACCCAATGACACTGCACTTCGCTTGTTAGTGAGTTCTGCATACGTGCTCATTTATGTGCTTTTTTCTCTCTCACTCTGTTGCTTTCATGCCTCATCACGTATTACACCTGGAGTGAAGGAAATCACTCAAACAAACGTTAAACTATTTTATCTGCCTCGTGGAGCAAGCGAAGCACGCATATATTGAGATTACTGAAATCAATAAAAAATCGCGCTGCCGCGCATAATTAATAGCACATAGGTAACAGAGAACGATGTTTGGCAGCTTTGTACACCTGGCCATATCACCCCCTTCTGATGCCTTTGCTAACCTGGCACTGACCTCGGACTGTGTTCTGATAGTAATTTTACCCTACGCATTTCTTTGAAAGTGCACCAGGTTATTCTTCGAGCTCTGCACATCCTTGAAACCCCTGCCCCCGCCACTGTACGAGTGTTTGCTCCAATGTCATGCCTTAGATAACTCTCATTTGTAACACTGCTGGCTTGAATTACTGTCAAGCGGTGCCTAGATGTTCAATCTTTGAACGCCGGCATGCATCACCTGAGTGGATGGGCTTATCTGGCAGTACGTTTGTTGGGCCTAGGTGGTCTGGTGTTGCACATATATTACATAGCGAGCGGAGGAAGAGCGAACGTTGGTCCAAAACGGGACACAACGCCGTCTCCTCCAGTGCTTGTCTTCTTTGTGCGTTCGCTCTGTATGTGCGTGCAGTGATCTGGCACCCCAAATACACACATGGTTAAAAATAGAAAAGCTGGGGAGGCAGAAAAAATGTAACGGCTGTTCCTATTCACTTGAGTAATTTGTCCACAAAAGACAGGCATTTTTTTAAAGGTACAAATGCATGCATCTGCAGTAACTTTTCCCATGAAATTATACTTAGCTTTTGCAAGTCAGCGAATTCATAGAGAAAAAAAAAAGAGAAAGAAGGAGAATAAGAAAGCGACGTCTTGATGGTGAAATTACTTCTGATACCCTCTTCTGTTTTTAATCACCATGTTTCTCGCGGTGATGGGCATTTTTTCCGTTTTTTTTTCATTCTTCTTTTTCTTTTTTTGCAGTTTCATAACTTTCAATAGGACGTTGAACGTTGCCCTGGCAAGGTTACCTGTTTTATCATACATGAGTACATTAGATTATGCATGCTGGATACCGCCAAATAAATGAACGTTAAAGAAGTAGACTTCTCACATATCTGAATATTGTGGAAAAGCCAACTTCACCGTAAATCTCCCTTTTTTCTTCTTTTACCGTTGCGTAGATGTTAGCGGAGCAAATTGTAGTTTCTGACGATCATATCCATCAAACGATCGCGTAACCAAGCAAACAATGGCGCGACATACATCACAGGTTGATTAGGATCAGGATACTCATGAGTGGTCCGAAGCGCGCATACGCACACAATTAGTGGCGAACGCTTATAATAGATAGCCCCGTCTGTGGGTAAAGTGTGGATTAATAGTGCGCTTTTGTGTAAACAACATCAAGGACAGCGACGGTGGCGACAACGACGACGACAACAGAAACAACAAACTCTCCTGATTGATGTTTTAAAGGAGTTAAACGTTGGTTCGCCACCGTGCCCTTCTCTGTTCTCCAGCAATTTCCTGCTTGTTACGTTCTTCGATGACATCGGGGAACGAAAGAGATCGCCAACCTCGAAAGAAGAAAAAGCGCGGCTCGCCACTGCCTGTGTTCGCAGTGTAGCAGTAATTAGAACTCATTGAGGAGAGAATAAATCAAGCCGAAGCGACATTTAATCTCTCAGCAGGCTGTCTTGTCCGAGACGGGCTTCTAGTGAAACAGTCACCGAGATTACACCGGCAATCTATTGCTCTCCATTCCTGCACGATTTTGCGCGTACTTTCCACTTCTTAAAGTAGAAGAAGAAAACAAACAAACAAACAGACAAACAAACAAACAAACGGGAACACATAATTGCTAACGTAACGAGCAGAAAGTTTGATATCAATCGAACAACATGAAGCCTCTTGGTTGCCCATGACTTTCGCAAGCAATAGTACACTTTCTCTTTGTACTCTGTTGTTCATCTCTGCCTGATATTTTTTTCTTGATCTCCGCTATTTTCCTTTGTTATCTATTACTCCTTTCTTCTCTCCAGCGCAAGGTAGCAAATTGAGTGGTATCTCGGTTGGCCGCCACATGTTTTATTCTCTTTCTTTTTGAGCAATGTTGTCTTTGCCCACAATCCCGGGTGTGACATGTTGGCTGAGAAGTACCTATATGCGTAATAATAAAAAAATACTACAAAAACCTCAACATATGACATGTCGGCTCATAAGTGCCTATAAAACACACTGACCTTTTAATGGAATAGCGCGTCACATTGTAACGAGGAAGGAAATTGTGTCACCGTACAATATTCAACGTATTTCTTATTTATTTGATTATCTTTGAATTTGCCATTCGTTGGGTCCCACCGTGTGTGTGCCCATCCTTGGCAAGTTCAATTCCCATCTTGGAACGGGTATGTGCCACTGTGATGGCAACAGCTGCCGAATCCTTAAATGTAGCTAGATATGGTATCGTACTAGATATACACATCGTACTTCTCAACTTCTCTGTCCATATCCCTGTCATCGCCATTAGTCCCTCGACAAGCACGACGCATCGCCTTCGTCCTCGTGACATCGCTGCGTGGACGTCTGACACTGCGCATGCGCGTGGTGTTGCACTCATTTCGGTACAGCTCGTTGACGGTGTATTGCGCAAACACAGAAATTGCATGGTATAGAAATTGTGACATTTATGGTGGAGAAATGTAAACTTGGTACGACAGTACACGTTTCATATATGAAAATAAACGCAGTTTTATGCAGTTAGCTTATAAAATTTATTTAACCCCTTCACTACAGCTTCGCTTCGCATAGCTTCCAACACGCGTGTAAAATGTGCATAATTTTTTTCTGCTTTTCTCTTTTGATCACAAGCTTAAAGTCTCCGCAGGACAGTTCGGGACAATGTAGCGTAAGGGTAAACTTCCCAGCGAGCTTTTGGTACGATCCTTCCATGAAGTAGATGAAAAACTTAGTTTTCGCTAACATTTCGAATCCTCACCACCAAGAAAGTGGAACCCCATGACAGAGCTGCGTATGCCTAGACTATGTCTCTGCCCGTCAGCTCAAGATGGCCTAACTCATGAACCTGTAGAAGTGGTAATGAAAATTCGAGGACAATGCGCTTACGTAGTATTTCTATTGCCTCCAAATTCCGCATAGTAAATGCTTTTATTTACGATTTACACTGGAGGAGGGTACAATTGCATAACAAACCGGCGTAACGCTGCAAATAGTTCAATTTATCAACTGCTTGCCTCTTGCTGCTCGTTTCCCTTTACTCGAGGAGCAAACGCTTTCCGGCTTCGAATCGCAGTTTTCGCATGTTCCTTTGGCATATTATCTGTGTGTAGGTGTATTTTGAGTTTGTATGCGCGTACATGTTAAATGAGTGAGTGAGTGAGTGAGTGAGTGAGAGTGAGTGAGTGAGTGAGTGAGTGAGTGAGTGAGTGAGTGAGTGAGTGAGTGAGTGAGTGAGTGAGTGAGTGAGTGAGTGAGTGAGTGAGTGAGTGAGTGAGTGAGTGAGAAGTTGCTAGGTTTCGACAAGACGGCATGTGCATACCGTTCCAAACGCTTTGGGTGCATACCTGTCCCTTAAGGGTTGATACTATCCGATGCACACGCCATGCTGAAACCTCCCCTCCCTCCTCAGCCACCCCGTACGCGTATCGCCAGCAACACTCTTGTCTGTCAGTGCGAGATACTACGGTCAAGTGTGCTGCGCTGCCAACGGAGTCAGTGTGGCATGACATCTCCACTTAGCCGGAAGTGGACATCGATCCCTACTTCGGCCGACTTCTCGCTTCCCAGCACCCATCAACCCCCAGCCGGGAAGTCCGGGGCAGCTTACCGATGCAACACACGGGCACACTTACGCGCCTTGGCCAAAAAGACTAGCGGCAGAACGACGCTTTCGCTCTGTCGCGGGTAACCGTATAGCGAAAGAGCGAAAATGAACATGAGAAGAATGACGAGGGAAAACAAAGGATCTTCTGTTATGAGACATTTGTATTGAACGTGATTCAGGCTCGCTTGGGTGAAACGAGTAAATGCTCGCAAGGGGGCAAAGACGCGCAGCCGCCCAGGAACTGCAGTGTGGAGTCGTGATCGGCAGTTCGAAGAAGTTGCGGTCGCTGATCAAGTCAAGGTAAAAGAACAGAGCCGTTTCGGGGCCATCACGCGTTCCTTGGTCACACTAAGACATACGGCCGTTTGCTTCTTCAGACGGTTGATTCCACGAGAGATCAACACGGGTCAAAAATTTCATATATTAGATTTCATTGAATATTTTATATTTTATGCGCATATCACTAGGTAGCACTAAAGTGAATGTGGCTTCTTTGCCAAATGAATATTTTAGGAGGAAAAAAATAACGAGATTATTCAGTGTGGAGGTGCCTATTTAATGCACAAGGCATTTTCACAAATTCACAACGATGTGAAATACAGTATGTTACCGCTACAAAGAATACATTCTTGTGTGTAAAATATAGACGTAAAGAAGCGTCAGCTAGCACTGTTTCAGGCTTCCGTGAAAAACGGAAGTGTTTTTAAAGAAATGCTTAATTTGCTACAATTTTCAAAAGTTGCTATATTTACGATTTTTTATCAACTAAACCAATACATGTAGCCTTTTGAAATTTGCTGGACTGCGATACCTTAACCTGTCCAACAATTGTGCTGAATATTCTTGCTGTATCACAAATTACCATTTCTACAATTCTCCTCAAATTTGAAGTTTTGACAAAAATGAACGCTATTTAAGAATGAAAATAAAAAAAAAACCATCGTAAATTTTTCTCAGAATCTCATAAACAACTATTCAAAGGCCCGTGAAAAAGAATATTAAAAAAACATGTTGCATTATTTTGTTTGTAATCACAATACAGGTGGTAGAAATGAGAGCTTTGCCAGAATGCAGCAAGGTGCTAAGAAAAGGAGACATCGGGGTAAAAACAGCGTGCATAAGGCTCTGACTTGCCTAAACTTGACCGCAATGGTGACGTAAAGCCAGTTTTGGTAATCTATAATTATTTCAACCCCGCCATTCTAGAATGTCTCAATTTCCGACATAAATTCGTGGAGTCATGCCTCTCCTCGGCCATCATTGGCGCCCGTATTTAGTTCACGCTTTGAGATGCGGCTGCTGTAAAAATCGTCTCTTTTGATCGAGTTGATAGAGTGTAGAAGAATGGGAAGTGAATCCACGGGAGGCGATGAATTCTTACCGGAAGAAGACGAACTGGGAGGTAGAAAGAAGTGCCACTTGAAACTTTGCCTCCCGTTCATCAGCAGAAGTCGGATTCGCGACGAAGGAACTTTCGCCCGGTGCTAAAGCAAATTCAACTCGGTGCAAGGTCCAAATCTTACTTCGTATTGTGCAAGCGCCATTTGGTCCCCTCAGGTACCACATACGGCATGTGCACCGAATGGTTTGCCAAATTTATAGGAACCTATGACATGTGCTCTTCGTACCAAAAGTGAGTGCGCTTGTTGACTCTACTGCGAAGCCAGCTGGAGCGCCGAAAAGTTCAAGCTCTCATTCCAAATTTGTCAGCCTACATGACATACAAATCCCGACGTTGGCGCGAGAAATGTGGAATGTGGTCAGCACCAGACGCACCTGAGAGAACACGGTGAAGCCAACAGACGTCTAGACCGCTGTGGAATTTTGTACCAAAGACAAGCATGGATGTGCTCGGCAGAGTGCCAACAAAAAGGACGTAGTATCTGTTTCGATTGATGGAAACAAACAGTATGCTGCCAAGAGATTCATGACCCGCTCGGTACGGGAGAAATATGGTCTCTTTAAGGAAGCCAATCTGGATACATCTATTGGGCTCTCAAAGCTTTATTCTCTCCGGCCGAAATGGGTTCTTCTTGCTCCAAAACAAGAAGTGTACCTTTGCATGTATTGCACCAACGCCACACAGTGTGTTTCCGCGCTAGAAGGGCTCATGAAGGTGCCTACACAATTACCCACCTCAAAACACTATGTCTTTGCACCTCGCCCACGACCGATTCATTCCTGGGCGATTGTGATTATTGTGCAAATGAGGAGGCTTTTACTACTACAACTTTGGGAATCCCTGAAGAGACAGAGGTAAACAATGCGGTATGGGAAAATGGCGACCTCGTCAAAAAGACAGCACAGGCTACTACCTTTCTCCAGGAGCTTGGTGCATGGCTTGTCAAGTGGATCACCCATGATTATATAAGGACATTCAAGCATCAGCAATACACGACGCCAAACGGAATCAGCAGCACGGATCCCGTGTCTTTGACTTTGCAGAGAAATGGACAGCTGCTGTACCGAACGACGTACAATCATACCATAGGCACAAAAAAACAGGTCTCGCTATTTACGTGTGTCGTCACGAGTAGCGGATCCACTCAATGTTTTGCGGTTCTCAGTGATGACGTATGTCATAATGCTGCACACGCTTGCTTTGCGCTGGAAAAAATCTATGAGTGCATGAAGGAAGAACTTCAGTTTGGCAAACATGCTACATACGTGTCTGACGGCGCCAGTAGCCATTTCAAAAACAAGTAATAGCTTTAGCAGCTGTCCCAGAAGGAGCACGCGTCAACAAAGTGGCTTTTTTCGGCCACAGGACATGGCAAAAACGCTTGCGATGGTGTTGGTGGCTTAGTAAAGCACCAAGCCTCGCTGTACAATCTCGGAGCAGACAGCACTACAGTCATTAGGTCAGCCTCTGAAATGGTGGCGCAGATGGCCGCAACGCGGAAAAACGTAACACTGCTCTATGCAGATGTGGATGAAGTAGAGAACTTTCGCCGCCTCAAAAGGAACCAGTGGAAATCTTTGCCACGTGTTCCGGGCATACGGTTATGGCACATTTGGTTAAGCGTGCCTGACGCCAGCAATTTCGATTCGCGTTGTATTAGTGTCTCGCACTGCTGCAGGTAATTGGAAAAGGATCAAGCCTTTCTGAGCGTATACAGCGGGTATGCTCGAAGTTCCTTGTGCCCTCTCCCTGCCTCCATGCGGCATGTGCAGATCATCAACAAGTGTGCACTGACAGGTCAAAGTCAACAGGCAAGCAACTGTGCCACTGCGTATGGGATTCGCTCCATTAGAACTGCGTGATCTGGCCCTCTGGATCAGCTGGTCCTATAGAAAAATGCGGAAAGAGCTGCCAGTACTGCAGCGCTTCGTAAACTTAGGACGTGTTCTCAGCACGCTATCATGGTTTAGCATACGTCAGTGGTGCTTCAACAACTATCCCATACATTGTATACCAGCAAATTTGGCCGAGAGTTCATCTGGTCCTGCCAATACTTCAATGAAGAAATAAATGCTCTACTTGAGGCTTTGCACAGGAGGCAATTTCCTCAAGAGTGCGCGGACCAGGTAATGTTTCGCAAATGACCCAAGTATCTGAAGGAGGAAGTCTCGTGCTCCTTTCCAGCTTTTCTAAGAAACTGTGAACTTTCCGAAAAGTGGTGATCCTTAGGGACTGTGAGCTTTTGATTATATAGTATTCGAACAGTTCCTTTTTTTTTTTTCTTCAGAGGCGGTAAAATAAGCAATCGCTGGAACTATCTGCCAGCTAACCCTGCCTTAACCAACACCATCGCCACTCCCACCACAGCCTCTTAGGTTGCATAATGACGTTCATGTAATGACCAGTACGACATTTTTAGAGGCATTTACCTGCCGTACATTCTGTTATACAGAGTTAACTGTTAATTCTGTAGCACACAAAAAAATAAAAACCCTGCATTAACAGAAGGCACAAATTATCTACGCTGCAAGGCGCACGCACTTGCTGTTAAATAAAACGAGCCACGTAATGGTTATGCTGACGCTTCGTTATTCCCATTCAAGCGAATAAGTAGTGTACTAAACGCACTTTTATGCAGAAGTATTCATTATAAGGTCAAAACTGGCTTTACGTCGCCATTACGGTCAAGTTTAGGCAAGTCAGAGCCTTATGCACGCTGTTTTTACCCCGATGTCCCCTTTTCTTAGCACCTTGCTGCATTCTGGCAACGCTCTCATTTCTACCACCTGTATTGTGATTACAAACAAAATAATGCAACGTGTTTTTTAATATTCTTTTTCACGGGCCTTTGAATAGTTGTTTATGAGATTTTGAGAAAAATTTACGATGGGGTTTTTTTATTTTCATTTTTAAATAGCGTTCATTTTTGTCAAAACTTCAAATTTGAGGCGAATTGTAGAAATGGTAATTTGTGATACAGCAAGAATATTAAACACAATTGTTGGACAGGTTAAGGTCTCGCAGTCCAGCAAATTTCAAAAGGCTATATATATTGGTTTAGTTGATAAAAAATCGTAAATATAGCAACTTTTGAAAATTATAGTAAATTAAGCATTTCTTTAAAAACACTTCCGTTTTGCACGGAAGCCTGAAACAGTGCTAGCTGACCCTTCTTTACGTCTAGGTTTTACACACAAGAATGTATTCTTTGTAGCGGTAACATACTGTATTTCACATCGTTGTGAATTTGTGAAAATGCCTTGTGCATTAAATAGGCACCTCCACACTGAATAATCTCGTTATTTTTTTCCTCCTAAAATATTCATTTGGCAAAGAAGCCATGTTCACTTTAGTGCTACCTAGTGATATGCGCATAAATTATAAAATATTCAATGAAATCTAAAATATGAAATTTTTGACCCGTGTTGATCTCTCGTGGAATCACTCAGACGTGAAACGCACATTTCTCGGAGGCACCCCATGGAATAGGGAAAATATGGGTGCTATAATGGCCAATGAAATGTGCACGGAGCGTACTAGAAGTATATATACAGTGGATCGTATCAAGCTATAATAAACGCTTAGAGAAGTTTAGTTATTATTTACGGTATTCTAGAAGTGTATAATGGAGGAGGGGGGGGGGGAGGGCATGGCAATGTCGGCAACAACCTTGCTGACAAAGCTGCCCGGTCTGCCCACGAAGACACCCAGACGCGTCCAACACCTTTGGCGAGGTCGGACGCTGCTAGGGAACTTCGCCTAGTTGCACGCAAAAAGACACAATATCTTTGGAGTTCAAGTGCCTTCAATTGCCGATTGCATAAAATAGACCTCACGCTACGGCTACAACTGCCATGCAGCCTTTCCCAATGCGAAACAACCTTGCTGTGCCGCTTGTGGCTGGGAGTGGCGTTCACGAACTCCTACTCCTATCGTATGGGCGTGGCCGAGAGCCCGGTGTGCGACTACTGTGGGCGCAAGGAAACCATCAAGCACCTATTGTGCAGCTGCCCCCACTACGATGTACAACGCCTCTCTCTGTGCGGGCAACTTTAAACCGACTGGACTCAAGACCGTTCTCCGAGTCATAGATACTCGGACCGTGGCCACACCCGACACTGGCACGAAGAGAAATTCGTGCACTAGTCAACACTTAATGTGCACCGGCTTAAGAGACCGTTTATAGCGTCCCTGTGCATCCTCCCACACGCACTCAGTGCTTACTTTCTCCCTTTTTTCCTCTTTCTATTGTAGTGCTGAGACACCTATACAATATAACGACCTGCCGAAAAGAACAAACTGATATATCCACGCATATCCAGTGGTATGGCATGACAATGTAGCCACTGGACTATAGCTTTCGGAAGAAGGGATGACACCCGCTATTGTTCATTTTATGGGATGTAGGAAATGATGCCGTATAGTTTCCTGTTGTCTAATAATGCACGCAATGCCTGGGTCTTTGGTATAGGTGGGTGCGACCAATGCTTGGCTATTTCAGGAGTACTAAGATGAAATCCACTTAAATTTAGCAACTCCTATCGCGCAGGCAAACCACCCATTAGGTGCCGCGCTACCCAACGTAAGCTGAAATATGCAGAAGGGGAGCAGTAAACCGCACAAAAAATAATTCAACCGCAAGAACAACATCTTTACGGAAGAGCAACAAGGCGTGGTAAAACAGCTAGAAGAATAGTTTATTGCGTGATGAAAAAAGAAACGCAGTTTTTGAGGAGCGTACACATTACTATATACGTTCCCTCGCTGCTGTGGCACGCCGCTGACTTAACGAGAAAATTTCTTAGTGGCGTGTTAGGAGGTGTTTTACGAAGCAGGAGGCGTGTCGCTAAGCATCTTGCGCTTTCTCTCCTCTTTTGGAGTTAGCCGAAGAGCCGTTCCTTCATCTTGTTTGCTATGCTTCTTTCACACATAAGACGTTCGCTCCAGAGCAACATTTAAGCCTTTACTTTGCTCTAGATTCATTGCAACAGTGAATAATGGCCGACTTTGAGGCTGTTGCAGAGCGGCATTCAACACACATCACTCTTAGAAGGATAATTAGCGTCTCAGCTTCAGTTTGGACCCGAGTACCTAAGAATATTGCAAAGCTTTAACTATAACAGATATGCCTAAGTCAACTGTGATTAATTAATACTGCGAAATAAAATTTTGAGAGAGAGTGATAAACGGGATGGGAAAGTCAGGGAGGTTAACAGAATGGGATTCTGGTTTGCTACTCTGGACTGGGGGAAGGGTAAGGGGAAACGAAAGACGATAAGTTGTGTATGTGATTTATTCTTTTCTAAATTTCATGTTAACTTACTGCGTCTTGCTTCTTACAACGCGTGAGAAATTCATTGCGAATTTGTTGTGAAGTGCTCGTGCACAATGCCAGCTGTTCTTCGGATGACCAAGACCTTGTCAGGCTCTTGACGTTTGTCTTGGCGCCCTCTTTTCGTTAAAAAGAAAATAAAGTTTCACTTTCAATTTCACATAAAAACAGCAGAGAGAACAATCAAACTAACGAAAAGAAATCCAGGGAAAGTCGTGAACGCCATGAGAACTACAGTCTCTCCAATAGACCACTCGAAAGTAAAAATTTCAAGCGTGCCTTCACTGTCTTGTGGAGTGGCGACTGTATAGGTCGGCGTTCCACGACTGTCTGCTCCGACAACGACCGGTCGTCAAGACGCGCCAGCGCGGTCGCGACTGAATGCCTGTATCTGCTGTGTCGGGGAGAATGACAAAGAAAACGTCCGATAGTTTCCTCGTCGCCGCTGTGGTCACACGCAGCACTATCCTCCCATCCGATACAGAAAGCAAATTACTTCGTAAATGCGACGTCAAGCCACAGTCGGTAAAGTACCGTTGTCTCGGATCACCGGAGTCCAGGTCCACGTCTAGCTCCACGCGGAGTCAAGGTGGAGGCTGAAGTTGCCGACCGGGTTCCAGTCGATGTAGACGTGTGTGCTGGAAACTAGATGTCTTCCACAACAAATATAAGGCAACATATGCAAGCAATCGAAGTTGCGCTGCTGCATCGGTTCTTGACAGCGGGATTGTCTCCTGCACACCGTCTTCGTGAGCAGATCGAGCAGCTTCATCGGCCTGTTAATTACTCATTATGCCACAGTGACTAGGGAGCCACTGAAATGTGATGTCGTGTCCTTGCTGGACGAGGCTATGAAGGAGCTCTCTGATTTATAGCACCAGTTGTTTGGAGGGTCCGCAGCGTAAGGCGGAAAGCAAGCAATGTAGGGCTGCCTTAGAGTCGCTAAAAATGCTCCATTCTTAAGTTGGTCCTTGTCGAATTATGCGTAATGCACTACGAAGAGCAGGAAGATGCGCAGCTGTGGATGTAGTCTGATGCGATGTCTTGAACTTGAAGGTGGTGACTTTCACAGGAAAAATTACTGATCCTTCGGATGCGTCCACGGTGGTTGAACCATCAATGTATATGTGGGTATGATCGTTGTATTGTTCGTACAGGAAGAGCAACGAAAGCTGTTTGAAAGCTGGTGGTGAGAGTTGTGCCTTCGTTTGAATCCCGGGTACAGTCAGTCAAATTTGTGGTTGAGCCAAGCACCAAGGGGGAAGCGAAATTGTCCTTGAAGCTGTGTAATCTGATGCCAGGTACACACGACAAGGCAGTATCGTCTGACAAAAAGAGGCACGTGGGCGGTCTTCTGGCAGTGAGGCGAGATAGTGTAGAGGCGCACTAGCAAGATGCCTGACATGTGCTCTGACTATTTCCATAACAATGTGAACTCTCGCTTGGTAGTCATGCACAATTGCAATGGTTTCGGACGTTGATGTACATTGTGGCAGCCCTAGGCAAACCCTAATCGCCTGGACCTGAGCACTTTCGAGTGTACGGATCTTAGGTCTGCAGGCATTCGTCAGCACTGCCAAGCTGTACCTCAGATACCCGAGAAACAGCGTCCGGTACACTTGCGTCATCACGTGTGCTGAAGTACCGCAGGCTTTTTCTCCAAGAAACTTAAAAAGATGAGAGATGGCTGTCAGGCGCTTCTTTAGGTAGGCCACATGGGGACTCCAACAGAGATCACGGTCGATGATTACCCCTAGAAAACTGTGCGTCCTTACATAAGAGATAATTTGTCCATCCAGGAGGTGGAAACACAATTACTTGCGGACACCATATGTAGAAATATTCATCCTGTCCACAACAAGGGCAGAAGGGACGCCAGGGCCAACTGCATTCTGGGTAAACTTTTCCAACAACAAAGCTCAGCTCTTTTTGTCGATACAAACAGTTATGGATCGGGCAACCGCTACGCTATTGCCGTAGTAGATGAGAACGGTAAATTAATAAGCGCGGCGTCACTAAGAACGAGCTCAATTCATGCCGCCGAAGAAGCAAGCATAGCACTTGTAATTACAATGAGGAGAAGCTCCAAGATTTTCTCCGATTCCCGTACAGCTATTAGGAACTACTCAGCCGGCTTCGTATCAATGGAAGCACAAAAGTTACTTATACACAATCTTAATACTCGTAATTACGAGCAACTGGATAGCTCACACCTAGTCTGGTTTCCGGCTCATCAGGGCCACTCGGTCAGCCCCAATGGTTGCAATCCTAACGAGCAAGCTCATTCTGCTGTGCGAGATCTCACATGCCGCGCATCAGATCAGGAACTGCTCCAGGATGACTGAGGCTCCTACAAAGACCCACTTAGTACTTTTCACGAGATCACCTCACACTATAGAGACGGCAGGAAGTTTTCCCCCCCCCCCCCCCCCCCCCCCATCAGAAGCTCAGTCGAGCTCAGGCAGTCACATTAGGAATGTTTCAAACTAAATCTTATCAGACACCTTTTGTGCTTAACGAAATTGGCCAGGATTTTCCCGCGGAATGTAAAAGTTGTGGACACACTCCGTGTCTATTTGATCATAAGTTCTGGCTGTGCCCCAACAAAAGGGCTTCGGATCTCAAGAGTGAGGAGGACTGGAGTCGGCGCATATCCAGCGAAGTCCTCCAAAATCAACTCCTGGCCGTCCGGAGAGCTCACGACATCGGGAAAGCCTTTGGCCTCCCGGTGCCTACGTGGGCGGAGCCACCGACTTAGCCTCGGAGCTTTTGCCCTCGGGCATAGTTTCTTTGGACCAAAATAATGTACTTGCCATGTCATGCCATTGATGGCTTTTGCGTACGAAGTCACTGGCTTCCGGCTAAATGCCACCACTGCACATTTCTCGGGAGAAATTCTGAGGCATTGTTCCCTAAGGTACGTCGATATCAACGTAGCAGATTTTTTCCGCCTTGAACGCATTTGAGGACGCGTCACACCAGATGCCCAGACGCAGATGTCATCGGCATAAATTGACAACTTCATCGTATTTGGTAGACATACTATGAGACCAATAAGCACAAGGTTGAAAAGTGCTGGGCTCAGCATACCATTCTGTGGTACTGCAACGTGTGTATAATTTTGAGAAGTTGCGCCGTTTTCGATATTCACAAACAGAGGCCGCTAATGCAAATAACCGCGTGTCCAACGATAGAGTCAACCGCCGAGACCAACGAATTCCATAGCCTCTAATATAGCCTCATGCAGAACATTGTCATATGCTCCTTTGATGTCGAGGAACATGGCGACACATAATCACATACCCGCTTTTTGATGTTGAACGTACGTAACCAGATCGATGACGTTGTCAATGGAGCATCGGTGACGTCGAAATCTACTCATGGCGTCTGGGTAAACTTCATACCGTTCAAGGTATCATTCAAGCCTGGCGAGGATCATTCGTTCCATCACCTTCCCAATGCAACTTGCCAGCGCGATTAGGCGGTAAGAAGTAACCTCTAGAGGGGAGACTTGCCATGTTTCAGGAGGGTCACCAGGCGACTGGTCTTCCATTCTTGGGGAACGTTTGCAGCCTACCAGGACTCATTGAATATGTGCAGCAATGCGCGTCGCGCCTGTTCACCGAGGTGGCACAATACACAGTAGGATATACCATCTGCGCCAAGTGATGACGACTGATTACATAAGGCAAGCAAATTTAGTAAACGTACTAGGCACTGCAGGAAGCATACTGAAAAAGAACGAGCAAATCGGGTGGGAGCGCATGCTGCCATAGGAGAGGGGTGGCCCGGCGCGCCACTGTGTCTTTATCGGAAAAGCTGGCATCACTGCCCAGTAAATGGTGCCGAGAAAACCATTAACTGTAAGCCAGTGGTGCCAGCAGAAACCAGCACCCGTGCGACAAGAGGCTATCTTATTGAGGCAAAGATTTGCCGCCGAGCAGGTGCGGCGTCCGCGGCTTTCCTGTCACTAAGGCTGCACCAAGAGCACATTATTCACTGCTTTGCCAGGTTACGGTTCACTTGAAACTGCTGCTGCGTGTCGAACCGTCGGTGATAGAGCGCCGTTCGAAGCAGCAGCGTGTGGCTGCTTTGCTCCTATCGGAAGCGCGTCGCAATCGACCGTGAAGCGTTTCCCTCTGCGTGCGGTTACGTAAGGCCTTTGGCCTCTGGTGAGATCTGGACACTTGTGTGCGATACAGCAGTACGTATGTCGCTCTTACGACCATTAGCTCTCACGCAAACCAGGTTGTTTGATGTTTCGTGCACAGCTTAGGTGCTTCTTGGTGTTCGCTTTTATGTCATGGACTGAAGCCTCGGCAAAGATTAGAGGAATGGGAATACACTGAGAGACAACATCTGCGACAGTAAGCACAGGGGACTTTAGCCATTACAGTGCTCGGCTTAGTAAATACAGCACTGACCGACAATAACAAGTACGACTTACGCTTTTATACTGTTGCACTTCAATAATTTCTTGACATTCGCTTCATATTGAACGCTTCTTTATAAGGACATCCATGGAGTAGAAAAGTAACGCGCTAGAGCTATTCCCCTTATTGCCTCCACCATGTCTTTTAAAGATGAACCAATAAATGAACTAAAGTGGTGGGTTTAAAGCAAAACACAGAATAGCGTAGAGTGCGAATTCGCAAAAATAACCACCTTTATTAGGGCTTCGGTACACAGCTTATTCAGAGGTTGTCAACGTGCCACAATCAATTTTTATGGCGCCTAAAGTCAGCCATAATTCAAAAATGCAGCGGTAAGTGCCCCTTTGAGAGAACGACCACTTGTCATAGTTTATCTCTTCTTGCTTATTCATTGAATCCCCGTCTCCGCCTTCGCCTTGCTCATGAGATGAGTTCGAGTGAAGTTCTTCAGACATATACGATGACTGTGTGTGTTGTTTAACACTTGCAGGTAACTTGCTTGTACCTGCTCAAGTTTGCGAGCTCATCACTTATTGGGCTAAGGATAGCCTGCAGACGTCATGGGAGACCATGACCTCTGTCGAAGTCCCCACGTGGCCTACCTTAAGAAGCGCCTGACAATTACCTATGTTTTCGAGTTTCTTGGAGGAGAGACTTCGGGTACTTCAGTACACGTGATGACACAACTGTACCGGGCGCTGTTCCTCGGGTATCTGAGGTACAGCTTGGCAGTGCTGACCGATGGCTGCAGAACATCCGTACACTCCAAGGTACCCAGGCCCAGGCGCTTAGGGTTTGCCTATTGGGCTCCCACGATATACATCAACACCCGAAGCAACAAATTGCGCATGACTAGCCAGCCAAGATTCATGTCGTTATGGAAGCGCTCAGAGCACATGTCAGGCACCTTGCTCGCGCCCCTCTACACAATTTCCCATCACTTCCAGAAGACCGACCACACGCCTCTTTTTGTCAGACCATACTGCCTTATCGTGTACCCCTGCCATCAGATTACACAGCTGCAGCGAGAGTTTTGCTTCCCTCTTGGTGCTTGGCTCAGTCACAAGTGACAGTACCGGGTATTCCAAGGAAGGCAAAACTCTAATAATCTGCTTTCAAGCAACATTCGCTGCTCTTGCTGTACGAAAAATACAACGATATATACCCATCTATATACACTGATGGTTCAACTATCGTGGAAGGTTCTACAGGATCAGCGATCTTCTGCGAAAGTCACCGCCTTGAAGTTCAAGACATCACCTCAGACTACGTCGACAGCCGCGGAGCTTGCTGCTCTTCGTAGCGCACTTCGCATAATTCGAGCGGGACCACCTCAAAGATGGGGTGTCTTCAGTGACTCCAAGACAGCTCCCCATTGCTTGCTTTCCGCCTTACGCCGTAAACCCTGTTTTAGAAATCCGAATCAAGGACACAACGTCACATTTCAGTGGCCCCCTAGCCGCTGTGGCATAATGAGTAATGAATAGGCCCATGAAGCTGCTCGATCTGCTCATGAAGACGGCGTGCAGGAGCCAATCCCGCTGTCAAGAACAGATGCAGCAGCGCAACTTCGAGTGCTTGCATATGATGACTTACATTTGTTAGGGAACACACCTAGTTTCCAGCACACACGTCTACATCGACTGGACCTCCGTCTGCAACTTTATCCTCCAGCTGGACTATCCCGACTTGAAACAAAGGTACTTTGCCGACTGTGACTTGGCGCCATGTTTGCTTTCCGCATCGGATGGGAGGATAGTGCTGCGTGTGAACACTGCGGCGACGAGGAAACTATCGAGCGCGTTCTGTGTCATTGTCCCTGACGCAGCGCACACGGGCTGTCACTCACAACCACGCTGGTGCGTCTTGACGACCGGCCTTTGTCGGAGCAGACAGTCCTAGAACGTCAACCTATACAGTCGTCTCACCACAAGACAGTGAAGGCTCTCCGGAAATTTTTACATCCGAGTGGCCTTTTGGAGAGGTTGCTTGTACTTCCTATATGAGTTAAAGAAATTATAAATGCAGGGCTTTGAATGAATGGAAAGAATGCAGGGCTTTGACGTAAATTCTAACGCTTTATTTATACACGTGTCTATGTAACAGGTTGAAAAGGAGGCACCCTAAAAAAAAGGGGGGGGGGGGGAAGAAAGAAGCAGAAATACGTATAAAGAAGAACACAGTTGCCGCGAAGCAGTCGCTGGCATTTACTGTCGTTGATTCTTCTGTTCATTTGCCTTGCTCGTTTATTTTCACATTATTACAGTCTCTCTTTATTGCACGACACAGTTTAGCATGCGTGAAGGAAGCGTATAGAGTTGCGAGTCAGCAAACTGCATAGTCGTGTCGTTCTTCGCCCCGTCTCGCGCTGTTTGACGTTTTTCTGCAAACTCGCCAAATCACGATGAAACGAAACTTGCGAACGAGTTTGTCACTCCTTCAACTTTCAACAAAGTATACATTCTAGACGCGCGCAGCTTTGAGAACTCCAAACGACGCGGAAGCTACTTTGAACAGAAGAACCCGACATGAAAGGGTATGCCGCTTCCGGAAAGGCCCAAAACATTTTGCAAAAGCAGCACTCGATCGTATGGAAAGTCCCGCATGCGAATTCACCGCTTTACTAGACAGGGCTGCATTTTCTTTTTCACAAAGGCAACATTCCCGGCGAAGTTAGACTTGCGAAATGCACAATCCTTGAAAAAATCCTGGCTTTCTTTTATTACACAACGGAACCCTTAAGAACTACACTCACATTTCATTTTTGTTTACTTCATGGCTTCTCTTGATATCCGGGCAGTAAGATCAAAAGAAAACGAAAAGGAAAATATGGGATAAAAGAGAGATATTATTATTTTTTTCTATTACGGTTGGACGACTTCTTCATATACTGTGGATCCCTTAGTTCAAAGACGTATAGGCTCGTTTTGACAAAGAACTGAAGTCGGACACGACTTCATTTTTTCATTCTTTCCATATCGAGCCTTACGGAAATCTGATCTGTGGTTCAGTAGAACCATTTCCTCTCGTTGTTAGGGTGCCATGCTGGCCAACAACGACTCGTAGAAATCCATTAATAAAGCGTCTCATCTTTCCAATGTACGGCTTGACTGCGTACTTGTCTGATCTTCTATACAAGTTGCTCGTGAGATGTCGTGGTAGGTCAATATTGGTTTCGTGCCTCCGACACGCGTTAAAATATATCACAATAAAATCAAGCGCGCAGCTAGAGTGACACCAGACCGTGGAGTTCGTCGCTTCAACAGGTTGCCACACGGGAGAGTGGAAGCCGTTAATGGAAAGTTGCCATAGCACTTTTAGGGGATCGAGGTTTTTCGCCTGGGCAGATACGTGCGTATACTTTTCCGAGTTCATTTACAGCTATATTTTGATCAATAAGTTTAGCTAAGTTTTCTGGTGAAGGAGTTCCTGCAACTCCATTTCCATTATACACGGGCGAAGGTGATATGGGGGACCAAAATTGCTGAAAAATATAACTGATCAACACGAAAAAGAAGTGATATGCATCAAATGGGGGGGGGGGGGGGGTAGATGAAATGATGTCCCACTTAGGCGCTCCACTTTCCCCGGGCGACATCCAAAACGCACGAAGAATGTGAAGACTGACGTGCCAAGACCACGTGAAGGTCGAACCACGTGCGAAACCGCGGAGAGACCGCCGTCGCCGAACCTGCGAAAGAAGTTGCTGTTGCCATGCAGCTAACAGAACGCAGCAACACGTCCTCATGAAGTTTATCTCCCCTTGACATGATCGGGCCTTCGGTGATCTACTGGCAGTGCGCGTGTATGCATGGGCCACGTCAGCGCGCACTGCAAACCTTCACCCGCCGCCTACTTCTACGCAGATCGAAGTTCTCCGTTGATTGATTGGCTGAAGAGTCGCTAAAATACGATTACACAGCGCCCGCACAACGTTTCCATCAAATTTATCGATAGTAGGGGCGGTGCGCCGCTGTCGTATACCGGCACCTGCATGCGGTTGAAGAAACACAGCAAGTTTCAAACGCATTAAACAGTGCTGCTATGTTCCCCTAAAGCCACTCGATGGCTTCAGGACGCATTCACGCGTAAGCGCGGGAGCGTTCGACAGAGTCACCAGGGTTGCAACGTGGTATAATTTCCTACCAGCAAGCTGGCCACATGGTCACGCATGCATAGACAAAGATCAATAGGATTAGGGCACGTGCGATATTTATGACGTAGATTTTCACACGCGTGTCAGTTGCCGTAACCAAGATGGCCGACCTCCGGTTCGCAGAACCGCCGAAGCCGAGAGGCGCATTCCGAAAGATTTGACGGAATGGAGAGCAGATGGAAGAGGGTTGGTAGCATTCGCCCAAACAGTGACGCGTTACTCCCGAGTCCTGAAGTCTGCCATAGTGGTTTGGTCAGACAAGACGTGTTGAAATGCGTGGGGAATTGCTGATTCGCGCATCCCCCGTCAAAGGTTGTGCTGGGGAATCTGGAATTAGGTGAATGTCAAGGAGTGTTACGTAATTTTCATAGAACAGAACTAGAAGAGGAACCAGAGTGCCCAAGCAAACTTCTATTGTTCCAAGCGCTTGCTTCTGTACGATTTTTTTTCGCAAATAATCTGTGGTGTTTGGGTTCATTTTGCCGGTAAAGTCCACCCCCAACCGATGTTAGACGACGTCACACAGGCACTACCACCACAAGCGACGTACATCACGCGCGCACGCACATGGGCGGAAGTGCAGCAGACGTCCTCATTGTGATAGGCTGTCCGCCAAGCGCAAGGTCCTTATTGAACTAAATTAATGTTTAAACGTAAAGTTTCGGCAGAAAGTGCGCAAACTACGACTTACGCACAAGCTGTAGACATTAGAGCTTCGGATTGTAATATGAATATACGAGAAACATAATTCTGTTACCCGGAAGCTGAGAGACAAAGCCCTTTTCCAGCTGCCGTTTGAGGTTCATCCTCATTCATCCTTCTTGTAGGCCCTCTGCGTGACGCAAGTGCTTTGTTGAGCTAATTGAATTTCTCAAAGAAAAATGTGTCAGAAAATTCGTACAGTACGACTTACAAACAACCTACAGAGATGATAGCATCGGACTGTACTTAGATTATACGAGAAAAAATAATTCTGTTATGGCGAAACTTAAAGGGACACTAAAGCGAAACAATAAATCAGTTTAGACTAATGAAGCATTGTTTGAGAACCCTGCAGGCAGTCATTTAAAAAAAAATAGCTTGATTATTAGATGAGAAAATGAAAGTCCAGGTATCAGTATTTGAATTTCGCGCCGAAACCCCAGCGTCGGTACGTCAGCGTGACGTCACGGATTCCAAAGTATGTTTTCGCATTTGGGCCGCTTTGGCTGAATAAAGGTTCCCGAAACCTGCCCTGTTTAATGTTTGGTTCCTTTAGAACACAATGTAGTCAATCTGTACCGCTATATAAAATTAGTAGGCCCTAGAAGATGCCATCAAAATCCAAGACGTCACAGCCCCCAGGTGCGGGAACTTAAGTACGCGTCGCCACCCGTATTTCGTTCTTGCACTTTTTCTGGCTTACCAAACGTCTTATCGTTGTAAGAATGGTGCTTTTGGTGTTGTAGAACGGTAATTTATGGATGCAGAAGAAATAATTTTTCACTTTAGTGTCCCCTTAAACACCACCCCTTTTCTAGATGCCCTTTCTTGGGTGAGGACGTCACGAAAAATCCCAACCAACTAGAGGCTAACGGCTTCGCTGTAATAGGGACCGGGAAGCTTAACAATATGATTTCAAGGCCTTCAAAGCAGAGGTTAAGAATAATAAAAGGACAATGCTCCTGCCAACTGGCTGTCCGAACACGTGCACACAGACTAGGATAATGGCGCTATCAACCCGAAAATAGAAAGCTAATGACCCGTTTTTCTCAGGAATGGGTGGTAATTCATGCTGTGCCAAATGCCATCAATGAACGTACAGACCATCAAACAAATCAAACCGCATACTCTGCTAGGGGATAACGAGCGCATGCAGTCAGTGCAGTCATGATCAGTACGCTATCATTTCGTGCGAAAGTGACAACAGATCTTCTGTCGCCTCAATGAACGAGAACTTGTATGTGTTCCGAAAGTTCATTTATGTTCCATGACATGGTGAATAGTGGCGTTCAAATAATATATTTTTTTAATATCATAAGGGCGAATAACCATCAAAAGAAAGTAATAACAATGGCAACAAGCTTCATGCAGTCGCTGTTTTAGACTGTGGAAAGGCTCTGTTATTACTTTCAACTCTGTCCAGCTCTAATAAATGACTGACGCACATGGTAGAGAAACCTGTTAAATATTTAAGTGAGTGCACGCTATCGCGACAGCGGTTTCATCGCTGCAAGGTGTCGACCACATTTGCAGGGGCATGAATCTGCCAGCAGACAATTTTTCCGAACACAAATTTAGTGCATTGAATATCTCATTGGCAGAGCATAAAGCTCAAAGTGCGAAGCTATTTAAACTCAGAAAGGCACAACGTAAGCTCCAATATGCTGTTAAAATAAAATCACTAAGTGAAACAACCCTGTTTTTCGATAAGAGGTCTACTACTTCTCCGAACTAGAATTAATATAAACGACACACTTGCACGAGAGGAATGGGAAGGGCTGCTGGGAAACACGCGTGGTCGCACAGACATTGAGTGCCAGGTAGGTGGGAGACTTAGTTTGCGTGAAGACTTCACCTGTAAATACTTTTCGCATACACGGGCCCTGATTCCCCCTCCTAATCTCGCTTTCCAATTAGCTGGCTTTAACTAGAGATTTTTCGCTAAGAGGGCTCTCGCTTGCAAACGCAATAGCACGGTGTCTGTTCAGAAAGCAGCTTCAGCCTTATATTACATGCATGACTACTGCCCCAAGTATTGGCGTACATTATATCAACTTCCTAACAACTTGCTGGGAAGTACCTTCGAAAGTATTCGACAACACACTTAATCTACAGTGGTGGGTCTATTACAGCTCCAGAGAAAAGAGCAAAGCTCCTAAATGAGCAATTGGTTCATTAAAATAGAAAACTGGACGCGCTGGTGAATGTCCATAGTCACCTGGCAACGCTGCACAGACGAATACATAAAGCTTATATCTTCTTGTCTTACGTTTTCAAAAGTCTGCGCAGCGCTGCCACACCAACGTAAATACGGGCAGGAACACAATGCTTGCTTCAACGCGTGCTTGGTGGCTTGTGTCACTCCGCAACTACGCCGCTAAACGAAGTGCGCAGGAAGCACTTGCGAGTAGCAGCGTATGCTGAAACTTGATTGACGCTAGTGCGTGCGTAGAATAACGAGAGAGAGAGAGCGAGAGAGAAGTAAAATAAAGGGAGAAAGGCGGATCAGAGGCAAGTTGTACAGAACCACTTCTGTCAGGCGTTCAAAAAACAAAGAAATTGTGAGTTTCGCTTGTAGTAACCATGATACCGCAATTGAGCCAGCCACAGCAGTATCCTAATATGCCGTGCGCTGTAATCCAAGATAAATGATAATGGTTATCTGGAGGACGTCAGTCAGAGCGATAAGATTAAAGGGCGATGAAGAAAATGTGTGAACTCTCCAACACGAGGATGAATTCTCAACGACTGAGACATTCACTGCGCAAGCTGGCACGGCACGAAGAGACATACGCAGGATGAGCAGAAATTCCTTTGCCGAAAGATGCATCAACTAGTTCAGCAGTGCTCTACAGTAAAGCATTTCGCTAGAGTTCATTGTCTATCGCTGCCACTGTCATCTGTCCTGATGAAAGTGGAGCGTTGCAGACTCAGGATTCGGCCGTGACTGCGCTGGCTAAGGTCAAGCGCCACAACGCCGATACTCGACTCGTACGCAATGAAGTAACTGCGCGTGCCTGAATTGAAGTCCCATTGTTAGCCTCGAGCCCGTGGAACGGAGTCGGTCAGTTGGTCGAGGCAGCTTTGCCACCAGTAGCCTCCTTACTAATGCAGCGCTTGATGCAATGAAGAGACAATCGACTTGCCGAACAGTAGACTCTCGGACTAACAATTAGGTCGCGCCAAAGCCCCGCTGCACTGGTTTGTTAGCTCACATGTGTAAGCACTGTTCTTAGCCACCTTTGTGTCCATGGCGTTCCGCTGCCCCGAGCTAGCACGTCCGCGTAAAAAACTGGGATCAAATGGCCCGGCGAATCTTTCGTAAACAGCGGCGACCCCTCCATAGGCGAGGATAGAAGAGAGGAGCAGATTAGGCAGCACGTAAGGTGCTCGACTGATTTGCGTGGACCAAGTAGGGAGTGATCAATAGACGAGGCTTAACGTACCAAGGCCGTACAAAATTCTGCCACGACAGATGCAACACCGAGAGGCTTCGGACCTTGATCGTTAATTTAAATCTAAATGTAAGTTCTCTCGCGTTTGGCATTTAGCGCCCATCCTAATGTGGTGTACCACGCCTGGGAATCGAGCGCACGTCTTCGTGCTCGGCAGCGGAAGCACGCAACTACTAAACCACCGCAGCGAGTCATGACTGACTTGTTGCCGAAACAGTCCCAAAAAAGATCAACATCAAGCTTTAAGAAAACGGGTTATGTAGCTCTTGCGAAACAATTGGAGAATCGAATGCTGCCTGTCGTGGTTATATTATAAGGCACACAGAAAATTATAATATCTGATTAGTATTACCCAGTTATTGCTTGTTTGTTAATGTTTGTCTATGACTCGATTGACTGTGAAAAACCAAAGGTTAGCGCTGCATAACCTGAAGTTTAATTTTCACCAGCGGACTAGTAATTGATAACCATCTTCGGCTGAGTTCTTTCTCCAATGGAGGGTAGTTTGTGTCTCTCGTAAAGAGGTTGCGCAAGTGCTCCTTGCATACAGGTAAGAGGCTGATTGTATTTCGGTTCCACCGAGCGTCTTCTAAAAGACTTCGTCACGGCTTACGCATGTAGATACATTTCCAGACCTTACCGTGCAGAAGATGGATGGAAGGGTCGCGAATCGCAGTCGTGGGAGCGCTTAGATTCGATGGCGCTTAATTGTGCGAAAATTCGGCTTGCTTACCGTACATGCGGAAAAAAAGAAAAAAGGAAGAATGCTTGCAAGACTTTAGGACCGTATGCACATGCCACAACAAGGTAAGCAGTAGATGCATTTGCCCTTTCTGATGCGGCCAGCCCCTATTGCGAGATTTTGTTGCCATAGAAATGGACGTTGCTTGCATTTTAGAAAGAAATGCAACGTTGTTTGATAGTCGATTAATCTACCAATAACTCAGATAATATCCCTAATTATTTTCGAGCTATTACATTTACGGCAATATCGGACGGACTCGTTCGTCAGCAGCCAGCCAGTGTTTTGACGGAGGGCTTCCTCGCATCCTTCGCTAGGCACTCTTCACGATGTCGATTTCTTCTTAGCAACGCGAAGCTCCCAAAGATCACAGACCTACAACGACATTAGAATAGACAGAATGAAGGACAATAAAATGGTCTGTGCCTTTCCCAACGCGCATCGGTCACGCTCATGGTGCCGGGGTCGCCCTTGCAAAGAGCCAACGTTGCGAAAGAGGCTCATAGACAGTAAGAGCCTCTTTTATAGAAAAGTCAGCCACTCCATCACTGACAGTAACGAACTACGATATCTCGAGGATCAGCCGATAACACTGCGCTGCCAGACGTTCGCTTCTTGCCCAGTCTTTGCCACAACAGCGGTGTCGCCACCTCTGTTGCAAACCACTGTTGCGATACCACTCTTGCGTCAAGGCGCTCGGACAATGGGAAGTAAATAAAGGCTGTCCTTTAAACATCTGCACTATGAGAAGCGGTTGCACTAAAGGTCGACGTGCGCTCGCCTTCTCGTTAGCTGCGCCACCATCTGGAAGAATGCGGAGAAGGACACAGTGAAACGAGTGAGATTGCGGATATTAGTCAAGCATGATTATATATGCCCGAAACTGCGAGAGCAGGAGCCTGGGACAGAGTAAGAGAGAATGACAATGCGGAGACGAAAAACAAGGCAAAGCGATAAGCAAATTGTCGTGAGTGATCAGCCACATGTGGAGCGGGTCCATGTCGGTGCAAACTTTTCCGAAGATATAGGCTTTTGAGAGTATCAACGCAATAATACGAGGCGGTACACGTTACTTGCGCTTTGTCTATGTACGAATGATAATTTTCCTTGATACGTATGACATGCATGAAATAAACTTAAGGTGCTGGTGGAAGAGAGGGGAGTAAAGCGGTATTCGTGGGCCTGTAACGCAGGACCACAGAGACGGACAGGAAGGACACATAAACACTTTGCCTTTGCGTACATAAAGTGCACATGCGCTTTTTAAGTAAACCATTAGTTCGAGTTAGCGCTTGTTCTGTGTCCTTCAGTTGTGCCCTGTATAGTTAGTTTTGCGCTGTAAAGCTACTAAAATGCCACTCCAAGTCAGAACCTCCGCTTTCATCAAGGAGGAGTTGGAAGTACAAAAGTAAAACGCGGTTCATCGTTCCGCACCCACGCCTTCTTACAGGCTTCAATTGTGCCACCTCTGCAGATATTCGCTCTGTTTCCCTTTTTCCTCAGATGGCAAGCAACCGATAGGGCAAGTCGTGCCCATATTTATTTATTTATTTATTTATTTATTTATTTATCTATTTATTTATTTTTTTATTTATTTAAACTGCGCTTACAGGCCTCGTATGAGTCATTGGGTAAGGGGGTCGTTACAGAAGGATCGAAAGAGTATATAGGGCATATAACAAAATATAATAGACATACATTATTAATCGACAGTGGAGAAATGTATACAGATCTTATACAAGCATTAAAGCATTGTACAAAAATAACAGGGTCAGTAATGTACATATTAGAACAAAGACAAATGACACAGTTCTTTCAATAAACAATGTAAAAAAAATGTTGGCACTCTAGTAGTAACACTAAACAATAATTAAAAAATACAAGAATAGCACGTGAAATAATGAGCTCATAAACAAGAAAGCACCTAACTAAAAAACAAAAGAAAATCATGCACTTTATTGATGTTAGGCGGTGCAATATGAACTGATAAGCTAGCGGAATTGATCGGGATTAGATTCGGAGAAGTTGAAATGAGGAAGAGCGTTCCACAATCGAATGACGCAAGGAAACGCCGACGAATTCAATGCATGAGTGTTCCCGTAGATGTGCGCGAAGCTGAGACGATTATATAATCTGTGAAATGTGCAAGGTGCGACTTGAAGCCGTGAAGATATCCTAACCGTATGAACGTACTTGTGAAATAATGATATGAGCGTAAAATCAAGTCGAGTACTTAGTACTCGACGTGATTTATATACAGTTATAAAAAATTTGAACGTCACCACATCGAATAATGTGGGGCATTAAAAAGCTGAACTCTGTTTTTTGGTCTTAGTGTGGCATCTGCAGCTCTTCAGTAGCAACTTCTCATTGAACACCTGCGACACGATCAGCAATGAATGGCCGTGCCTAAAACATTGCATTTCTTGAAAGAAAAAGAAAAGATGAGAGAAAAGAGGGTGTTTGAGGTGCCCTATAAGAAATCGCGCTGCTTAAACTGTGATCGAAGTCTACAATTTGATTAGAAACAGTATACCTTTCGCGCTTCTCAACTTGACGTTTCTCGGACAGCACATTGGTATGCTATGCAGGTCTCTCTTTCTCTGTAAAAGTGAAAACCGTGTTTCCTGGTTTTCCTTCTTTCAGACGTTGTGCGCAGGCATGGCTTGGGCGTGCCGGCCTTGCGCTACTCGGCTGGAGAGGATAGGAGAACAAACACCGCGTCGCGTCGGCGCACAGACAAAATGGCTTTACAAAAGTAAAGCACTCTGTTCTTTGCGTTCCCCATTTCATCTTCAACTTGTCCTTTTGTTGTTTTCCTTCTTGCTTGAGGTTGACGCCTCTGCAAGGAATATTACTTAGCTAACATTACCTAATTCCGACCAGTCACCTATATGCTTAACCGTACAAAAAGAATGAAAGAAATGAAATGCCTAAATGCAGCTGTGCTTATATATATTGAAGAGTACAGCAATTTTTGTCATATTCCATTACGTACACGATTTGTTTCGATTCAACAGAATCATTTGCGAAAAGATTACGTAATTCGCAGATATATGAAATCGTTGAATGCGGAAATTATGGGGCACGCAGGTTTTATTTACTAGCGGTGCAAGCTGACGCAAGGACGTGACTCCTTGACGATTACTTTGTATCTCAAGCGTGGCTTGAGATGCGATGCCAGAGAATAAAATGGTTACCACAATGGGTTCAATAATGCGGCATTCGTCGGCTTGGGTTGGCAGGATCGCTTTACAATACACGCGCTCCCTGGCTGCATGCAAAAAAGAAAAAAACCCTATTATTTTATCTGTCTTTTTTTGTTTCTTTATTGACTGCGCAAAGCCGTAGTGCTGGTCCGCTCTTGACTGCCCTCCACTGGCTTACAGCGAAATGCCTCGTTGTCACGCTAGTTCGCGTGGTGCTGAGCCGTCAATAGCGCGAGGCGACTGCCACCCCTTCGTTCTTGCGATGATCCTGATTTTTTTTTTCTACTCATACTTTTTGCGTGCCGGTCACCCAGAGCGTTACTGAAACGTACACACGTTATTGTAGACTATGTGGGACACGAATATGAGTAAGAGTCGCAGTGTGCCTGGGAGAAAGATTTATCCTAGGCTTGTTGCGGGCAGCGAGGTTGTAGTCAATGCGAACGAGCATACGTAAGGGCCTTGTCACGGGAAGCTTTGGCATCGTTACTGTCTTGTCGCTTTGTGCGGTGATCGAGGTGCGACGGGAAATAAAGATCATAATTTTATAAGAAATGCCAAAAGAGAGACACTTTGTTCCGAGAACTTTTCGATACAGACTATTGCCCTTGTTCCATATTCTTCTGTTTTATTTAGTATCGCCGAATGCAAGAACTTATCCTCCATTTGTATTGTTTACGTTATATCATTAATCTACTGAAAAGTGGTAGCCGTTGCCAGCAAACGGTGACAATAAGCCATCTGTTGAGCTTTATCTCGATCGAACATGAAAAGAGTTATGAAAGGCAGGAAGCTTAACCAGATACGTTTCCGTTTTGTTACATTGGCCGCGGGTAGGGGAAAATAGGAGTAGAAAAAAGGGAGCACAAGGAGACCATGATAAAAAAAGAAAGGAACGGCTATAGGCGTTCACTGAGTCTGGCAAGTAACAAAAACCACAACAATACTTTCATGTTCATCTGATGGAATATCCAGTCACGTATATACTATAGAATTCTCCCTTCTGAAAGAGACAAGTCGTATAGCTTGCTGAGCACAGCGGTACGTGATTGCCTCCATACACAATAGTATTTACACTAGCACAAAATGTGACTGATCGTTTCCTCTTCACCGCAGCGGTCGCAGGCTACGGTGTCGGTTGTTTCTTTGTGGAAAGCATAGGCAGTAGTGAACGCCATGCCTAACCATAGTCTGTATATAAGCACCGTGTCTCCTTGAGGCATTCCTGATGGTGCAAGGGCAGACACTACAGGAAAACTTCGTAGAGTTACGCGCCAATGTACGCTATTTGATCGGAATGGGCCCAACATCGCACGTATATGACTACAGTCACTGGAATTTACCTTAAGCTTTCGGTTATAAGAAACAGCAAAGCATCTCCTGAAACAGGCGCCTGAAATTGGGATAGGCTTCGAAAATTACGTAAAAGAATATATATTTCTTTTTTTGTACATTTATTCTAGGTGATTACTTGGTTATCGTTTCGTCTTACATGCCGGTGTAACATATCCATTGCAACATATTGCAATGAATATCCACCAACCGGCCGCGCCCTATGTGGAGGTGTCTCTTCCAGATGGAGCGCTACCCCTTTATTGTATTCAAGGCTACATACCCATTGTGTCACCTTTGTACATCACATTCGCAGTTACGAAGTTGTCTGTTTTGGCATATGCCTTCTGGAACATACCCAGTGACTCAAGTTATCTACTAGGCCAGACAGCAGCCAGCACAGTAGACAAGTTGTGTCACAAATGTCACTCGTGTCACTTTTTCTGGTGTTCCTTAACGTAGCTTCCAATAAATATGCTAGACGTATAGCTGTACTTCCTCTTATTACATAATCGGCACGCCATTGGTCCCCGCAAACCGATGCTACTGGACTCTGTAGTCATGGCCAGTGTTTGGCATGCGATCTGCATGACGAAATTTTGAGATCCTCGTAGAACTCACAGACACATAATGTGCGAATGATGAAATCGGTTCAGCGCTGGCCTCACAATCGAGAGGACCAAGGTTCGAATCAGGGTGCTGTGCCGCCGTTTATCTTTCTTTTTCTGAGCTAACGACGTCGTGGTCTGTGTGGCACACGACATTGTATGTTGCATGTAGAACCAAGCAAATTACTAAGGTGGACTTCTCTGTACTAAGGTTCTTCTTGCGGAGAAGCCAGATTTAAACATTGATTCTGAAACTCGTTCGACATTCTGAAACTCGTTGCGAGCTCAGCCGAATGCCGCTTGTCTGACTGTGTTGGTGCAAGTAATGCCGTATGGAATTCGGCGAAGCGTAGCCATAGCTCTAAGGAAATATTGTGGATATTGAGTCGCAAAACACATGGTTGTGAGTGGACCATACAAGTCAAATATTTTTCTAGATACAAACCAGAACAAGAACAATAGCAAGCACAACCACCAAGACCCCCACCACAACAACAACGATCGGACCCGGCGTCGAAGACAGGAAGTTAAAAGAAAGAAAAGACAAAAACACATTGTTTGGTTAAAAGCTACCAGGTTACGCAAACAGTTCCGAGTGATTAGCATCAGCTAATATACTGGCGGTTTCCCTTAACTTGAGCTAAATTTTAAATATATGCGAATGCTACCTAGCTGGACAGAACCAACGTAATGTTGCTTGCCGTTGCTTGGACATATTCAGATTACCTTTTGCATTCCGCCTAATTAGATAATTAGCCTTGATTAATTATTATTGTCTTTTATTATTATAATTCGATGAAAGGCGTCAATGAGAAAAACTGTAGAGCAACATGAAAAACTCGCGATACAGCTTTCTGTTGCTCAATACATGCTACATAAGAGTGCTTTTACGAGCGTGAAAGAAGCCCGCGAATACACACAAAATTGCCACTCGACTAGCCGCTCGAGGCACTTATGTAGCACGTAGCACTTTTATGTAGCACGTATTGAGCCACAGAAAGCTATATAGGGAGTTTTTCATGTTGCTCTATAATTTTCTCCTTGACACTTTCCATGTAGTTATAATAATTAATTAAGACTAATCATGTGATTAGGCGGAATGCAAAAAAATCTGAGTATTTCTAAGCGACGGCAAGCAATATTACCTTGGTTCTTTCCAGCTACGTGGCATTTTCATATTCTAAAGGTTTGGTTCAAGTTACGGGAAACACCCTCTATTGCTGAAAGATATAACATCGTGGATGACTTACTTTCAGTGCGATAGCATTATAGGTAGACGTCAACCATTTAGGAAGTATCACGTTCCTTCTACAGAAGATATGGGCCATTCCCGGAGGCCCCCCAGTGCAGTATAACATAGTGTCTCAAATTGCTAGCTGTCACGTGGTAAGAAGGCGAGAAACTGACATGTGACACACGCTGCATCAGACGTTTCAAAGAACGACTTTGGCGCGAGAGCAGCATGCGTGCGATCGTTGCCGAATGATCAAAGCGTTCAGCTGCTATGCTGGAAGACAGAGGCTCGATCCCACCATCGTTCACGCATTTACTTACAGCATTATACGCGCACTCCACCCTCTTTGGAGGCATCTAACTCAAAACTCAAGTACGTTGAGCGCACTAGAGCGTGTCACAGAGTGCAGGAAATTTGATGAATTAGAGTGTCCGGGAACGCACGAGAGCGCAGCTATCGAGATGTCACATTCATAGCATTCGCATTATTGGAGAACATGCGGTGCTCAGTTCCGGCCTAGTTCTTTCTATTACGAGATGCCAGCTTTAAAAAAAAAAGTATTAATTTTTTAGGAGTGTCTGAGTCCTCTCTCTCTCTCTCTCTCTTTCTCTCTCTCTCTCTCTGTCTGGGCTGTCATGAGCACTTTGTGCATTTCTTGGAATGCTGCGCCTTGAACAATGCTTATCCTTGCGCTGCGATAACTTCTCAAAAACAAAATGAACGAACTCGCGGAGTCCACTGATCGCAATCAAAATCTGCCGATAAACACCGGGCTGTGCGTGAGTGCGTTCCGTGATGTGATTATGTTTGTCTGAAGCCAGGGAACAACTTTCGGGAAAGCGCCACTCAGGCAGCTTTATAAGCCCCCTCCGGATTATCTGCGACCCATGATTACGTGCACGCTCACTCCCGTCTTACCGCTGCTCTCGACTTCGCCAATCTCCGGTAGCTGCCACTCGGGGATCAAGAGGCGGGAATGAGAAATAAAAGCTGGGAAAGGCTAACGTCCCATACATAACGGTTGCCGCTACAAGCCGAGATACCCGTAATCCACTTAGCCGGAATCCGTGGACCGGATTCGTCGCGCCTGCCGTGGTACGCTATGGGGGACTCTTGGCACTGCGTACTCGATTGCCCACTTGCTTAATCTGGTTCTGCCGACAGCATTTAGCACGAATATAATGACTTCCAGGGATTGCTGCATTTGGAAAGGTTGTTTCTCTGCACGCTGCTGCTCGGAATTGACCTCGTTATAATGTCGGAGCGCTTCGGAAGAAGCTGCTGTAGGAGTGACCGGATCTTGGGCTGCACTTCAGGTATTCAGAGATAAGAAGCGAAAATATAATGACGGAAAGTTCGTCAGCGAGGACATGCCTTTGGCCTACAACTCCATGCTTAAGGGAAATTAAAGGAAAGAGAAAAGCGGGTAGGGAAACACGATAATGGTAAGGAGTCAAAATGGTGAGAGACAGAGGCACAAAATGCGTGTGAGACATCTGTGCTGAACTAATTATCTAAGCGTTTGACGTAGTAGTTCTGCGGAAACCCGCAAGGCGGAGAGAAGTAATTAATAAAGGGAAAATCAGACATCCACCCGTTCGTAGCAATTGCTACGAACGGGTGTATGTCTGATTGTTCCTTTATTAATTAGCGAAGCGCTAAAAAGGTGGCGAAATTCGAAATAACAACCTAGTAAAGATGCCAAGCCTAGCGTCGTTTGTTACCGCTCACGTAAGTTTCAAAACGAACATTTTCCCTTTTCTTCAGATTTATCCATTTTCGGGTGGCCAGCTCAAATGCGAGATCGTAATAGTCGCCAAGGGGTATTCATTTTGTCACGTACTAGTGACAGTGAAGGACACTGCAGCAAAACTGTGAATGATGAAACTAAATCTTTATTGGCCGAACTTGTGCCCACAGAAGCAAGTGACACGCAAAGCACAACGATAGCGGCGAACACAGCCGGCGATCGTCGAAATTTGATCTGAGGGTCAAGCGCGTCGGCTTTTATAGATGAGTCATCGAAGGTTCCAGAGTAATCGCTGGTGCCCGCGTGTCTTTCAGAAAGTACTACACAATTCGAAACGCGCATACATTCAGCTTACCCAAGCTTCGGTGACAACAGACAACGGATATAGCCATCCATAACATCCGAGAAACTTTCATTACATGCAGGCGTATCCTGTGTTGAGAGATAACATTTAACACTTATTAGCCAGTGAACAGCGGTCACCGAAGAAAGACAAACAAGCACACGTGTCAATATGGCAATGGTTGCTTATTTCAATTTTTTTTAAAGAAGCACGACAGGGGACAGATGTTTGGAAGGCTAGCTCGTCAAAGGATGTTGACGGGCAGCCTGACATTTTTTTTTCTTTCTTTTTTCGTGTTTAGCCTGCGTCGTCCAAACAACACTGAATACGCTCAACGCAAAACGGGACATACCTCTTCTGTATCTTCATCTATAACGTTTCGGCTGCATTTCATGGCTTTCTTTGAAGTTCCTTTCGGTCAGATATACACTGTTATGAGGTGCGCCATGGACGCACGCATATCATTGCACGGCTTGTGCGGCTACGGTCTTCGTGGATAGCTGTTTTACACATGTACGGGGTGAAATTTTCCTTTGTCCTTATGCGTTCGGCGAATTTGCAGTAATATGTAACCACCGAGGCAAGCACTATTCTTCTATACAATTCTTCTATAATTCTATAATTCTTCTACAGTTCTTCTATACAATTCAAGGTAAACGTCGTGCTATGAGCCAAGATTGGCCCAACATGCACTGAGCTCCAGGTACACATGTGTACGTGAGTATTATGTCCACATGGGAACTGTAATACGCGTAAGGAAACGCTTTATGGTTGCGTACAGACCCTGCATTCTTCAGGTTGATTTAATAAGTGTTATGACCACTGACCACATCGCCTGGCTAAACTTTGCTGCGTTGATGTCTCAAGTCAGAGTCACTAGCTATGTTAGGCACATTCTGCTGGTTGTCACATGCCTGGCGAAAAGTTCATCTTCTGTTTGTGACCGACCTCCCGTCATCGAGCTAGCTATGTTAACTGAGCGAAGTGGGCATTTGAGCAAAGCATTTCATCCAATCCCGTTCAACAATAGCGTAAACACGTTGTGTGTATTGGTGTACCAGTATTAGAGGCGCTATTATAAATTTTATATTTCTTTTTCTACAAAGTTTTTGGCGTAATATTCAGCGTTTTCTGATGTTGGCCTATGCCGAAATATGAAGAAACGTGTTAAAATTTGTACCCTTGAGTGGCGAGTTCTTACGGGCTGCCGATAAGTTTGTTAAAAATTGTGGGGTTTTACGTGCCAGAACCACTTTCTGAATATGAGGCACGCCGTAATGGGGGACTCCGGAAATTTCAACCCCCTGGAGTTCCTTAACGCGCTCCTAAATCTAAGTACATGGGTGTTTTCGCATTTCGTCCCCATCAATATGCGGCTGCCGTGGCCGGGATTCGATCCCGCGACCTCATGCTTAGTAGCCCAACGCCGATAAGTTTGTCAACATTATATAATTTTATTCTAAATGTGTTGCAGACTCCATTGAAGAAAATTTAAGGATGATGGTGGTGGTGGGTTGTAGAAACAGGTGGGCTTAGGATGATGGTTTGCATATTTTCTAGTCAGCGTTCATAATTACAGAGTAATTAATTGTCCCTTTAATGCCCACTCATTCACGTTGCGTTTTCTTTTTATAAAATAAATGACTGACTGGCTCAGAGCACACGGACAAGTTAATTATTGTCTGCAAGTATTAAACGAGAAAAGAGAAACAGTTCCTTTTTTTCGACATCGGTAATGAAACGCAGCCCGTCTAACAACCCGTCAAGTACGCTAGTGCCTTCGCCAAACTGGTCGTGTGTAGCAATAATCAGCGCGATGAACTGAACTGGAGCTACGCTGAGTGTGCAGGGGGTTAAATTTATGCGCATCACACTGTTCCGAAAGTGTTTCGGCTTGCTACCACTGGACAAAATTGGGGCAAAAAGAAGTCGTGTACGCAAATATGTACTGACTGAAGGGGACAGTGGGGAAAGAAAAGCCGCAGAAACATTTATGCCTACTATTTATGCTCTTCTAAACGTTTGCTTGTCATGAGCAATGCTGAGGAGCAATCGAGTGCAAATATATATTTTTTGCGACGACTGTTACTGCTGTAATTGAAAGGGAGATAATTTTCTGGCTGCGTTGAAATGTGTCATTTTGTATTTTAGTCTGAAGTAAATATTTCTTTTCTCTGCGGAGCCATGTTTGGTATCAGTGATGTTAGTGATGTTCCGGTCACTTTTAGTGCGCTTCTCGTTGATGTACAGCGTTAACAAATATTTTCTAAACCAGAGATTATCTCCGGTTGGCTACCCTGTCCCGGGAGAGGGGCTAGGTGAGAGAGAGAAAATTAATTTTTAAACACACACACACACGCACGCACGCACACGCACACGCACACACACACACACACACACACACACACACACACACACACACACACACACACACACACACACACGCACGCGCGCACACACACGCACGCACGCGCGCACGCACGCACTATGTACAGTCACAATTTGTCACAACGTCCCGTGTCCTTTAAGTAACGCGGTAGCGCCTTCATAGCGGATCCCTATGATGTTCGCGGTCGGAGTTCAGGTTGGTTCAGGTACCCTAGAGGCTCACATACTCCCTTGTGGCAAAAACTAAATCATCGAATTTATTGCATATTTTTGTTAACTTACTCCTATAGACTGTCCAAGACGCTGGGTTCATTCATCTTCAATAAGCTACACGAAACGGCAAACAGTGCAAGAACGGGACAAAAGATTAAGGGAACAGCCGACATTGTTGTCCAGTTTTTGCGCTGTCTGCCGTATTATGTCGTCATACGAACGAGCCCGGCTAACAACCGTTCTGCAGTTCAACAAACTCTTTACCTCTCTGCCAGGCTCTTCGATCAACCCAAACCTCCTCCCTCATTCTCCTATTACCCTTGGTTGTGCTGCTTCTTTCGATCTTTCTATTTGGGTGACTCGCACAAGCAGACTTGATTTACGCAAACCTGAGCAAGGCGTTTACGGCAGGTGACTTTCGGAGATATCCGAGCAGGACAAGAGTCCCTAACGGCCGAAGAAAAGAATAGGCCGGGCGCACGAGAGCCCATCAGAGCCGTACTTTCCAATATGCGTCGACAGCCGATCTCTTCCGCCTCGATTCTCCACCGTCAAGCGCCACCGCGCGAGCACCTCATCCACTCTCCTCTCCGCTTTCCCGCTCGCCTGCCTTCCCGTTCACCAGCTTCCGCGCAGGCGGCAGCGCGGGGGCACTGACCTTGGCGGGGCCTAGACCCGAGCTCGGGACGCGAGCTCAAGGTTGACGCTCGCGAGCAGCGCGGCGCGCGCGGGCCCTGGCACAGGTCGAAACAGCTGGCCCGCTACGTTGTGTGCTCGCGTTCTTTTTCTTCTTGGTCGTGTTGTGGTTTTCGACTGATGCAATCTTGTGTTACAGCGACACACAGAAACCTGAGGTGGAATTCTCAAAGCTTTTCGTTCTGAAGTAATTTTTTTTTTCACTGGCCGGCTCCTTCGCTAATATGTCCAGCATCCGGATTCACTCCGACTTTCTCTTACGAGCAATTCTAGCGCAAGAGCTTTTTGTGAATACGCGTCCCGGTATAGCAACGCTGAAACCTCAAGTGACGCTATGAGGTCTTTTCCTTTTATTATTGATAGTTGTACCGACAGAGAAATGGCGTATGAATTAAGGGGTGCTGTGCTGGCCCAGGCGAGACAATGTCGATGACAGTCGACGATGTCATGCCAATAAAACAGAAAAAACGACGACTTAGGCACCTAGACGACAACGTCATGATATCACACATTGCGGACCTGGGGTCGAATCCTAGGTGAATGTCTTATTTTCTTACTTTTGCCATGTTTTTTTAGTTGAACGTAGTGATACAAAGCTTTATAATGGTATCTGCGACAGAATCTATAAAAATTGGGTAAGTACCTTAAGTGCTACCACTGTGAAAAAAGAAAACGAAAGCAAACATATGTCCCACTTTTTTTTTTTCAAGATTAATAGTCATCGTTACTTGTAAAGGTAGCCTTGAAGCGCAGAAATTAAACGTTGAGAAAAGCTCTCCCCCAACAAGCAAGCCCTCAGAACTCTGTGACTGGAAACAAATTGACGGCCGGTTCGAATTCTAATTGAATTTCAATTCTGATTGGGTTCTAACTGACGGACGCTATCCATACCAGGGTAGGCAGCCTGTTTTAAAGGAAGCGATTCCTTTAAAATTCCATATTCCAGCATATTCGATCCGTGGCAGGAGGTCGGCCATGACTTCTCCTCTGCGAGCGAGATCCTTTTCTAATCAGATTTTCGGGGCAAAGTTCGGGCTGATGAGGGGTGTGCGATTGCAGCTCATTGGGAGCGTATACCTGGTCAGAGGGGCTGCAGGTTGGAGTTGACGAAATGAAACTGCGTTCCACCTGGTATTCATCCTCGGCGAAAATCTCGTCTCCTTGATTACTTCCGCTGTGGTGTACTTGCAGATATTTATATGTAATTTCAGTTTGCAATATTAAAATTTATTCAGTTACGGTAGGCACATAATTGAAAAGGGCCCTGCAGCTAAACATCTGGAATCAGATGCATTAAATGAACGTATTACGGTATACCCGCGTCTAATTCTGTACTGACCGAGGACTCGACAAAAGCGTTCGGTAGGCCTCACTGGACCGCAGGGTGCGAGTACTTTTTGTTCTCATTTGTAGATGACGCAACGATGGTGTTGGATAAGTGATCCCCCGATCGGCAGTATGAGGAAATATAAGCGATTTCGATGCAGAGTTAATTGCTGCAGAGAAACAGTGTTGGGTGATTACGAGAGCGGGCAACAAACTTCCGTTGCTTGAAGGTCGCCACGGTTTAAGAGAGAAAAAAAAAATAGAAACGGCAGAATTTGTGCGACCTCCTGCGACAGACAGCTGTAGATACGCAACCTTTCGACCATCTTTATTTCCTACAGTAAAGGGTCAAGTGCTACCACAGCTAAGCTTTTGTCTTTCTGTTGGTCCTTCAGTCACACTTTCTGATGCGCTATAGCGGCTGCTATCAGCCTTATATCTTGGAAAAGGTCAAGAGCTCCGGGTAGCTCGTGGGACGTTGGCTGGCTCTAGAAGCAATAAACGCCCTCACAAGCTAGTGGCGCTGTCATTCAATAATCCCATGATAGGGGCCAGATCCAGAAAGCTGGCTTCACACCGTCAGAAACAGGGGCACCTTTGAGTGTGCACCGCAACTATACCCGCGACAAATGGAATCTGTTTATGACCACATATGCCGCAAATTTTGAGACACAGATGCTGACGTTTCGTACGCAGTGACTTACGGTCATGAATATTTTATATTTTTATTAGGACGCGATTGTCTCTAGAAAATGCGACGTATATGTGTATAACTAGCGTAATTTAGCGACATCAAACTCTTCATCAAGTTAATCTTTATTGTCCCGACTACCTCAACAGCTGTCATAGTAATAGGAACCATGACGGGATGTCCGGTTGCCCGTTAAGTTATTAACCGGCTTTCAAGGCAGTTTGCCGCAGCAATCCAACCTGTGATTGGCGACGTCTTAAGGAAAGCACCTGGGCCACAGAACTCTGATCTCTTAGGACATAAAATTACCTTCACTGCTATCATTTCGTTCTGGTTGTCTCGTACATGTACACCTTTTACTCTGGTTTCAGTGACATTTGGACTTTTTTTCCGACAAGGGCCAAGGGAACAGATGTCACAACACACACACGAAAAGCGGGAATTCGGAGTGTCAGGCTCTCGGGTCTCGCTGGGCGCGGCAACAACGGTGGCAACCGCTGCAGCCTGTCGCCAGCCATTCCCTGGGCGGCGTCACTCCTCGTCTCAGCGCGTGTCACTCGCATGTCCTTCCGGTCGTCTTTGGTTTCATTACTCTTCCCCTGAGCTACCCTCTCTCCCTCTTGCCGCGGTTGTTCCTCCTCGTGCACAAGCACGTGTCTCTGAGTGACAGTCTGAACATCCGCTGACGGCCAGAAATGTGCACGCGGCTCCTGGAGATGCACCGCTCCCTTCTGCACATGGGCGACCCTACTAAAAATGCCTTCCCGGATGTTCTTTTTCTTGTATTGGTGTCGCTTGTGGGCAGTGATGCATGTTTAATTTGAATAATCAGCCCGCTCTTCCGTGTTTCGTGTGTCTCACTGACGGAAGGAGCTATATCGACATTTGCACAAAGAACAACTTGTCGTGACGACGAAGCCAGAGCTTATTTTATCGCGCTTAACCTCACGACATCGAAAGTTGCAGGACATATACGCGTGATTGACAACGTGATTTCTCAATGAATGGGCCGAGCAGATTCAACTGCTCGTGAAAACAAGGGTGGGGCTTGAAGAAGATCGCGAAGGGCTGCATGAGTGGTGAAGTCCTCTTAATGTGTATTCACAACCCACCCCTCCGATTACTTCACCATGTTTTCCGTGTTGCCTGTTTAGCGATGGCGCATTCTACGAGCACGATTCGTCGATGTGCTGCGCGGTCGTGCTTCTATGTATGTCACACGTGAACACGAACCGTAGCAGGACCGTCCCCGCTAATGTTTCTTTCCATGAACACGTTTCGCAGCCATGCGACAGGAGGAGGGGCACCGTGCACTAAATGTTTCAGTTTGCGTTGATGCGAGTATGCGTGAATGGTATATCAGCTCTTCACGCTTTTACCGAGTCAGCGCACAGATCTCGAAAATGGCTAAGGTGGAAAGCAGTTGAAGGAAACAGGAATAGGAGACCACGAAGTCGTGTCTTTCTGCTTGAAACGTCTGCATTAACAGTGCTTCTTTGCAAAAACTCTTCCGGCAGATACATAGACATACAACGCATTTAAATAGCACCTGGGGAGGATAAAGCTTTCGAACGAACGTTGAATTAGCTGCTTTCAAAGCCATTCCCTCCCCTCTCCCCCCTCCCCCTCTCTCCTTTTACGTGCAGCTGACTGCTTTCAGTCTGGCGGACAGTAACGAGGCTTTGCGGCGATTTCTCGGGAATATATCTAGAGGGCCTTCAGGCGCCAAGCCATCGATCAGCCAATCAATGCACGAGTGATCGACCAGCAACTCGTCCTCCCCATAATCAAGCAGCGGGGAACGTGATACGCGCCTCCGTGTGGTAGGTGTCACTGACGTAGCATAAAGTTACACCGGCTTATCGGCGCATGAGTCACGACTCCTCCTAGCTCGTCTGCTCATCTCTGTTAAGAATAGTACTTCTGCGCCTTTCACATATTGAACAGCTAAAGACTCCAATGTGCCGGAAATTGAACTGTAAACGAACGAACGTATGGCGCTTTTGTTTAATTAGGCTTCTTCACTGGCAGCCACGTGACTGCGCTGCTGTATACAGGATTGAGGAACGCCTTTCACCCTCATTCTTCGCTTTCTAAAACGTGCTTTTCAGCCTAGCGCTCTGGGTTTTCGTTTCTTCTGTGTTCTCCTTGGGCTACACTCTAGTACACCTTTGTGTGTGCTACCACGTCGGAATGAAACGCTAATGTGAGAAAATAAGCTTGGGGCCCGCTTACCTATCGCATTCCCTAGCTTTCGTTAAAACTGGCTATTCGTTTACATCCGCTTAGGTATGGCTGCAGAGGGGATTTGACGCCCCGTTTCGCCACCATCACGCATGGAAACTTCAAGCATCTAAGCATAAGAGATGTTCGGCGTTGTTTTCTCCCCCATCTGGTAGTGTCAAGCAGACCGGCCTCCATTTCTGCACATTTCAAGCAGGTGTCAATTGAGGAGTCACCCACAGAAATACATATATAAGCCCTGGATTTTGCTACGGTGCCGATCTACTAGTGCACTGAGCGACATACTTACATTAGTGGAGCGCTCTCTCTCTCTTTTCTTCTTTCTATTCCCCTTTCCCCCAGCACCAATGTAGGTTAGCAAACCGGATGCTCATCTGGTTGACCGCCTTGCCTTTCCTGTTCTTGCTGTCTCTCTCTCTCTCTCTCTCGACTGGCTACCGCTCGTACTATAACCTGCCTGAGATACGTGCTAATGCTGACATTGCCTGACGTTGGTCGCTTCGGATTGCCGACTTTACCTTTGAACTGAAAACCGATAAAAAATATTTCGGTTTCACTCGGAAACAAAATAATAAATAACGTTTCTGTTACGTTTTCGTTACGGTCAAAAATATAGCTTTTTTCCCCTTTTTTGTTTTTGTTTTCGTTCCGTTCCGACACACTGCCGCTACAGGCATCGCGATTTGGTCGCGTTACGAATAAACGCGTCAACACGAATTTCTTATTCAAAAGAAGTCTCTGGGAAATGGGAAGATATCTAGCTTTCTTCTTCAACATTTTGGAGAAAATTGAAAAAAATATCAAAAAAGAAATTAAGAAATGTAGAGTTATTGAGGGATTTGATATTTTCGGACGCGTGTTGCACCACGCATTGAAAGCTGAAGAAAGCATTCGCTGCCAAGACGACAAGGATTAGAGAAATAAACATGGAAATAAAAGAATATGTTTATCGTGCGTTTACGGGAACCTTAATAAAATTTGCTTATTATGCTTACGACACAGTTTTGCCTGGAAACGTCGATGACTCTCACCGGGTACACGTCGATGACCAATCAAGCGACTTCGGCTTTTACCTAATGAGTCTGTCATAACGCGTATGCTTCTTTTGAGCGTTAAACCCCATACTTAGGTTTTAACTTCAACTCTTCCTTGCGGTTAACCCATGCCCTCATTACTTGCGTTTCTTTTTTTCATCGTTGCTTCAGTCAACTATCCAAATTTCATTTCCTTTGAGCGCGCTTTTTTATTATTTATTTGAAATTAAGCTTACGCATATTATCCCCTTTCTCTTAACTGCTATTCATTCTTCGTACTGACCGAGTCATAGCTTCCTCTTAGGGCAGCGTGTCCACGTTTGCACACTGCTTGCTGATAGAAATAATTACTAGAGTAAGGCACCCTTCACAATGGATCGCTCGCAAAATTTTCTGTCCAATAAGCTGCGAGTGTGTCCTTCACTGCGGATATGATTTCATTTCGCTATTTCGCTATTCCTACACCTCTATTAACCGGTGATTTTACTTGCCTGCCAGCCTCCGCAGTCACCTTCCTGTTAGCGGCCAGTCAATTTAGGAATGGAGGCAACAACGTTTAGCCAGCCAGTAAGTCTGTGACGTCAGCTGCAGCCAGTTGCGCGCCTCGCTTAGCAAGAGAGAGAGAGAGAGAGAGAGAGAGAGAGAGAGAGAGAGATGGAAGACAGGAAAGGCAGGGAGTTTAACCAGACCTACGCCCGGTTTGCTACCCAGCACTGGGGCGAGGGAGTATGGGGATGAAGAGAGAGAGAGAGGAGAGACAGAGTGCTGCAAAAAAATAGAATACGTTAGCGCCAGTCCCACCTTAGAAGTAATAGAACATGTCGAGCACTCCCCCGTGCCTGAACAAAGTCTCACATGCCCGGGCGAAGGACTTACAATCGGTTAATCACTACGCACCAGTTAATCGCTCTAAAATGAGCTCGCTCTCTTAATGGTTGCTTAAGATAGCCTTTGCGCGCGAAATGCGTACAACTACTCCAGAAAAAGCAAGCTGGTGCGATGAAGTAGTGGTGTCTCCAACAATTTAAAACCGCTTTCGGGAAACGCGTAGAGAGAACGCCATACGCGAGGACTGTAGGTACAAGGGAGCCTCAACGAAATAGTTTCCTCTTGGAAAGTAAAAGTGCATCACAGAGAATTGACACGAGTAAAAAGCAAGTATTCGCACATGTTCAGAAAAAAGGGGCGATCTGAGAAAACGCGGTCAGTCGGCTATAATGAACAAAGAGCACCGAATGACAAGGGGCTGCCCGCAATGAAATAAGGAACGGAAAGATAACCAGCGTACAGAAATAGAACGAAGCAGTACAGGCATTTTTTTTTCAAGAAAGAGAGCAAGACCAACGCAATCTTTCGGAAAAGCCTTCGCAATGATCGCATACGTGTAGTGCACTGAGGAACGTGACGTGAGGCAGAAACGTCCTGCTTAACCCGAAATTGACTTCCGTGGCGAGTTTGGCAGCCGAGTCCAGTAGTGGAAAGCTTTATATTTCCCCAGCCATTTCACTTTATGGAAGCGAGGTCGACACGACAACAGAAGGTACCAAGTGACGTTGCGATCAACCTTTTTTGATTACATTAGTCTAATGGGGGCGACTTTTGCGCGTATTACAAAATGATTTAGATTGCTCCAGTGCACGATTTGCTTATAGAGTAGAAAGGTGTATAAAATGCAAGCTATGTCGTGCAAACAAAATTGATCATCGCAAGTAGTACACAAGTTGTTCTATGGACTTGCTTCTCGCGTATTGATGCTGGCATTAGACTAGCTTTGAGGATGACAAGCAACATCTCGGTGGCAGGTGAACTAATTTACAATCGCACTGTCTTTTTTTTTTCGCTTGAGGTCAAGCCCTGAATGTTTTATCACGCCCCCGATAGTAACGAACGTATGCGCTGTGATAAGTAATGATAACGTTGGCGTAAGCCTGTGTGCTTTCACGAAATGCCCCACAGGAACGCATTCAGGGCTTTTCGTATGCTACGCTTACCAACGAACACCGCGTCATCACAAGGGAATTTAAAGATCGGGGTTTCATGCCCTAAGCAATGTTGGGAAAGTGCCCTTTGTTGTCACGTGGCATCACTCCACACTTACAGAAAGAGAGAGTGCCTGGTCATCGTTCTTGGCAAACAATTCCTGATAACATTGACACAATGTCAATAGTTATCTATCCTCTAGATTATAAATACATGCTTACATTTATCCGCAAGTACACCCAACTTGACATATACAATAAACAAAAAAAGCCAACTTCGTTTCTTGTTTGTATGATTGTAACGAACAGGGGTATTCAAATGGAAAACCTTAATCAAAATGTATGCTGAAGAATTTTACAGGCAGCAAAACATTTTAATCTCTAGGCTTACTAAAAGCGTGATACATGGCAAGGGAACCGCAGTTCAGTATGGCAGACAATCAGGCGGCGTGATAAAAAAGAAACGGGGACAAGGGGTTGGGGGGATGAGCGTTTCATGGAGAGTTGTTTTGAGTTCATGTAAAGAACATACTTATTATTTGCAGTAGAAGCCCTAGTTTACGACTGACGTATGTCTGTTACGTGTTCCCTACTTATGTGCCATAAACATTTAATAATGATCTCAGTAATATCACGGTGAAAATACTTGTAGGAGTAAGTGCAGCCCACTCTATAGTGCCATTAAGGAAATAGGAACTTGTGTTAAAATTGTTGAGACCGACAGAGTATGCGTGCATTCTTTCACTTGTTAGTATTGAGTTTTAGTGGACGTGATTTACCCAAACGTACACCACGTTTGTATTTCATTTGCCTCACCACTTAGACGCAGCCGACTAGGCATAACGAGGGCGAACCAACAGATGCTCAAGTGAACCTCACCGAACACGTCTCGGTGAAGGCCTTACGTCACAAGCGCAAAGACAAGGGAACGGAACACGGGCGAAAAGCGTCGTTTAAGGACCAAGTTCACCGGAGTCCTTCGAATCTCGGCTGGCAACTGCGTCAAGTGGGTCGCCCAGAGAACGCTAGGTTGAGCTTACACAGGATCGCTCTTTACGGTGAATGTCGCAGCCACTATTTGGCGCTGCGGTCCCTCTGGAGATCTGCACGCTCTCCACACACGGCACCCCTCCTCCTGTCCTTGTTTTCTGCTCTTCCCTACCTCTCCCCCTCCCCCCTTCCCCCGCACTCGCTCTGTTCGCCCCGGCCGCTCCCAGTCCTATCTCGGAGCGCATGCGTCTCTGGACGGCTTCGCACCCGAACCTGCGGCGAACTGGTGCCTGCCCGGCAGCGCCTAGCGTGTGCCACTGCGATTGCGTTATTTGAGAAACCGTGACGTTAGGAAGATGAATGGAAGTGTGCGGCGCGGGCGCGGAGACCGTTAATTCTTTACGAAGTGCTCGCGCCAAGCTTTCCAGGGTTATAGCCCATACGCGACTGCCCGTTCCCTCCGGCAGCTCACGCAGTGACCACCCGGAGTAGGTTCTTGCGCTAACAGACTCGCCATCCGGGCAAAGCCTGGCTAGCTGGTCGAGCTGCACGGTGTATATCACAGAGTGGCCCAGCCTTGGCACCAAGGCTAAAGCCCCTCGTCGCTAGTACATATTCATGACGAATGGTGCAAGCGGAACAGACGAACTAAAGAAAGGAGGCAGGACATACGCTATTCTTCCACTGTCTCCATGTTAGTCGTGTACTCCATTAGTGTTATCCGCAGCCTTCAGCCGTCTCTTGTCAAGGACTTATTCGTGACTCAGAGTTGTCTCATTCGTGCGTCAAAAACCTTTATACACGGGGCGTGAAAACTTCTCGAAATTGACTTTGAATATTAGTGAGTTACATGTTTAGTTTTTGTTTGTTTGTTGAAGCATTACCTAATGCAAGGATTTATACTTTATATTTTAATTCCTGTTAAATTATGGAGTTTAACGTGCCAAACCACGTTCTGATTATGAGGCACGCCGTAGTGGGGACTCCGGAAATTTGGACCACCTGGGCTTCCTTAACGTGCACCTACATCTAAGTACACGGGTGTTTTCGCATTTCGCCCCCACCGAAATGCGGCCGCCGTGGCCGGGATTCAATCCCGCGACCTCGTGCTTCGCAGCGCAATACCATATTTTTATCCTACATTATCAACGAAGCGAAAAGTGCTAGCCGTCGCCAGAACAATGGCAGCTCCTCCTCTCTTTTATCTCACGAACAGATTTTTCTTTTCTGCTCTCTGTTTGAGATACTTCTCATGATGTAATCATCGTTTGCTACCGACCCTGTCAGCAGTATTGTAAAATTAAAATAAGTAAGTAAAACAAGACTCAGAGTGACAGGCAGCCGCTAGTGGTACGCTAGTGGCTTACCGTCGCTACAACCACTAGTATTGCTACTGGTAAGCTACTAGGGGTGGTGAGGATGATGTTGCAAAAGCGGGCTTAGCCAGAAATTCAAGACCGGCAATTGCTGCGTCTGCAGCATCTCAGTCACATATAATTTTGTTACTCGGCTGATTCTCCCTTGATCTTGACAACTGTTTTAACGTAATCTATACCTATTAATACGAAGGAAATGGAGCTTCAAGCAACGTCTCTTAAAGTAATTGGGTATGTTTTGTCGATAGGAATACCTACTGCAGTCAACTTCTCGCCTTGACAAATCAGTTTCCCCGTCTTCGTGCTATTTTTGACCTGTTTTCGTGAAACTGGTTCCTGTTCATATTCCCCACCTTTCAAGTCCAGGAATTTTCGCATTTCTTTTTACGACTTATTTCGCGGTTTATTTCTTGCTGCTGCTTACGTCAGCGGAGCAAGCGCACGGATGTTCGAGTGTCGCGCGCTGAGGGACCAAGTAATGCGCACTCGAGACTCAAAATTGTTTTGCGCAAGTCATGTGGAGCGGCGCTCCTCGCAGAACTCAGCAAATCACGTGACTTAATGCTGGGCGCGCATTAAGCTACCAGCCGTACCAGCTCACTTGGCTCGCCCTCGCATGCTCGCCTTTCGCCCTGGCCACCATCAGAAGGTCACCTTCAACACCCGACACGCAGGCCGCGTACGGGCTCGGCCACGCGGTCAGGACGGCCTCGTGGGGAAGGGCCGCACGCGCAGTTCGTGCATGCGCCTCGCACTCGGAACAACACTGCGGCGGCAACGACAGTGTGAACGCACCTCGGGTGTCCGTAGAATTGCTCTCGCGTTAAACGAAAAGACAGAAGTCGACAGCAGCCTATCTTCGACAGCTTAAATGTCGAGCTCTTTTATTGGTTTTTGAGAAACATGCGGGTTCGATAAATGCTATCTGAAAAAAATTTTACCCGTATCATTATTACGTTCACGAAAAAAGAAAAGGAAGAAACCCCTCTACCATTTCATATTTAGTGATTTACTGACATTGCATACGCCTATAAGCCGAAGCGCTAAGAAAATTGAATACTATATTGAAGTAAATAAAGAAAACCATGCCGCACTTAAGTCGCGCTTAGAACGAAGTTGTTACTCAGGGATATTCACACCGAGCCAGTCCGCTTTCCATATTTTTTTGAGCAGCGCACAACGTTGCATCTCGAAACGAGAAAAAGAAAGAGGATTCAGCTGCTCAGGTTCTCCTCACAAGGTAATTATATTGGCGCTGCCTGGGCGCAAGGGAAGAAAAAAGAAAATAATGGTAAATAACGGTATTTTTTAAAAGAGAGTCTCACGAAGAACTGCGCGTACAAAATGAGAGTGACAAAATGCGCAACGGTGCGGGAGACACCGCCGCGGCAAGTGGAATGTGCTAATGAGCGGAATTTAAAACAACCAGCGGAGCCCATAATTACTGAGAGAAAAAATGTGCTGCCGCTGCAAGAAGGCCCACACACGTCCTCCACGAGTCTGTGGGGCGGAGCGTAAAGCTCTGTAAAAAGATCGAGTGAGCGTCGGGTGATGGGTTGCTTCGTGGATTAAAAAAAAAAAATTGCGTGCGCACACCAGCTTACATTGTCGGGCCTGTTCTTTTTGAAAGCTTATTGCGACGCGGCACTTATGGCGGTGACTCAGTGCCTGCAGCCTTTCGCTGCTTAGAGCAGGCTCCTGGTTTCGACTTCTGGGGCCGCATTGCGATGGCTACAGAATGCGAACATGCTCGCGTGCCGTACTTTGGTCGCATGCTAATAATAAACCCAGGTGGACGAAATTGACCCAAAGACCTCCCCTCCGCCTCCTTCCAATGTGGCACCTTACTTCGTTACTTTAACTCTTACTGCAACTCAGCAACGTACTGCGCGAAACTGTAGTGCCGTGCATGGTCCCAGGTTCTCGGTCATGTCGTCGTCTGTTCGAGTTTTATGTATGTTCACCGACTGGAGCTGTTCATCTGTCGTTGTTTTCGATTCGCAGTTAGGCGTCCCGGCGAGACAGGCGTCACAGCGTGAAGCACTCCAAGAACCATGCCACGTTGTTAGCGCTGACGAGCAGCATGCACGAACAAGACCCGCGAACAAACGAACGAACGAAACAACGTATTAACGTTGAACATCTTTTCTTTTCCATTCTTTTTGCACCGTATTGAACTGGCGAGAAACTCATTCTTGCGGAGTGTTAGATTGGTGGCCTCGAGCCATTCGCGCTGCCTGTACTGCGCAGTGCCAGTGTCCCAATTCGTGGGTAAGCCGAGACGGCACCCCTAACGAAAATCTATCGATTCGCCCCATTTGTGACTTGCAGTTCACGCGGCATTGTCTTCGTCCTTGGTAACTGAATTCCCCAAATTTCACATCCTGGGCAAGCAGCAACAGTCGCGGAATTTTGTTACGTTATTTTTTCTCTGCTCTGTTACCCACGATTGAAAGTGAGACAGCTTGTAACTGTTAATGAAAAAAAAAAACACACGCGAAGGTGGGCTTTATTAAAATATGTCTATTCCAAGATAACGCTGAAAACGAAACTTTTCACGCTTTCCAGCCTCGTTCAGTTAAATGAAAAGAAAAGAAAGGTAAAAAATAAATGATACAAGAAATTACGTTTCACAGTACGGCACAATTCTTACCTGAGACCGTGCCGCGTCTATATATAACCGTGAAAAGATGCGGTTTGAAGTACCCACTAACAGTTTCCCGTCTTCTGACAGGAACAAACGAAGTGGTTTCAATTTTGGTAACGCGCCGGCATTTCATACGCTGTCGGCTCGAGCGCTCCTTCCTATACGTAAATGGTTTGCTGCTTTATTTTTTCTTCTATTCCAGGCGGAATTTTTACACTTGCATGTTGTTTGCGTTCCTCCTTGTACTGTTGTGCTTCCTAAGCGTGATGCATATTGGCAGGTGCGGACTGCATAAAGGAAGGGCTTTATGAAGAGCGTCCGCTCCAAATCGGTATCGCGCCGCGCTTATCGAAAGCGGTTGCGGCTATATATATCTTCTTTACCGCACGCTCTGGTTGAAGCCAGTGCAACACTTTCGAGAAATTGTTAGCCAGAGCTTTGTTCTCGTTTTCTGTACAAAACGCGATAAATCTCCTTCCGCATACGCGACGAGAAAATGTAACGTCCCAGCGGGCGCAATGAAGTCGAAGCCACGTTCTGACGGTGGCACCTAGTATTTGATTAAGATGCTAATGGGGCAACAATTTCTGTGATTGTGTTATTTTTCTTTTTTGGGGGGAGGGGGAGGTGTTCCTCCCTCATTCATCTTAGAGTATGCATGGTAGGTATAACAAGGAAGCGGGGATGAAAAGGTTGTAAGCAGAACACATGCTTCCGGCTGACGCATATTACTTTTCAGGACAAAAATGTTAGTGTAAGCGTTTCCCCAGCGGACTACCAGTCTTATGCGGAGATAGCCAATATGTTAACTTGAAGTCGACGAGAAATTGCTACCTTGGTTAAGGACCGATGGTAGCGAGCTCCAGCGGAATTCGTGAGTGCTGTTTGTGAGTACTATTGTGAGTGCTATTTGTGCATTTCTACTTACGAGTCATCATCATCTTTTGGCTCGTGTAATACTTCGGCTCGATCTCAGGCGGCTGCTCTAACATAAAAGCATCGCATCGGTAGACGTCTCACAAGTGGTGGAGTGTGCCTGAATTCCCACGCCCTCTCGCTATTCCGATTTCCCTGGAGCTCCGGTCCGGTCGTGGTTTTCTCTCGCCAGACACGGTGATGGCAGAAAGCAACCCATCCACCCCTGCTCAGCCAGCTAGGCCTGCTTAGACCGTGAACACCAAACAACGGGACCCTTCAGTATTTGCTGGTCTCCGCGGCGACGACGTGGAATGTTAGCTTGAGCACTACAGCAGAGCAGGCGGCGTCAACTGTTTGGACGACACGCACAAACTACGGTATGTTGCTTGTTACCTCACAGAAGTGTCCAACACTTAGTTCATTAACCACGAAAGTAACTTTTCGGACTGGTCAACATTCACCCAGCAATTTCGCCAGGTATTCGACATGTCCTCTGAATGCTCCGAAGTCGCGAAACAGAAACTGGCAACGCGCATACAAGCACTGGACGAGTTCTATACGTCCTAGACTGAGGACGTGCTCGCTTTTTGCTGCCGCGCACAGAGTGACATGGCGGAAACTTACCACGTTCGCCACATACTGAAGGGCATCAACTCAGTCGCTTTCAATATTCTCGTCATTCAGGGCCCAAACAGTGTTCGTGATGTTATTACAGCAGGCCGACGTCTTGACATGTTCCAGTCCATTCGCCTTCCACGCGCCGCTTGCGACACTCGTCTCAACGGTGATGCTGTGTTTCGAGCGCTGATACGTACTCTCATCAGAGAATAACTTCAGGGACATCTTTCTGGACATGCGATGCTTGTATTGTTCGCCCCGCTCTTTATGGACTGCATAATATCATCAAGGACGAACTGGCGTCGATGACAAGCGCCGAACTTGACAAGTCCACTGGACTGTTTCGTACGCCCAGTTATACGGACATGGCCTCCCGACCTACCTCAATCGTTCATTCTCCACCTGCAGAAGCTTACTGCGACCACCAGAATTCGATGGTAGCGAATACTCCTGTACCACAGTAGTATTCTCCATGGCGCTGATCGCGCCCTGTTTGCTTCTGTTGCAGTACTCGCGGTGACATTTCTCGCTACTGTCTCCGGCGTCAGCAAGATGAACGGCGAGGCTACGCTCCCTTTGAACGAGACAGGGCACCTAGGTTTGAATCCTATGTTCCAGGGCACCAGCAAGATGAAAGGCGAGGCCATGCTACCTTTGAGTGAGAAAGGACACCCAGGTTAGATTCCTACGTTCCCAGATCGTACACAACCTCTTCTGGCAGCTCTCCCTCACCTTCCCTGGACATGCCTCGAGCTTCCCGCTCGCCTCGGCGTCGCTTTCCTTCACGTTACCGCCGTTGCTCATCGCCGTTGCATGCTGCTTCCCATGTCGTGGACACACGTTCGGAAAACTAGAGGCTGCAGTTTTTGAAGGAGAAACTGCATCGTATCGGACTGTCACAATTCCTCCTGCTCGCCCTGCCAATTTACTCTCAGTTTGTGTAGAAGGTGTTTCTGTCGAAGCCCTTGTAGATGCTGGAGCCGCTGTTTCTGTTATTCACCGCCAACTGCGCTTCGGCTGCGAAAAGTGCAAATGCCGTATGTTGGTCCGGTTCTATGTGGTGCCAATGACGCCCCCATTTATCCTACCGGACCGGACAGTGCGCAGCTCGCGTCCTCATAGACGGTATTCACAACAATGTGAAGCTGGAGACGGGTTAAAATGGGGTAAATATATGGTGCCTTGTATATAAACGTTTTCTAAGCACGGTGACATCATCTACAGCCGGTCACAAGCTAAGACTTACAGACAAGCTCATCCCACAAAAACGCATTGAAGCTGTCCTTCGTCTCTGAAAAAGAGCCGAGCCTAGTTGTCCAGCGCATCTATGTAAGTTTGGTCGAGTTGACAGCGCACATATAACCTTATAGTTCTTAGGTTAGGTAGTCACTGACTGTAGAGTTCTGCGTGTAAGCGAACAATCACGCCTGCCGGCACGTCTTGCCGCACGAGAGATATGAAGCATCTGAAAGTTTAGACTGTTTAGATGCTACAGTGGAGCGCTTGAAAACGAATGACCTCCTCTTCTCCCACCGCCCTCTCCCCCTGTGGCGGCTGGAGGAGAGGGCTCCGGCACCGGCGCAGATGTACGGGTTAACGATTTTGTTATCTGCAGAATTAGTGAGTGAAACAAGAAATGCTACATAAATGTCATATCTGCAACAGATATAAGTCTTCAAGGGCATCATGCCTATAAAAAATGTGAACAGCTTTCTTAAAGCGCTCGGCGTATACTTAAGTTTACGATCACTGGTAATGGCTTCGGTGCTATGTTTTTTATGCGACTTATATATTTAAGATTGGTTAAAGGGTTGAATAAAGAACTTCAGCCCTTCACGAGTGGTGATCGCGCATAACTTTCAGCCTCTAATGCATTTTGATCTGAATGACAAAAATAAATAAATAAAACAAAATAAAGCAAGAAAATATCACACTGTTCCGACTTACGTTAGTGGCGCCGGCCAGAGGCAGTCTATTACTCTATCTGCTTCAATCTGCAACCATAAGAAGCAAAAAGCAAATGTTTGTAAAAGTCTTTGTTACCAGTAGGGCTGTAAAGCGAGGCACGTGGTGGTGCCTTTTTTATAAGAGTACTGCGGTGCGCGCTTGGGCTGATCGATAGGCGTATGCTTCGACATGCCACCCATCAATTTAGATGCCAGATACCTTTCCCTAATGGTCAATGACTGTAAACTACATGCCATATTTTCGTGATGGCGTGTATGCCTCCTGGGGCATTTATTGAAATCAACATTGTGGTAGTCGTTTCTTTCGTTTTGCCTATTCATTTCTTTATCTGCATGGCTAAATAACCAGATGTTCACATCAGGAGTTACGAAGGGTAGTACTTGTCACATTGGAAAAGTAGAAACATATCATAAGTCAGAGAACACCATGAAGGCAATATTAAACGCACCATAAAACGAGATAAGCACAACAAACATTCAAAGCATAAAATGTCAGAATACAGAACAAAGGAACACTATTCAAATTCCGAGGACACTACAAATAATATAAGCGCACAATCGCCCAACAGAGTTATATTGACACATTTCACTGCTTAAGAAATAAAATACAACACACTATGTAATTCTTGCCGGAGAAAAAAAAAGATTACATTCATTTTCCATCCTACTATTGGTGGAATATATGACTGGCTTCCTACATAGTTAATGTTCTTGCTGGCCAAAAAAAAAACGTATTATCCGGGATCGCAAGATACTCATGGCTCAACAAAAATTGACTTGCCGACGCCGAAATTAGATCGAAACACACAACACGTAGCAACAGAAGAACAGAAGCAGATTGCCTACGGCTTCTTTTCCTTTCAAATTTTCACAGGTGAATACCGACATGCCTATAAAATTCAACTCTGTAGCAAACAGTACTTGATGTGTGATGTTCTCTCTCTTTTTCTTTCTTAATGCGCTGATTAGAGCCCATGGCAGGTTTGGAATAGCTGTCAGTTGGACATGTTGGTAAAATTTCATGCTAGAAAAAAGGCTACTAAAACGGAGACTTAGCAAGAACACAGGACAAAGCGCATGGTAGGTTTTGTCCTTATTACCGCAACTCTTCGCATGCATTTTCAATAGCAATGTTCACCATAATGAGCAGATTACTTTGAAGCATATAAGATAATCATCCATATGATAAAATTGTCAAGTGTGAAAGTTCTATGCTAGCTCGTTGAAGTTATGTATCCTTAAGGGCCCCTCTCTGGAACAAATACAAACTATGCCATCATAAACGCAGATAAGCCCTCTTCTTCAATCTGATAGCCATGTATACATGCCTATCTCATCGCTTGCTCGTATGCACCCTACCTTTCTCCAGCTTATATCCAAGGCTTTCCCATATCAAGATCAGAAAACACATGGTATCGACCTGTATACCTTCAGCTGTCGTTCTGTGTTGGCAGCAAGCACGGTGCTTCGATGTATACCTGCCTCCAGCTCTTTGGCCACAGTTGACTGTCTAGCGCGCATTAACCGCTGGCTGGGGCTGGTAGCTGACTCAAGCCAGCGATGTATGCGACCTGGGAACAACGATGCAGGGACATGTTCTCATCCTTTCCGCCTCTTCTTCACTAGTCGAGAGTCGTGTTCCGGAGGAAGAACATTAGGGGCGGCTGTGTTGCCAGAGAAGTCGCCACAGCACGCGCAAACGCGGCCAATACAAAGGGACGTCCAGGTGCTTAGAGCGCCCAGTGTTGCAAATGGGTCGCAAGCCCCAAGGGTAGCGTTGGCCTGGCGGCCTGTGGCACAGCTGGAAGCATCCGAAGGTCCTGGCAAAGGATGAGTCGACTGCTAACAGAACACCTTGTTTATTCTAGCATCGCAAAAGAGCGGCCGGTCAGGTCGACCGAAGTGGAGAGACGGGAGACCACGTTACTCGACTGAATAAATCGAAGCTTCTCTCTTGGCGTCCGGGGGCAGCTGCTTTTATACTCTCCGAGTCGAGGGCAAGAAGGAACGGCTCGGAAGAGGCGCACGTGGCGGCGGCGCACGGACACGTTGTGACAAGAAGTGACGTATCCGCCGGGCCGGCGCCGGTGAGACCTCCTCGCTTCACAGTTGGGGAGCTCCTCTCCCCGGCTGCCGCGCTTTGACAAGCGTGGACACACACACACACGCACACACACACACACACACACACGCACACGCACACACACACACACACACACACACACACACACACACACACACACACACACACACGCACACACACACGCACACACACGCACGCACACACACACACACACACACACGCACACACACGCACGCACACACACACACACACGCGCGAAGACACGTGGCATTGAAACATGCCTGTACGCGCTTAGCAGGAGGCGTTGGGACAGCGCTGAACTGGCCAAAATGTCCGCCGCTGTGAACGAAGCCCCGGCGTCCGTTGCATCCGCGCCGGCTATACCGCACATCGGAGGCGAAACGTAACAGACCGCCCCGCCGGGAGAAGGAGATCCCGATGGTCAGGGGACTGCATCCGCTGTCCGGAGGGATGTCGCTCGATGATGGTCATAACCGAAGTCGGTCGTCCCTCTGCGTTTCTTGAGCGAAGCGCACAGAGAAGGCCTCGTTCTCACGTTCTGGTTCACACAGGACACTGCAAAGTGACTTCGGGAGAGTTGCTATTTTTTTTCTCGTTCCCAGCAAGCGTTAGAACTACGCCGAAACTCAACCGCTCAGTCAGCAAGCACGACACAACCCTCACTAAGCCATGCCAGGCTCTTTCCCCTATTATACTACTGCCTAGTTCCTTACAGTAGTCTAGCAGCACTCAGAACGCGTCCACAAATTGGAAAATTGCACTAGAAAGCACGTCATGACTTTGAAACACTAAACAAAAGCAATATGTTAAAAATCCTGCCTCAGGAAGAAAAACATCAGTAACAAACAACTTTGAGGCTGATTCCTATGTTAGGGGCCTCGACTTAAGCCATCGTCATTACCGTTGAGACTCCCCTTTTTGTAACGCACCTCAAAGGAATATTGTTGCAAAGCGAGGATACAGCGCAGGAGGCGGCCATTTTTGGAAGAGATGGTCTGCAGCCATTGGAGAGAGCAGTGATCCGTCTCAATGATAAACCTCGAGCCGGCTAGGTAGCATGACAATTTCTGAACGGCCCACACGAGACACGCACACTCTTTCTCGGTGGCGCTGTACGCCTGCTCACGACTGGTCAGCTTACGACTAGCATACAGGACGGGGTGTTCCACTTCTCCATTTTCCCGTTGGCACAGTACAACGCCCATGCCTCGCTCACTAGCATCGCACTGAACAACGAAACCTTTTGTGTAGTCTGGCGATCGTAGCCCAGGCTGGCTTGTTAGGGCGCTCTTTAGGGCGCTAAAAGCTTTTTCCCTTGTCTCGTCCCAGACGACTGTTTGGGGCTCTGGTTTTCTTAGAGCATCCGTCAGGGGAGCCGCGATATCAGAGTACCTGGGGATGTACCTCTGATAGTAGCCGGCGACACCTAAGAACGACCGAATATCGGTCTTCGTGCGCGGTTGGGGGAAGTCTCGCACAGCGGCCACCTTTATTTCAGAGGGGCGGCGACGACCCCGTCCAATCACGTGACCGAGGTAGACAACCTCGGCTTGTGCTAACTGGCACTTGGGAGCCTTGACTGTCAAGCCCGCTTCGCGCAGGCGGGTTAGCACTGCCCGCAAGTGTGCCATATGCTCAGACCAGGATGCGGAGAATATCGCTACGTCATCTAAATACGGTAAAGCGAATTCTTCCTGTCCCCGCAACACTTTGTCCATGAGGCTTGAAAAGCAGTATGGCGCGTTCTTCAAACCAAAACTCAAAACTTTAGGACGGAATGTTCCCATTGGTGAAATGAACGCCGCATACCTACTAGCCTCTTCTGTAAGTGGAACCTGCCAATAACCCCTGACAAGATCTAGGGTGGAAATAAACTGAGCGCTACTAACTTTTTCAAGGCGCTCCTCGATGTTAGGGATCGGATAAATTTGATCCTTAGTGATGGAATTAAGCCTGCGGTAGTCGACGCAAGGACGAGGTTCCTTGCCCGGTACCTCAACTAAAATCAAAGGGGAGGTTTAATCACTCTCACCCGCCTCAATAACACCGAGCTGTAGCATTTTCTTTACCTCAGCCTCCATCGCGCTGGCGGGGTGACACCCGGTACGCCTTGGATCGTACTGGCTCTGGGGAGGTAAGTTTTATTTCATGAGTAAGGACAGAAGTCCTACCAGGCCTCTCAGAGAACTGACCTTGAAACTCTTGTAAGAGCTGGTGTGGTTCGGTTTTCTGCTCAGGCGACAGCGGTGCTTTACCGATTAAGTCACTAATGACTTGATCGGTGTCTTCCCTGTTCGTCACTGAGCCTAGTCTCGGAAGCTCGACCGGAAGCTCTTCGCGAACGTTTACCATCATACACACCACTGCTTCCCGTTCTCTATAGGGTTTGAGCAGATTGCAGTGGTAAACTTGCTATGCTTTCCGTTTTCCTGGCAGACTCACCACGTAGTTAACGTCCGACAGTTTTTGAACAACCCATGCTGGGCCCTCCCACTGCACGTCGAGTTTGTTTTTTAGCGATGTGCGCAATATCATTACCTCATCGCCCACCTGAAAACGACGGGCCCTGGCTGTCCGATCATAATAAACCTCGGCCCTCTGCTGGGCCTTTGCCATTGCTTCACCTGACAACTCCTGTGCCCTTCTTAACGTTCGAGGAGCCTAAGCACGTACTCCACCACGACTGGGTCGTCGCCCCTGCCTTCCCGCGAGTCTCGAAGCATGCGAAGCGGAGACCGCAGCGAGCGACCGTACACCAGCTCAGCTGGCGAAAACCCCGTAGCCGCATGCGGCGCGGTCCTTAATGCAAACATCACCCCAGGCAGACACAGCTCCCAGTCAGTTTGTTGTTCAAAACACAATGCTCTCAACACGCGCTTCATGACAGGGTGGAGCTTCTCAACGGAATTCGACTGTGGGTGGTACACTGAGCTGTGTAACAGCTTTACCCCGCACTTTTCGAGAAAGGCTGTCGCCAAAGCGCTAGTAAACACTGTGCCCTGATCTGACTGGATTTCCGCAGGAAAGCCAACTCGCGCAAATATGGAAAGTAGTGCATTGACTATCTCAACTGAGCTGAGTTCTTTAAGTGGCATTGCTTCAGGGAACTCTGTCGCTGGGCAGATCACAGTCAAAATGTGCCTGTACCCCGTGGTTGTTACCGGCAGAGGTCCCACTGTATCAATAACGAGCCGTCTAAAAGGCTCCGTAATGATAGGTACCAACTTCAACGGCACCCTCGATTTGTCCCCTGGTTTGCCCACCCGCTGACAGTTGTCACATGTCCTCACAAAGTGTTCTGCGTCACGAAAATACCTTGGCCAATAGTACTCTTGCAAGAGACGGTCCTTAGTCTTCTTAACTCCTAGGTGTCCGGACCACGAGCCTCCATGCGACAAGCGCAACAGATCCTGACGGTAGCACTGAGGCACGATCAGCTGTTCGAACTCCACTCCCCTGCGGTCTAGATACTTCCGGTACAGGACCCCACTTCTTTCCACAAAACGAGCATTTTTCTTGGCGATACCCTCCTTGACATTGCAGCGCATGTTTTCTAGGCTGCCATCCTTTTTTTGCTCGGCTATCAAAGCCGACCGGCTGACTTTTAGCAACCTATTAAGTCCATCTGACGTAGGTGCGATGAGCAAATCTGCAGATAGCTCTTCTAACTTTCCCGTGTCGGGCATGGCATGGCATGGCAAGAACTTTATTTTAGTCCAGAGAAACTAGGGTCCGAGGGCACAAGACCCCAGGCTAAGTCGGTGGCTCCGCCCACGTAGGCACCGGTAGGCCAAAGGCTTTCCCGATGTCGTGAGCTCTCCAGACGGCCAGGAGTTGATCTTGGAGGACTTCGCTAGATATGCGCCGACTCCAGTCCTCCTCACTGTTGAGATCCGAAGCCCTTTGGTTGGGGCACAGCCAGAACATATGATCAAATAGACACAGAGTGTGTCCACAACTTTTACATTCCGCGGGAAAATCCTGGTCAATTTTGTTAAGCACAAAAGGTGTGGGATAAGATTTAGTTTGAATCATTCTTAATGTGACTGCCTGAGCTCGGTTGAGCTTCTGATGGGGGGGAGGAAAAAACCTCCTGCCGTCCCTATAGTGTGAGGTGATCTCGTGAAAAGTCGTGTCGGGCATTTCCTCTCCAGTATCTGGTGCCTTCAACGCTACAGGCTCAATTTTATTCAGTTCGGACGTGCTCTGAATATCAGCTTGCTGCGTCTCCGACCCTTTCTCATTGTTCGACAACGTCGGCCCCGCAACTACCACCTTTGCAGCGAGCTCCCGAACTCTCGATCTGGTTAAGGCCTGAACGCTAGCCTCACCAAACAAAAGCCCCTTCTCGCGCAGGAGGTGATCGGACCTGTTCGAAAATAGGTACGGGTACTGGGAGGGGGGGGGGGGGGGCAGCATAGATGACACTGCGGCCTCCGTCTCAAGTGCTCCGAAAGGTCCTTCAATAAGCACTTTTGCTACGGGCAGACACACGCTATGAGCTTCCACGGCTTGCTTGATCCATGCGCACTCGCCCGTGAACATATCGGATTCTACGTAAGAGTGGTGAACTCCATCCATTGTAGCTGCGGAATCACGAAGCACTCGGCACTCTTTCCCGTTCACGAGGAGGTCTCGCATGTAAGGCTCGAGAAGCTTCATGTTCTCGTCAGTGCTGCATAATGACAAAAACACGACTTTTGTTGTTGTTTCTGCACACTGCGCCGAAAAGTGACCCGGCTTCAGGCACGTATAGCACACGCGCGCTTGCCTCGTCTCGAACCGCTTTCTGCGTTCGGCTTCGGCTGCCGCCGTCTCCTTACGTTCGGTCGGACTGCTTTCACTCGCATCCGCACTACCTGTGTCCCCCCTTGCTCTCATGGGCGTGAACTTCGGCCTCTCAAACTTCGAGCCAAATTCACCCTTTTGACCGTCCTTAGCTCCGCGAGCCCGACGCGTCACAAACTCCTCGGCTAGCTCGGAGGCTTTAGCCACCGTACTAACGTCTGGCCTATCCAAGATCCAGTACCGCACGTTCTCAGGTAACCGACTATAAAACTGTTCCAGCCCGAAACACTGCAGAACTTTCTCGTGGTCACCAAACGCTTTCTCTTCTTTGAGCCACTCCTGCATGTTTGACATAAGCCTGTAGGCAAACTCTGTATATGACTCACTTCTGCCTTTCTCATTTTCCTGATACTTCCGACGGAACGCCTCCGCTGACAGCCTGTACTTTTTTAGCAGACTCGATTTCACTTGGTCGAAATCCTCCGCCTCCTCTCTCTTCAAGCGAGCGACCACGTCGGCCGCCTCGACGGGTAACAAAGTGAGCAAGCGCTGTGGCCACGTTTCCCGAGAGAACCCTTGCTTCTCACGTTCGCTCAAAGTTAACCAGGAACAAACCAATGTCCTCTCCAAGCTTAAACGGCCGCATCAGGTCAGTCATTTTGAACGATACTCGTTCTCCTGCACCGTGTGCCTGACTTCCATTACGAGCGCGTTCCATCTCTACCTCGAGACGCTTCATTTCCAAAGCGTGTTGACGGTCGCGCTCCTCTTTCTCTTTTATGCGAAGCATATTACTAGAGCTCAGCCCAGCTCCTCAGGCGCGGTGGTGTCGCCTTCAATACCACGTGACACCGTGACGTCACGACAGAGGAGAAACGGGGCTCCAACTCGCGCCGTCGCTCGCGGCGTCGCGGCGGTATATAAGCAGCTGCGCTTTTTCTAGGTGGCTTTGGCTCAACTCTTGCAAGATGGGCTGGGTGGGAATCGAACCAGGGTCTCCGGAGTGAGAGACGGAGACGCTACCTCTGAGCCACGAGTACGATGCTTCGAAGCGGTACAAAAGCGCCTCTAGTGAATGCGGTGTTGCCTTAGAAACGAGCTGTTTCTAAGGCTCAGGCGTGCGTCGCTTGCTTAGGCGCACATTTCGTTGCCGCGCCGAACGCTGCGTTGCTCGACGCTCACCGCGTCCAATGCGGGGCGCGTAGACGCTGCGCCGTAGCCCATTGTCTTACACCCCTTGGCGGGTCGACGGGAACGCTGTCGCGTTCCACTCTTGAAGGCGAAGCAGAGTAACGCATGAGTTGTTTCTCCGTCTAGCCGAACCAAATTTAGCCAAGCAACAGCAGTTCACCAGGCTAAACAGTGGTTCAACAACTAAAATAAAGGCTAGTATGCTTCGCATCCTGGGCTTAACCTTAGCTAAGCCACAGCCATTTTTTGCTCTTTACGTTCGCGCTCCTGTCTTTTTGCCGTCTCCCTCTCCTCGATGGTCTCAAGGCATTCCGACAGCTCGTCATCCTCAGCTTGTAAGTCAAGAATAGCCCTTAGCAGTTCTGGTTTTCTGAGTTTGTCTTAGACATCCAGACCTAACTCTTTTGCAAGCTCCAGCAAGTTCGGTTTGCGCAACGACTTCCAATCCATGGCTGCTCTGAATGCTGCTTTCTCTACTGCCTACTATTGTCTTGCCGCAAACTAACCCGGCAGCAACGACAACCACAATTACCAGCTCTGTTTCTGACACTAACAAAAGCCTGGCAAAACTCAGAAGAAGAAAGTCCCGCACTCACCAAACCTCGCAGCCAAGAATTCAGTGCAGTCGTTCCGCTGCAGGCAACCAGTCATCACACAGGGTTCGTTGCACTGCTCCCGGATTGTCGTTGTGCTGCTCAGCATACAGTCGACCGCATATCTTCGCTGCTGGCCTCCGTTGTCGCGATCCCACCGCTGGCAACCAGTTGTTGCAAATGGGTCGCAAACCCCAAGGGTAGCGTTGGCCTGGCGGCCTGGGGCACAGCTGGAAGCATCCGTAGGTCCTGGCAAAGGATGAGTCGACTGCTAACAGAACAACTTGTTTATTCTAGCATCGCAAAAAATTGGCCGGTCAGGTCGACCGAAGTGGACAAACGGGAGACCACGTTACTCGACTGAATAAATCGAAGCTTCTTTCTTGGCGTCCGGGGGCAGCTGCTTTTATACTCTCGGAGTCGTGGGCAAGAAGGAACGGCTCGGAAGAGGCGCACGTGGCGGCGGCGCACGGACACGTTGTGACAAGAAGTGACGTATCCGCCGGGCCGGCGCCGGTGAGACCTCCTCGTTTCACAGTTGGGGATCTCCTCTCCCCGGCTGCCGCGCTTTGACAAGCGTGGGCACCAACATGCACACACACACACACACACACACACACACACACACACACACACACACACACACACACACACACACACACACACACACACACACACACACACACACACACACACACGCACACGCACACGCACACGCACACACACGAAGACACGTGGCATTGAAACATGCCTGGACGCGCTTAGCAGGAGGCGTTGGGACAGCGCTGAACTGGCCAAAATGTCCGCCGCTGTGAACGAAGCCCCGGCGTCCGTTGCATCCGCGCTATACCGCACGTCGGAGGCGAAACGTAACACCAGGAATAAGGTGGTGAGAAAGCACAAACCAGCAGGGTATAACTGGGAACACACGAGACGAGTCGGCGTGATTGCACCTTTGTTTTCTCGTGCTGCATTTTGTTCATCTACATACATATATATCACGCTGGCGCCGGAGGTACAACTCAGAGAAAAGAGTACGACATGCGTTGTTTTTGTATGTATGTATGTATGTATGTATGTATGTATGTATGTATGTATGTATGTATGTATGTATGTATGTATGTATGTATGTATGTATGTATGTATGTATGTATGTATGTATGTATGTATGTATGTATGTACGTACGTACGTACGTACGTACGTATGTATGTATGTATGTATGTATGTATGTATGTATGTTTGTATGTATGTATGTATGTATGTATGTATGTATGTATGTATGTATGTATGTATGTATGTATGTATGTATGTATGTATGCATGTATGTATTAGGAAGATATGCAATAACAACTTGTCGTACAGTTTCCCCTGAAATTTTACATAGATATAAATGGCTATTTATGAAATAGCAGCGACCTGGGCCTGAGGTTGGTCCCTCTAGCCTCCTATTCTTCCATGGGATAAGCGAAAGGGGAGAGAAAGACGGTTATGTGTGTAACGACGAGTACTGAGGGCGTAAACAATCTGCCCGATGGAACTTCGACAGCAACGAGTCAAGCCATGTGCTGTGCAAACATGCAAGAAGTGCATGCAGTGTTTTGACACTTGATTTACAGTTGGGCCACGGTTCCCGCAGTACATTTTCAGTAAGCAATCAACTGCCGATTTTTGACAGACAATTAGTCCGCTTCTGCCTGCTCAGGCCCGGAAATTGACGCCCTGCACGATTGCGGTTGGGAGTGTATACATATATAGTAGCGCCCATTACATTATGCTGATGACACGAAGTGACGCGTATTTATGTTACTTTTGAGCAGATAACATGTGAAAAGATAACATGTGAAAAAAGGCAATGTAAGTTGCCGTATTGTGTTATCATTTGCTTACAGCATAATAATAGGCACCTTTTAGTTATACTAGGCAACAGGCTACAACTACGCGCTGCGAAAATCTACGTTGCAACGAAGATTTCAGGTGGCAACTTGAAATGTCTTGAATGCCATGTTTCGTTTCTGAGTTCTTTCTGACGCACAAAGCATCCACTCAGGGTACACATTAACCACATCGTAATTTTAGAAGTGTAGTCTATCTATCCGGTTGAACTGAATATTTGTATTTAGTTTCCCCACTACGTCGTGCCTCGTAATCAGATGGTGGTTTTGGCACGTAAAACCCTATAATTAACTTTACTTTATCCTATAGCGACATTTTCCCCGCCACCGAGATTTTCACTCGACCGAGTCACTTTGTTCTCAAAGTCTTACCGAGTGCTTGTGCCTGTTTTGTTATTGTTCACCTTTGCGTACGGTTCCCCAGGAAAGGAAGACAAGTCGCCTGATTCCGCTTCTCAAAGCTGGCAAGTCGCCTTTGGACATACAGTCATACCGTCTAAGCGCGCTTGCTAGTTCTCTAGAAAAAGTAATGAAATGGATGGTTCTAACGCGTCTGGAATGGCACCTAGAGCACTATGAAATTTATCCCGAGACGTTGACAGGATTCAGGTGCGGCCGTTCACCTATAGACAACGTTGTCGATTTCGTAAGGTACGTCGAATTCCATCGAGAAGGCCTGTAAACGCTTGTCTGCTGCCTTGTCTCTAGACGTTAAAGGAGCTTACGATAATGTTGCCCATGAAGCCATCCTTAAAGGGTTAGAAGCAATAGGACTTGTTGGCAAGATATATCTCTGGGTTCGTAGCTACCTACAGATTCGATCATTCTGCGTGCACAGCGAGGATGGCCCGACACCCCAGTATTGTATACAGTAGCCGCGTGGTCCCTCAGGGTGGAGTACTAATCCCAACGCTTTTTAATCTAGCCCTTATTGGACTACTCGAGGACCTGTTAAGCACCGTTCGGCTCTATCTACGCCGATAACATATGTACCTGGACCTCGGGGGTGACACAGCTTCAGCTTCACGCTCGGATTCTGAAGGCGGCCTCATCGAAATCATGCTACCATCGTAAACAAGGTCTGGAGGTGACGTGGGAAAAGTGCGCAGTGATGGCTTTTATCTGGAATCCAATATGCGCATACGTCATATCATTCAACGAACAATTTAGTGATATCGTCCAGCAGAAGTCACCGGTTCTTGGGCGTTCTGTCTCACAGAGACCTGTTCTGGCGGCTGGTTGCAAATTGTAATCTGTTCAGGTTCCTTGCAGGAAAGAACGGGGGATGTCAACACAATCTATGTTACAATTGTACAGGGTGTTGTTTGTTGGTTTCCTCCGGTACAGCCTACCTGCTGTATTCAACACCCACAAAACGAATTTGCGTACAATTTCGAGCATTCAAGCCCAAGCTCTGAGGATATGCCTTGGATTACCACGTAGTGCGTCAACGGCTGAAACTATTGCCAATGCTCAAGATCTTTCAATCAAGACGCACATCGCCGTCGAGACAATGCATGCACATGTCAGGCACACTGCCCGAACGCCTTCCCACCATCTTACCGGACTCACCGTGGAAAGACTCCGCATGTCATTTAGCACAACGGTCAGTGCATATCATGCCTTGCTTACATCGGGGTATACACTTGCGGCCAGGTCGGTGTCTCCTCCATGGTGTTTGTGCCGTACTGAAGTACACCTCAGAATTCCAGGCCTTCACAAAAATCAGATCTGCCACCGCTTGGACTAAAACAATTGAGCCTACTCCTGCTTTACCAGAAATGCAGTAGCCACGCATACATCTATACTGACGGTTCGACTTCAACGGCCAGTTCTGGTGGTGCTGTGTTTACACCGACAAGAGGAGTAACACTGCTATTCGAGAAGTCACACGTCGCGGCTTCCACGGCTGCAAAACTCATGGCTCTGTGCGGTGCACTTCAATTTATTGACGCAGAGAGTCCTGGTACGTGGGCCGTGCTTTCCGACTCGAGACCGGCTTTGCATTTACACTCACGAACAGCTAACGTATGAAATTGTATTTTTTTTTTAATTATAGGGTTTTACATGCCAAAACCACTTTCTGATTACGAGGCACGTACGAAATTGTCAGACTTCACCACGACGTCAAACAGAAAGGCCACAAAATTATTTTCCAATGGCTACCTAGCCACTGCGGGATTAGTGGAAATGATCAAACAGACAAAGCTGCCTGAGGGTGCGATCAAGAAGAACACAACGTTCCCATGCCTCTTTTCAGAACGTTCGCTGCAAGGCAGCTTCGTCAACTGGCACGCAAGCTCTCTTTAACAAAGTGGAACACCCCTAATATAAGGCACACCTGGTTGTACGAATGAACCCTTCGCTCCAACTCCGACCTCCTCCTGGGCTTCACCGACGTGAGGCATTGCTTTTATACCTGCTGTGGTTGGGAGCGGCTTTCACGAAGGCATACACTACTTTGATTGAAATGACCGACAGTGCTGCAAGCGACATCCACGGCGTCGAAGAGAACGTCGAACATTTATTGTGACATTGTCATCGATTTCAATCGGAAAGGCAAACATTATCTATCGCATTGCGACGACTGGACGATAGGCCGTTGTCCGTGCAGGAGCTACTTGAAGACCGTCCTCATCGCTCGTAGGCCCACAAAGCTGTGAAGGCACTTTTGTCTTTCTTGAGGGCGACTGGCCTATGTGAACGCCTTTTGCTTGCTCAGGTCCTCTGCGTGCGTGGGCGAGCTCACCGCGACTTTCCTCCCCCTCCCTCCCTCTCTCTATCTTATCTTTCTATTCCTTATGTCCCGTTCCCCAGAGTAGGGCAGCCAACCAGGCGCATTTCTGGTTAGCACCCTGCCTTCTCTCTTGATTTCCTCCTCCTTCTTCTCCTCCTCATCCTCTATCTTCGTGCACCACAAGTATTTGCTGTTATGGTAGGTGGTAGTGCTTGTGTTGTTACTGCGAGTGGTGTTAACTTGGCTTTCAGCGTCGGCAATCGGTCCGTCTGAGCACTGCTGTCTAAAACATGGCGTGCATAAACAATTCATGCATGAGTACGCAGTAGCGCAAGAAAAAAAAGCGAGAGGAGCTTTTGCCATCTGCGTAGTTCTTCAGGAAACGTTAATTATTGTACACATGCATTAGCAATGATAGATTGCATTGCGTACATGCCCAAACCTAAAGCTTGGTAAGGTACGTCCGCTCCATCGGATGCGCTGTCGCATTCGTAACCTCCAGGAAGTGAAAGAACTTCCCCCGCCTTCTTTCTTGTCCTCTTGCTGAACTGAGATCAACGCTTTCCGAGCACAGGGGATTAAGGGCTGCTACCTGTGGTCACATAAAGACGGATGCCTAATTTGTTTTTGTTTTTGTTTTTACCAGCTCTGACCTCTACGCGTCTCCTGGCGCCAGGCAAACGGAATCGTTTTCTGTGCCAGCCACCCTCGTTGAAGGCGGACGCGGAATTTCGCGATATCTTTTGCTGAAAAGTGATCACATAGAATGTGTAGGTTCGTTTTCTCCCAATTCCTTTTTTTCTCCCTAATAGGTTATCTGGTGCCGGCTGCTTGCGCAGTAGAATATTTTTCCTTGGGGTGTGCGGGCGAGTTTGCTTCTAGAAACTGTTGCGGTTTTCATTTGCAGTGTGAAACGACGGAAGTGATTGGAGCATAGTGGGTCTTAGAGCATCGCGGGTACTAGCCCCAGTACCACGGCTACTGGGGGTGGTGATGGTGGCTGGTTGTGGTAGTAGTTAGTGGTATTATTATTATTATTATTATTATTATTATTATTATTATTATTATTATTATTATTATTATTATTATTATTATTATTGTTATTATTATTATTATTATTCATAGTAGTAGTAGCAGTAGTAGTAGTAGTAATAATGGTTGTACAGATGTCAGAACAGACCACAATCTAAATTTATCGAGGAAGGTGCGCATCCTCTCTTGAAAGCCAAAAATATGCCCATCCTGTTCTAGCCCGAAAGACTATGTAGCCTGTAGCGTGGCCTCCGGGTGGGTTCTTTTATTTACGACGCAGTGACGCAGCGTTCATAAGGCGGCGTCCAAAGCGATCGAAAAGAACAACAAATAGCGTAATTAGTTCTTTAGGTGCTCTTCTGCTCCATCCGTTGCTCTTCATTGTTCCCTAAATGTTTTGTATCTCGAAGCGCTGGCTCTGCGTCTACGTGTACGGTTCTACGTGTTAGGAGGGCTCACTGCGCCCATACAGCAACCACAATAGTCATACTCATTGTCATATTGTGTTTGCGTCATGTTCCGTTAGTATACTCACACAGAGAACAACTTGCGCTGCTAGATGTATAGCAGTCTAAACATAAATAGAAGCCGACGCTTGAATTAAAATTGCATTGATAAGGAGGGCATTCTTTTTTTGATATCTGTGAAATGACCTTAGTCTCACGAAGTGAGACCCCGATATCTAATGTTAGGACAAGCGGAGAAACAAGACGCAATGAGGTAAATCTTTACGGACAGACGCACATTTAAGGACTGGAACCAAGTCATACTGCTTACAGACGCAAAAGGGAGCAAGTGCACAAGAAAAACAGTTAGTTGAAAAAGAGAACTTCCTGATGTCGAAGCACCCCATTACCCCACTGCATGTTATTACAAAGAATTTGTGTTTTGATGAATTGAAGGCCGGTCTCATTCGTGGCTCCTTTCAATGTACCGGTGCCTCTGTAGTTTAAAATCCCGCGTCAATACGTGTCAAGGAAACATTGCATAAAGAAAGAAACGAGAGAACGAATTAAAAAAAACGACAAATGGAATGCTCTATGTGACGAAAGCAGCAGGCAGACTGCCAGTAGACTGCCACTGCCGATCAAAGATAAAGCGGTGCGACGGGTGGTGAATTGGAAGAAGGAGCTGGTCCGATCTGCCCCACCGTCAGGGAGAGCCTCGTCGCAATATGGCCGATGAGTGAAAATAACCAAAGAAGCGGATTCTTCGACAAGCGACACTCCCCTCGCCAGTGGTGTAGTCCTCGTCTTCACTCGTCGACACTTTCTTTTTCCTCAAACTTACTACGCGTCATCGCCTGGCTGCACCGGGCATCTGACTCCCCACTTCCCACTAATGTTGTCGCTATTTATTTGCTTTCTTCATATTGTGCGATGAGAAGTATATATATTTCTCGAGCGATATAAGTGGCGGTGGGGGTGGCCTTCGCGCTGAGCGAAGTCAAGTTCGATTTCACCAAAGGAAGCTCACAGCCGGTGCCGCCTCTTCTTCCTCCTTAGCTGCAAGTATTTTTCTTTTCAAATTTCTTTTTATAAACCTCTGTCTGTCTCTGGGTTGCTCAAGTGCATCAGTAGTTAAATTCAGTTTTATACGAGCCACACGAACACTCGTTCAATGGACCAACAACAACGTACGCATGAAGTAAGATAGAAAAAAAAAACATATCAAACAGTCGCAAAGGCTTTTGAGCGCAAAAGGCAGGACAAAAAAGAAAGCGAGCTCCGAAGCGCCGACAAAGAGCCTTTATGTGCGACGAGTCGACGATGGTCTGGATCGAGAAGGGCACCAGATTTGTGGAGCACAGGAAAGCATTGATAGAAGGACAAATGGATCGACAGAACACCCCCCACCTTCACCCCCCCCCTCCCCACACACACACTTCTTTAGCGGCAAGAAGAAAAATTTCGAACTCGCTTTTCAGTGGCACCGACAGGCGTCGTATAGCTGTGTGGGTTTCTCGACACTGTAGGCTTAAGGTTGCGCATATACCAACGCGACTCATGCGCTATGATCCTCTGTATTGCGGTCACAGCTTCTGCCGCCAAGAAAACTTCTGGGTGCGTATGGAAATTTTTGCGTTGGCGTGGTTCATAATTGGTAAACTTTCCGTTTCCCACTTGTGCAGACCATGCGGCACAATAGAGAAAAAGTTCGCGCTGCACATTTATTATTCTTTGGAATTTCCGTAGTGTGGATTGGAGAGCGAACGTTGAGTGTTGATGCTGTGTTTATGCGAAGCGCGAACAGAAAAAGAAATTGAATTAAGGTATCAGCTATTTATATACCAAAAGTGAGCAATCTCAATATAGTTTAAAGTTCTCTCAGCATTGTGGTACTCTGTTAGATCATGTCATAAATATATTCTTGCGTTGGTGGTGCTGTGTATTCTAGCCGCTCTATACTTGTCAAGTTTGAGAGCTCATGAACTTAGAAATGAGAAATACTGGGTTATTGAGTGGGTCCTCAGTTTTTACTTCCCTGAACGGTACGATGCAACGACAGCGGTGACTCACTATGAAAGGGCACGCCATACCTTGAAAGGGTGGCTGCAGCTGATAAATGTGCACTCTGTGACAAAAGCCATTATAGGTGCTCGATAGGACAGCATTGTGTCCAAGGAAAGTTTGGTTCAACGTATGCTATTAGAGCGGGGCAACAGGGCGAGCTATAGCCTCGGCTTCATCGTGAATCCCTCCCACCATCATTGCTTCTCTAAGCTCGGGGCTCGAGTCGCGAGCCAAAACAGAGAGAGCCTTTAACGCTCCGTTGTACTGGAACTTCGCAGCGGCCGCTCCGCTTCGGCTTCGAGCATAGATTTAGGAATGACAGTGAGCCACTGTTCGCTGTCGTCATGACACCCGGCACCTTGACGTAGATAGGCCACCCCTGAAGCACCAGCATGTAATGCGACGACGTGCGGACCCCGGAAAAAAAAAGCAACAGAATCAGCGACTAGCTTGATTCAAAGGAGAGAGGGCTCTGTTCGTGCATCACAGAATTTCTTTGTGTTCCTGAAATACTTATCAGCACTCAAAGTTGATGTGAGTGATTCGCGTAGCCGCGCCCAGAACAGGTGGCTGGTCCCACGCAGGCATACAAACTACTAATTGCATTCATCACCAGATAAGGTACCCGCAATCTTAAATACTTGTCAGAATGAAAATGTTTGTGTAAATCCCTTTACCTGGTAGCAAATGGGAGAGAACTTGCGAAAAACAATTACACAATGTTCTTTTCCTCTTTCCTTGTTATTCCTTTTCAAATTATTTTCTTTTTCTCTTTCTCTCTTTCTTTCATTCTTTCTTTCTTTTTACTCCATGCTTCATGTAAGCATTGTATGTCTTCTGATTTAGGGGTATGCGAAGAGTGATTTTTGAGACTGAATCAATTGCGAATCGAATAGCACCAGAAGCAAACCGAATCGAACATCGAATATATTTCGAATAATGAACAGCCATTATCACAATTAATATAACTCGATGTTCAGAACTAGTATTCTTAATGTTAGCAAGTTTTTGTCATTACATAGTACGTTATGAAGAGTTGTTTACTAAAAGCAAAACTGGAGAATTAGGAGTAAACAAGTATTTTCTTCGCATGCACTTGTCTCTTCAGAGAGTACGAATGATCGCTGTGTAGCCTGTAAAGTATGGCTAAGCCGCGTAGCTTTCTCCACTAAGGAAGTCCTCATGTTTTATGTCCATACTATGTTTGCGGATGTAAAAATTTACCTTACTTTTGCTCCTAATTTATGTTTAATTGGGCGAAGCTGACGCTTTGAAATATTAGATAAATATTCCAAGAATACTAATAGTTACTATTTGGTCGAATCAAATAGGACACTATTCGATTCATCATTCGAAAGTTTCGAATATTCGCACCTCGTATTAATATTACTTTATACTTTTGCTTTCGGTATATCTACATCATTGTATCGTAATCTGCTTTGTATCTTAAGCTGTGTGCGCGTGCGTGTGTGTGCGTGTGTGTGTGTGTGTGTGTGTGTGTGCGTGTGCGTGTGCGTGTGCGTGTGTGTGTGTGTGTGTGTGTGTGTGTGTGTGTGTGTGTGTGTGTGTGTGTGTGTGTGTGTGACCCATCTGACACACACACACACAGATGGGTCACATGAACGTTCGATAAAATCCATGTTCACATAAAATATGGTCTGAAACAAGGGCGGCTTAAGAACTTTATATATAGTTCCGTGGATAACCTTATAAAAATTGTTCATAAAAGGAAATTACGAACCTTCCACCGGCTGCCGCCGTCATTCGTCACCAGATAAGACTTCCATTAAGGAAATGTCCTAGCCCCCAGCAATGAACTGCCTTGCCCACCTGTGTTTATTAATTTATAATAAGTTCTCGTCACAGCGTGTGGTTATCCAGATGTCCGAAAAAAACCAGCACAGAAGGCATGTCTTTCGCACAGATTAATGAGCGCTAAACGCGGATAATAAAATGGAGGCTTCACACATTGAACAGGGTGCACATACCGCCGAATGGATGGCACACACAGCATCAGCCTGCGACAGGGACTCGCATAACTGATTAGGACAATATTAGTGGCCCTGAGAGAAGCAGGAAGGTGGAACTGTTTCTTGCGTGGAAGTGCCAATATGATTAAGTCTGGAGGTATGGTCCATCGATTTGGTAACAAAGTTTGAGTGACAGCATGCATAACGCTCAGTTCAATCAATCAATCAATCAATCAATCAATCAATCAATCAATCAATCAATCAATCAATCAATCAATCAATCAATCAATCAATCAATCAATCAATCAATCAATCAATCAATCAATCAATCAATCAATCAATGATTCCCACACATATACGCTGTTTTGTTTTGCGAAGGCACTTGACGTGCGCCTACAATGCCGCAAAGATGCTGAACATCGTTTTATGAAATTCTCCGGTACAAAAAGCCTCACTTGGGATAGTGCGATGATAGTGCGCTCGGTCAAAAAAAATCAAAACATATGAAGTAATACCAAACCGTAAATGTCACGATCCTAATGACAATATAATTACTTCCAGCTCCTTATGGGCGAAAGACATCCTTGACCTCGTGGAAGACGTTAAAAAAAAAAAAACCTTGAGCTTAGGGGTCGTGTATTTCACCGACGTTGTTCTGCTACCGCTTAGTTTCGAGGGAAAGAAAGAAAGCCGCGCCCAACGAAGAAATCAGGACAGGGATTATGTGTGTCACGCAGGCACCCCTGCATAACCACTAGGCTACCATTGCGGGGCTCGACATGGTCTCACTGTAAAAACGCGGTAGTGCCTGAAGTTAACAAGCTACAAAGCAAAAGAAGTGCATTCGCACGTGAAAGCCGCTCCATCTTTCTTTTTTTTTTTTTTAAGACGAGCATTAAATGATATGTACCGAGAAAGAATGACGTCCCCGGATGCCATCTACACCTGTTGCACCTAGGTAATACTTTTGCACTCGTACAATCGCGATATAAAGAATGAAGAAAGCAAAGAAGGCACTCACTACAGTGAGGGGGGCCCTCATAATAGTCTACACGCTATTTAGACGGGCCCCTTCACCGTATAGTTACTAAATTGAGGGGCCCTTTTTTTTTTATTCCGTCGCATGTAATGTGCCCGGAGTTTTTCTTGTATTGGGGGGGAGAGGGGGAGGGGGCGTCATTATTCGTTGGTCCGCGGCCGCTAAAACGGCATCTACCTAGGTCCCCACCTCCCTCATTCTGGGCTACGCAACGGGTCGCTTCACACCCCTTGGTAGGAGAGCTCACTGTCAAGCGTGGTGGTGAAGCATAGGAAAGAAAAAACACAAGTATGGCAGAATTCAAACAGGAAAGAAAAAAACGAAGCAAGCTTTACAATAACAAAGAAAAATCTTCCCGCTACCCGATTCGAACCTCGGCCCCTCAATATCGAGCACGACGATATTCCGCAGCGCGATGAAACCAGACGGAAATAGCAGCCATTGCACACGTTCGGGAGCACTGCTGTTATACGTCAATATAGTCGGTTCCAAAGAAGAAAGTTTTTCTTCATGCGTTACGAAATATGTGTAAGTAAATGGCCCACGTAACGGATACTGAATTCAAGAACTGCGAAAACGCCTTTATTATCGTCGGTACCAAAAGATCAGATAAAGGAAAGAGTAAAGTAAACATCCCGCGGTTTAAAAATAAAAAAAGGAGAACGTGCTGATAGCAGTAACGGTGGTGATGTATACGACTGTCTATAGGTGGGACCCCGTTTCGTTCCGCTCCTTTAAAACGTTGCGAGTAGGACAAGGCTGTTCTGTTGCCGGCGCCGCACGTCCACAACACACTGGTCATCATAACCTGTATGCACCATCTTGGCCGCGAAAGCAACCGAACCACCGACCCCGAACCGCCGCAGAAAGCGCGACAGAGGCGTCGAGTACACGAAAGAGCCCGCTTGGCCTGTCACGTGGTTTTAACCTCTCCAAGTTACAGGACGTGCTGGGTTCGCGCATTGATTCTCGAAGAGCATCAGCAGGCAGGAAAAAGCAAAAGAAAAGAGGAACCCCGCCGCTTTTGTTGTCACATGCCAGTCAATGGCGCGAGCGTCGTTCAGGCTTCGAAAAGCGAAGATGCCCCGCCAGAAATGAAAGGAGACCGCGACCACAGTGGCAAACAACATTCGACAATGACGCTCCCTTCGAAGTGTTGATGCTCGACGGCTGCTTATTCTTTTTCTTTCTTGGCGCAATCCGAAGGGGGAGGAGGGGTCGACTAAATGGAGAAGCTTTTGTCCCGGAGCTCAAAAGAGGCTTCTCACCCTGGCTTCCTCGGTGTTTCGGTTGTGGAGGCAGTATACACCCCCGCTACCCTGACGCCTTTCGAGTGGCGCTTCGAGCGCTCATCGGAAGCGAGCTCGGCGGATGATGGCAACGATGTGCCGCAGTTCTGAGCTGTGCCCGCGTGTAGGGCATTGATTTTTAACGTCCCGCCGTATCCTTTTCTCAAAAGGCTTTCGAGCTCTTGTTTCTTTCCTGCCGGTAGCTATACGAAACCTCGTACAAAAGGCTGCAGCTGGAAAGCTTCGCCAAAACAAGAAAATGGCGTGGGAGGTGAGGTACACCCATGCTTCTGGTATTGATCGCTTTTCGCTGCGATAGTCAGGGCGGTGGGGGTCATTCATGAAGGCTCTGGCACCTGTTAACAAACATAAACCTAAGATATGTGCCGAGAAATATAACAAAAGCAGATCTTTCTAAAGGCGGAAAAAACAAAAGAAGTATGTCCTTTTTTATATTTTTGTTCGCGATACGTCTTCTAGTTCTGTAAGCATAGAGGGTCGCTTGCTAAACCTTTCTGCATCGGAAACATGTAATATAATTATCGCTTATATATTTGCAATTGCACTATCCGCGTGGCTTGCCTTATTATCGTTGTGTTGATGAAAGAAGGTATTACTACATCATGCACGTATCGCATGCGCGGATGACGTCCTTGTCGCGCCCCGCATGACGCAATCGGAGCTAAATTTAGCCAGTCGCTCGGCGTACAGAGAGCCATGCTCAGCCATATGTTTGTCGATCCGAGTGGGAGTGGTCGCTTTTAGAGAGAGCTCCCTCTGCCATATTGTAATTAATCAAACTTCAACCTGCTCTCACAAGAAGTTATAAGGCTTAAAAGTGCGCAGTTTGTTGCAGAATGTTGGCGGTTGCTAAATTACGGAGCCCTCGCGTTAGACACGTAGGGTCGAGAAATGGTGTGGAGAGACGGCGAACAGCAAGACAGAAGGATGCCAATACGCGCTTACCACCTACGACCATGACCGGTCCACTACGAATACGGAGCGTGTACGATTGCAAAATTAGACCCTACCCCCGCTGGTTGTATGACTGGTTAAGCATGTAAGTTTAGCAACGTGTGAATAACTCTCGTGTATTTGGTTGCGTTTCTGTACCATAGTGTCCATTCACCCTCAGCAGCACGCGCAAAGCGTTTCATGTACCCCCTCCCCCGTGCAGCTGCGCCCCCGATACAGCCCACTTGGCAACGATGTGCCGCAGTTCTGAGCTGTGCCCGCGTGTGGGGCATTGATTTTTAACGTCCCGCCGTATCCTTTTCTCAAAAGGCTTTCGAGCTCTTGTTTCTTTCCTGCCGGTAGCACATCGTTGCTTGTCGTTTGTGTTCTTCTTCCTAAGTCCTGGTCTTCTGCGCCTTGCCTTTACCTACTTCCACCTGGCATATTTAAAGCGAAAGCTTTACTGGCCGCGAACTTGCGATTTCGCCGTGGCCGTGCTCCAAGGAGGCACATGACGTCATACCGCGTTCCTCGTCGTTGCGTTCGCCTCCTCTCGATTCGCCAGTTGCGTTGCATGCCTGATAACATATCGGAGGATTGAAAAGGAGAGCTCGCGTGCGCCGCAACCACAGTTGAGGCGGCAGTATGGACAGCGACAATCCTGATAAGCAGGAGGAGGCCTGTAATCGACATCGCAACGAGATAGGTCGGAAACGAATCGCCCAGGAAGCAGACGTTGACGACGTTGACGAAGCAGAGCGCGCCGAACGACCGGCTAAACGCCGCAAGAAAGCTAGACAACCAGACTAACCTGGACTTGCCACCAAGATTAACCAAGGCTAACCATGCTATGCCTTAGCTTTCGCTACGTATATCCTAGCATAGCCGAGCTAAGCCACTGCCAATTTTTTTTAATCGTTGCCTTTTCTTGCTTTGGTGCTAGCACGCTCATGAAGCACAAGCAGGCCCCCAGGGCGCCATCTACTCTCTGGCTTGCAAGGAACAGCGGCTGCACGGAGCTTCCGATCAGGTCTCGAGAAATTGCCAGAGCAAGGCCGGCAGGTCGTCGTCATATTAGAGTCACTATACAGCTTATTCTATTCGCGCGCTTGTTGCAATCCTGCAGACACCACCAGCTCGAAGCGTCTTTCGAGTGACTGGAAACGCTGCATCTAGTGCTTGCATTCCTTCTGTAGGCATTATGCATACCTGCCAACTGTCCCAAAATTTTCGTAATATTTGTGAATTAGGGCCCGTTCTACGATTTTACGAATGCCGCGTTACGTTGTACATAAAGTAGATTCTTCTCGCGAAAAGAAAGTTTTTATAGATGCCACAGCACGGCGTAATGTTGCGAAAATAATGCATACAATAAAGAAATTGAATTGCTACCTACGCCAGCATTTCGTGGCCGCGAAAGGCGCCATATACCAGAGGTGTACTTGCTTCGAGTTTCTTAAGCTTCTGAAGCACGCGATATCGGCAATGGCAATGTCGCTAAAGATGAATTGGGTTTGAGAACAATGTACGCCTTGCTTTTCAATCCCTGCTGTTGCCAAGTTTGTTGTTTCCAGTGTACTGCGTCTAAGGGTAACTTGTCTTTAATAAAACGCTTAGGTAGCCCCCAAAAGGTGTGTGCTCAAGACAAACTTGCAAAATAAAATGCGCGCAACCCTACACGGTTTGTCCCATCTGCGGTATTTTTACGAACGTTAATGGTCACAGGTTGGCAGATATGCGTCATGTCTCGCCGTTGTTGCTCAGTGGCTATGGTGTTCGGCTGCTGAGTACGCGGTCGCGGGATCGAATCCCTGACACGGCGGCCGCACTTCTATGAGGGCGAAATGCGAGAACACCCGTATACTTATATTTAGGTGCGCGTTAAAGAACCCCAGGTGGTCTAAATTTCCGGAGTCCTCCACTACGGCGTGCCTCATAATCAGAAAGTGGTTTTGGCACGTAAAACCCCATAATGTAACTTTTAAAGGTATCCATCATGGCAACGTGGCTTGTGCGCGCATTTGCGTGCGTGCGCGCGGATAGTATTTTTATGTCCTAGCGACATTTTCTATTGCGCTGAGAAAATTTAAAGGGCAAACATTTTTAAAGCGAAGCTATATTTACTGGCTTTCCCTGGTTTGACGCGGCTTCCTGGCTAATGGGTGCCGTTTGGTAGTTCGCTATCTCGACGGATATATTTGTAAATATTTATGCAAAGCTTATATGTGCGCCCAATAAATGTACCAGCGAACGGGCTTATGTAAACCTTGTATGGCTGACCAAGTATGCACTTGCGTTATGTCAAAAATCGTATGTTAGAAAGCGGAGTGTACCCAGATCAGCTGAAGATAGCACGTGTATGTCCAGGTTATAAAAGTGGGGGAAAGAATGACATATATAATAAGAGAACCATTTCTGTTCTACCCGTTTTATGAAAAGTGTATGACGGTGTCATTAATACTCGTCTCGAAAATTTTTTCCATAAGTACAATGTTATTACTTCTTCGCAGTATGGATTCCTGAAAACAAATTAACAGAGCAAGCACTGTTAAGAGCAAATGAAAAAACAATTAAGAATATCGAAATGAAACACTACACTCTTGGCTTTTTCTTAGAATTCCGAAAGTCCATTCGATTGCGTTCATCACAACACCCTGCTACGCAAGCTTAACAGTTATGACATACGTGGTATTGCATCTGACTTGCTAAAGAGATATTTAAATAACAGATTGCAGTATGTTCAGGTTAATGGCGTACCCTCAGAGAAATTGGCAATTGAGCATGGTGTTCCTCAAGGATCAATATTAGGAGCATTATTGTTTTTAGTACACATAAATGATATCGCTAACATATCCGAATCACCTAATATGGTCATGTACGCTGACGATACGAATATATTTTTTTCATTCCCCTCCTTGTCCCAAATGGAGGCTACGGCAAACGCATATTTAAGAAAGATACATAATTGGTTATTGACCAATAGGCTACGCCTTAATTTATCAAGGACAACCAACATTATTTTTCTTCCTATTAATACAGTAGAAAGTATCACTCTGAAAGTTGTCTACGAGCATACTGAATTAAAGCGAGTTTCAAACCAGAAATTTCTTGGCGTTTGGTTCAATGAGAATCTTTCTTGGAATTTTCCCACCACCAAATTAATGTCTGATCTAAGTAAAACAGTCGGCTGTTTGTATAAGATATCCCATTTGTTGCCCCCCTGGTCAAAGATATACACGTATTACGCACCTCTGTACTCTAGGCTATCATACTGCATTCTTGTTTGGGGAACTACGACGTCCAGCAATTACCTTAAACTAATTTCAATTCAGAAACGCGCTTTGGGTGCTGTTGAGGGGTTTCATGGCAGACCTTCGGATTTACCTACGTCACCGCTATTTCAGAAACATGGCATCCTTAAAGCAAAAGAAGTATTTAATTTCTGTCTACTTAAGTAAATCCATCGTCATAAATTGTTCTTTTCTTGACCAGATAATTCCAGCAGCCGATATGCTTTCCGGACGAAACGTAAACTTGTTCCAATCACACGCATCAATTACGACAAGCAAACACTAAGCTACCAAATTCCCACAGTAACAAATCAATTTCCCTTTGAAACTGAATATTACCTTCCACAAAAACGTTTTAAATCTACAATTAAAGAACGCCTATTAGAACAAACGGAATGAGATATTTATTTAGTCGATAAACTTTGTATTTATTTGTATTTATTTTACTACTTTTGAGATATTTTTTTCTCTAACGCACATGTTGCAAGTTTTGTGGTATTGTTTCTGTGTTTTAGGACTGACATTTTTATGTTTGTAAAAAAAATTACATATGTTTATACCGCTCATACGATAAGTTGTGTATGCGATTTAGTCATTATTTTCCTGTACAAATTTCATGCATGTTAACTTAGTGCATCATGTTTTTTTACAAAGCTTGAGAAATTCATTCTGAATTTGTTGTGAAGTGCTCGTGAACAATGCCAGCTGTTCTACGGGTGACCAGGACCTTGTCAGGCTCTTGCCTTTTGTCTTGGCGCCCTCTATTCGTTGAAAAGAAATAAGCTTTCATTTTCACTTTCACTTTCACGTCTGTTCTGCGCAACAACAACAACAACAACAACAACAAAAAAAACTTCCTATATAAAACTTGTAAATAAAAGTTCAGCTCACTGGGATCTTCAAAGCACACTGATCTTTAATGGGATGCTATTTATATTTAACAGCTTCTTTGACTTGCTTTATATTCGATCATTGAGCCGCTCATCATGTGCCACTAGGTGAGTGCCTATTATTGACCACTGCCCCATAATGGGCATGTCCAACTATGATTCATAGATAAAAACTCAACCTATAACGTCGGCTCACATATGTATCTAAGGCCTCGCACACCGATCTGTTAATGGTATGGTGAACTATATTTTTAAACCTCTTTTAGTTGCTTTATTTTCTTAGGTTTAGCCTCACTGTGTGTATACCACTAGGTGTGGGCCCGTTCTTGACCAGTCATCCAGAATGGCTATGTTCCACTGTGATTGGCCACTCCTAGAGAATGGGCATGCTCCACTACGACAGAAGGGGCATAGACGCATTCCCCGTATCCACATGCAAGGACAACGTGACACACAAACTCATTATATTGAGCAGCTTATTTCGTTCATTTACGCATAAATTTCTATTTCGAACACAATTTACAGTTCACACCACTTTTGGAAAAACTCTACATTTGCCTTTCACACTATCTCCCTTTCAAATAACATTTCCTCGAGCCGATAGTAAACATAAAAATTAAGTTATTGAGCAGAAACCTTACAGCAAGCGTTGAAAGATAGACACAGCAGCAGTCCTTGTACAGCTTAAAATAGGCATCACCAATAACGGAAGCTGCGCTTCACATCGGTTCGAAAATGTGGTTTTCACATGCTCAATTTTGTTTCAATATGTAGTGTAGCTTTCTAAAAAATTATTTGTCGAATAACCGGCTTTTCTTACGTTAGGTGTGACGTAAGTTTGAGATATGTACGCGCAATAGAGTAATTAACCCGCATTCTTTATACAATAAAGAATGATTATGACAAAGACAGGTAAATACCGACAAATTTTGGAACAATACACAAACATATCGCTGGTTGAAAATAAGGGTTCATGTCAAAAAGAACACCACAGCTATCAAGGCAGAAAGCTGGGCTAGTTGGTGTGTCATCACTATTCAAAAGACTAGCGCAACATAGCAGGGACAAAGACAGAGAAGACGACAGGACGAGCGCTAAACATCAACTGAGGTTTTTACTGCGAGCGAAGGTACATATATACATTTAGTTGGTGCATGCGCACACAGTGTTAAAAACAGTACAACCACATTCTAATCAAAATGTGGCAGACTGTTCTGTAAGTAATTTTTTTCTTTTTTGGACAAGGCAAGTGAAGCCGTGCTGACACAGTTACCACCTTCCCTGTCAATGTGATATGCCTCACAAATCTCGCGCCCCCACCTTGTGCCTCCCCTACCAAGCACACACGTGGTGTCAAACGCAGGCACGCACCCGCATCGCTTACAGTGCATGGCCAAATGGCAGCCCCCCCGCTAACGAATCTACCAGCGTTCGGTTCTCTCGTAGCCGTTCATTTAGGCAGCGGCCAGTCTGCCCCACGTAGCATCTACCGCATGAGAGAGGTATGCGGTATACGACCCCAACAATGCAGGGTACAAACTTGCATGCATGTTTTATGGCACAGACCGGTTTTTTCTTCTCGTTTACGGCTTTGCACATGCGCACCAGCTTTTCGGGGGCAGTGAACATCACGTCCACGCCGCACTTCTCTCCAACTTTTATCAGCCGGTGCGATAGCTGGTGCACGTACGGTATAGCTGTACGTTTCAGCTTCTTGCAGCTTTTTTCGGCTGCTACGCCAGGGCGTCCACCTGCTCTGATTTCTTTCAGGAGGCATTCCGCCACAGCCGTCACGATATCTTTCGGAAAACCGGCGTTCTGCAACCGGAGCACTTGCATCTGCAGGCTAACCTCAATTTTATGGTGGCAGGACTTTTCGAGAGCACCACGCAGGCAATTTTTTGCAATGCCCCTCTTAACCAATTTTGAGTGAGCCGAATTATATGCTAGAATTTCCTTTTTTGTGCGAGGCTGGTACGACCAGCAGATGTACCCTGTGCCAAAGTACAAACACAGCTCGAGGAATTGGAGACATCCGTTCATCGGCACTTCATGCGTGAACCTTAATTTGCCAGAACAATCACCGAAAATTTCTAAAACACTTTTTACAACCTGTGGTTTGTCGCTCTCGTTTTCAACATTCACAAACACAATAAAATCATCGACATATCTAAAACACCTCTCATCACGTTTTTCCTGTTTCCTGTTTCCTTTTCCTGTACCAGTCTGAGGAGGGATTCCTCCAAGGAATTCACCATACAATACCATCGGTGTACTTTTGCTTCTCGTCGCAGCAGCCGATTATTGCTACATAGAAGACTAGTAAAGAAAAAAAGTAAGGAAATGAAGCCAATGCAGCTTGGTGTGAATGACGGTACGAGCACACAGAAGAGCGTAGACCAAAGAAAAGAAAGACGGTAAACCGGGCACACGTCCGTCCGCTTTGCTTTCCTATACAATAAAAAGAATAATTAAAAACGTCAAAGTAATTTAATGACGAACTAGAAGAACATGAGGCATCAATTTTGAATTAACCATGCACATCGGCGTAGGTCTGGAAAGCTGGAAAGATGAAACTTCCCTCTCTGAGAACGATGCGTGTTCCGCCGTTAATATTGGCGTTGTGTAATCAGTCGGTGTACATGTGTGTGAGCAGCAACATCTTCATGCAGCTCGGGCTCGAGCGATACGCGCTGCTCGCAAGTGCAGTAATAATATTTTAGAAGAATACTTAAAGTGAAGCTCTCCTCGCTTCTTATTTCATTTTTGCGTGCGGGTGATGGCTAGAGCCTAGACGGTGATGGATGCCTTCTCGCAGACTATATATGTACTAGTGCACTAGTACACTAGTTTATTGCTATCCGTATGTACCGCACGGGGCAAAGAGGCAAGAAATGGACAAGTCGGGAACAGAGAATTAAAGCAGTCGGCACCAGAGGGGGAATCCACACAGTCTTCTCGTTCTTCTTCTTATCGTTTTTCTTTTTTTGCAGCTTCATCAATTGCGGCTCATCGAAATATTTAGGTGCCTGCCGTCGGAAAACAGCACGTACCGGTCATAATCATTGTACAAAGTCCACAACCCCGAAAAAGAAGAAGAAGAACAGAGACGAAAAGATGCGAGGCGCGAGTTCATTCAGTGCACCGCCTCTACAATTCTCGCCCTACGAACGCGTGCGGCCACGTGAAATGGTGCTCGCTCAACTTGCGTCGCCGGATTAGTAAGGCCTCGTTCACACAGCCGTCAAACGTTCCGGCGCGTCATCGTCACGGCACCGTTTTTCGTCAGGGGATAGGGTTTCCGAGTCGTTTTCTCCTCAAAAACGGGTCACTGGCGACGTAGAGCGGTGCTCTACGTTTTCGTCGCCAATATGGGGACGGAGCCCCGCCCTACAAAATGGACCAATCAGAAATTAAGAAGCCATCGCTAAATACAGCCATTTTACAAAGCTGAAGCTGGCAACAGCAGTGGCTGCTGCTTTGTTTCCTTCTCCATTACACGTGTGGCACATCGAATATTAAGCTGCGCGCTTCGGTGGAGCTAAAATGTGCGAGCCGTACAACGCCGATATCGATATTGCGTTGGTAATGTACTATTAAAGAATTTATTCTTAGTTTTGCAAACATTTCATCAACATAGCGTTATTTAACAGATTCAATGCATAGTGCAGATTATATTTCTCTAGTTTCAGGCGAACATGGGACCGGTCAGTCAACACTACAAAACTGTGCCGCTGTCGATGTCACCAGTGCATTCACAGTCCAAAAAAAAAAAAAAGTTAACACTCTTTAGCTTGTATCTTGTCCCCAAACAATAACCGTCATCTGTCTTGCTCGCTTTTCCTTTCTTTAACGCTGCGAGCCCGGTACTTCCTAGTCCCGAACGGCTAGCGCCTAATCAGCTTGACACAGCATTCTCGACAGGAAATATACAGCGAGCGCCGAGTTTTCAAGAGAGGAAACGCAAGCAAGGCCCATGACGATTATTGTTTGGGGACAAGATAAGCCACAAAGTGGGTAAACCTTTTTTTTTTTATAGTGCACCTATTTCTACTCTGCTCGGTCGCAACAGCCGGGCGTTTTTCTTCTCTTTTTTTTTCTTTTTGACGTGACGGTAACGCGACGGAACGTTTGACGGCTGTGTGAATGAGGCCTAATATTTTTTCTTTTCCTTTTTTTTTAACCCTTTCCTCTCTGTCCTCTTTCTGACCCCTATCACCCAACCCCAGTGTAGGGTAGCAAACCGGTTACTAATATCTGGTTAACCTCCTTGCCTTTCCCCCTTCATCTGTCTCTCTATCTATCTATCTATCTATCTATCTATCTATCTATCTATCTATCTATCTATCTATCTATCTATCTATCTATCTATCTATCTATCTATCTATCTATCTATCTATCTATCTATCTATCTATCTATCTATCTATCTATCTCTATCTCTCTCTCTCTCTCTCTCTCCCTTGGGGTGGAATTCACTAAGCTGCGCTGTTCGTACGCAACTTTTTAGCAAGTTCTTACATTAAGGTAAGGGTGCAACCGAAGTGGCAGCGCATTTAACTTACGCCGTCGCATGAGATCGAGGAGGAAGCAAAGCTCGGATTAAACGACATGAAGGAAGCGCGCTCAACTGATGGCATGATCGTACATCGTGCACCTGCAGTTGAGGCTATATGGTCATGACGAATGACTACACGCCCCAGTCGACAGCTTCCTTTTCCGGGCGTCTGCTACAGCGCCGACAAGCGCAACCGCTGTCGCCCGTTCACCACACCGCCGTCAAAAGAATGGCCGTGGAAGTGTCACGCATTCTCCTCCAATTTTTGCGAGAGGCCGGTCTCACGGGCACATGTTGGCGCAGAAAGAAACACTCACGCGGAGCAATTGACGGCCAGGCCTGTCAGGCTAATCCCGCCTGCAGCAACATCATGCACTACACAAACACCATATTACATTGCGACTAAATGTCTTTATTTCGATACTAATTACGGAAAGGAAAAAGAAGAAAGCGGCATGATAAATAGTTTTATGGGCTCAAGGCAAGGCGACCAGTACCCGTACCTTTATCGGTATGGTATTTGATGGTGCTGCCACTGTTGCCGGTGCGGTTTTAATGCCGCGAGTAGGCTCAATATCAGCTCCTTCGGCAGCCGGTATCGTCAAAAGAGCTGGTCCACGATGTCGTCAAATGCCAACCGACAACGAAACGCACGCTCCCTTCGCATACGATCCCAGTAGAGGGCACTGAGAGCTATGAAAGCAGCCTTGAAAGAGAAATGCCGAAACAAGCCGTGGCTACTGACACTCCCAAAATTATGCCAGAAAACTTGACTACACAACATCCTCGCGTGCAAGTTTTGCTGCATATCATACTTTGACGTCGTATCAGCGTTCATCGCTTCTTAGCTTCTCCCCAGATGATAAAAGACGATGATGCCTCGCACCAGGTCAAGAGTTTCTTTTGCAGGTTCAAGCGGCCGCATTCCCACACAGGCGAACGACATAAAGGTGAGTACACTTCAATTTTGGAGACCAGTAATAAATCATAGATCGCTCAGGTCAGGGCCTAGAGCCCCTAACTACGCTGTCTGTCATAACCCAAGTGACACGTAATATAAATCAAGGCTAATAAGTCAACATCGCTACAATGATCAGCGCAAGCGTTTCCATAAATTTGCCTTAGAACATAATCTCCTAAGAACTCACGTTCAGTCGCACGTCAGAATATTACACAGTACCGTACACGACGCACATAACGGTTCAACATTCTAGCTGGTTTCGAATCAAATCGGTTTAAGTCATCGATCTTGCGGCACTGATGCACTTTGTTCGGAGCAATCACTACACATATAGTACGATGGCAAGGCAGGGACGTGGTATCCAAGAGGCGCGATAGACATGACACCGTTCTGTAAACACGCAAATACGGCCTCACAGTAAAAAGCAAACTGTGACTCAAAAGCAACAGAGTGTTCAAATTCCCGGCTAGTTTTGGATATTGTAGAACGTCATCGGCGTATACTTACGTTCACTGCAGGACGAAGGCCTCCCCCAGCGATCTCTAACCCCTGACCTGCGCTAGCTGTTTCCAAGTTGCGAATGCAAATTTCCGTCCTCGACAATGCTTCCTTCCCCCTAGCACCCGCTTCGTATTTCTAGTTGACCACCGATTGTCTGCCCTACGAATTATGTGGCCTGTCCAGCTGCAATTTTTCCTGCTAATGGCAACTACCGCTACCCCAGCTTGCTCTGTTATCCACACGGCTCTGTTCCTATCTCTTAAGGTTATGCCTAATGTTTTTCGACCCGTCACTTGTACGAGCGGTCCTTAATTTGTGCTCAAGCTTTTTTTTTTTTTTGTTAACCTCCAAATTTCTGCCCCATATGTTAGTATATTGGTATGTTGCAATGATTTTACGCTTTCCTAATCAACGCCAGCGGTGAGCTCGTGGTCATAATTTGGTAATGCCGGCCGTATGCGCTCCGACCCATTTTCATTCTTCTGTGAATTTCCTTCTCATGCTCAGGGTTCCCTGTGAGTAATTGACCTAGATAATCTTACTCCTGCACAAACTCTAGAGGCTGACTGTGGATCATGAATTCTTGTTCGCCTGACAAGCTATTAAGCGTTACCTTTGTCTTCTGCGTAATAATCTTCAACCTACTATTACAATTTCTCAGTCAGTGTCCTCAGTCAATTGTTGCAGTGTGTCCACAGCGCTGTCAAACAGGACAATGTCATCGGCAATCTTAAGGTTGTTGAGATATTCGCCCTTCATCGTCGTCGCTCCTAATCCTTCCCAGTCTGACAGCTTGAATATTTCTTCTAAGCATGCAGTTAATATCATTGGAGAGATTGTGTCTCCTTGCCTGACCGATTTCTTGATCAACATTTTTTTCAATTGAGTTAAGTTGAGTCGAGTTGAGTGGTTGTAGGCTACTGGTGGGATTAGCCTTGCAGTAGCTGCCGGCAATTGCTCCACCGTAGCGACACTTAAAATACATAAATCATATAAATCAGACACAGACCTCACAACTACACATAGTCACTCCTAAGGTCACCATGTGGAGGCCAAATCCGTTTCCTGCTGGTAATTTAAAAGAAGGCGAGAAACCTCCTTCCTACACAACTGGTTCCCGCGCAGGAAAACAATGTCCTGAAGAGAACTGTGGGGAATTCCTGTCTTCTTGAGGGACCGGAATAACACGCTCCTTTCCGCGTTATACAGAGTACAGCACATAAGGTAATGTTCTATGTCACCGCACACACCACACGTTGAACATAATGGAGACAACGCCAGGCCAGTCTTACACATCCACGCAGGGGTACGAGCAGACCCCGTGCGAATGCGGAGCAGTAAAGTGGCTTGGTTTCTTTTGAGACCGTTAGTCACACATGGCTTGTGAGGTGAGCTCCACAAAGAGCTGAAGTGGCACGACACCGCTTCTCTGAAGAGTTTCTTGTCCTCTTGAGGCACTTTTCTCAAAGGATTCCCAGACAGCGCTCTATGGGCGAGGCTGTCCGCCATCTCGTTGCCTATGATACCTATGTGCGAGGGCACCCATTGGAATCGTATGGAGAAGCTTTTGATATGGAGATTGTGCACCGAGCGTAGGGAGCTTAGACATAAAGCATCAGTAGGGAACCCATGCTCCAACCTTTGAAGGGCGGATTTTGCGAATAATTAAGAAGTGTGAAGCCCAAGCTATCACGGAGGAAGAGTCGAGGCGAGTCTGAGGAGTTGCGGACATGTGCGCTGTGGCTGAACGAAAATACGGAAGTTGCATATAAATGAAATAATTTTTGAGTTGTCAGACGGCTGCTGCTATTACCACGGCCTGGATTTGAAGTTCGTTCAGTCTTTCAGCACAGTCCATACGGCAAGCACTCGCGCCGCTTTACACGCAAATGTTGGCACCTTTGTTCAAACGCACCGAATTAAGTGATCGAACTGTGTGCCGCCAGGAGAGCACAAAAGACCGCATAATTCGAGCGACGTAAATGCTGATATTGCTCATACGACGCGTTTTTAGTGACCACGCGTAGTGTCGCACAAGTTTCACACCGTTCACTTCGCGATATTAAGTCACTCTGGCTGGCTTTTTATGCCGGCATGTTGACCTGACTACTGCAAATGCGGAGCACCGTATAGGACCGTCGCCGACTGGCAAAAAAATTCTTGCGCAATATTCACGAACGCCTATGAAGGGTTTCTTATGTAAGAGGAGCAAAAGACAGAAATACCATCACACGAATTAATTGAAAAACATTAAAAACATTTCGCCCAGAAGCGATGTTAGTCTGCGGTTTAGAATAATCCTTTCCAGCCAATCACGAGCCGACGATGGTTGTTTTCTGCTGTCGCTATCCTTTGTCTTGTGATCGTCCCATGGCCTGTGGCCATGTTACTGGAATTTCTTATGCCAAATAAAAAAAGTAGTGGCGTCTTCTTGAGCGTTATGCGGCGCACATTCTTACTAAAAACCAAGTGTCTCCAGTGATACGCGTCATTGTGGTATCATGTAAAAGGGCGTACGTGTGTGTGCGTGTGTGTGTGCGTGTGTGTGTGCGTGAGCGTGTGCGTGTGTTATATTCTCTGCTCGCCTCACCGCTTCACTGACCGCTTATTCAGTCAGCTACGTATGCGGCGACTGGTTCGCGCACGGAAGCCTCAGGTGTATAGTTACTCACTTCCGTCTTCGAACTGTTTCCTCACCACGTCCATGCTGTCAATGGGGCACCACTGCAGTTGTTGGTGACAGCGGTGGTGACGCAGCCAGTCCAGCGCCTGTTCTAAGCAGACGGATGTCGCACGGCGCTCTGCTATCGTTTCATCTTCGAAGGGTCACAGTTCATTAATGTTCGTGGTGGAGTGGCTGTACTTTCCATCATAGAAACGTGCAAGCTTTCGCAACGCAGCGTCCTGAACTTCTTTCGTCATGAGCTTTCGTCACGATCGTAAAGGTTTCTGCGTCCTACGAGGTCAAATCAAGAGACCATGAAAGTGACCTCGTGTCTTTTGAAAGCCAACCAAGACATCTCGCAAGCGATAGGCAATGCAAAAGGGAGCAGCCCTTGGCACTATTGCCTACTTCATCTTTTCTACATCCAGCGCAATCCAGTCGTTATTATCGACTATTGCTTGTACTGCTACTGAAGAAGCCGAGTTTTGCGACGGTTATCTTGAAGCGCGTCTAGGCACTTACACATCGCTGAAAATTTCGCTACTTAAATGCTGCTATCTTTATTCGCCATTTGTGTTTGTTTTTTATGTCATCACATTGATGTCCCGGTTCATCATAGTCAGAATTGCCGTCCGTCGTATGCATACGTTTGCCCACACCGTAGGCCAAAGGATGAGCCAAACCATGGGCATAGACACTTCGTAACTTCGACCTCGTGCTGAATTGAAACTAAAAGTAATATATATAATAGAAGACGGAGGCATGGAAGATGACAGCGAATTGTAACACAGAACACATTTTGGCAATTAGAAACCTTTAAGCCTTCTTTCATTGCTTCATCTCGCATGTATTATTATGGCCTCAAAAGCGTCGGGAAAGATAATATCCTGCGCGTCTATTTCACACCGCTTATCATTTACCAACTAGCCCAGCAGCAAGTTTTACTAAATAACAATCCGCAGTTCTAAGAGCAAGAGAAAGCTCAACCTAGAAAAAATGAACGGTAGAAGTGTCGTAAGCACGTTATTGACAAGCTTGCCGTTGTCAGCGGCGGACCACACATCTATTTGCTGCCACCCAATAGAGGGTGATGACGAGTACTAAAGGGGAGGCTACTGCGCGCATAAAGAAACGCAGCCTATCAAACATTAAGCAGAACCGCAACAGAGCATTAATGTTACTGCCTGCCACAACAGCACACGCCCGAAACAATTATACATTGAAACTGCTCGATGCACTTTGAGATAACAAATTACAGCACGCCACAAATATATACGCACGCGCTATCTTCCGCTATCAGTTGCGGCCTCTGGCAAATCGGCCGCAACAGCGTCTCCTCGCTTACCCGCGTCAGCTCGAGCGGCGCAGATAGACACAATTATGTTCGTAATACTGCTACCCCATATTGTAGAACATTTTTCTTACGTACGTCGGCAGCTGCAATGGATGTTTAGGTTTTGTAAATCGACTTACGCTTACTATTGGCGCAAGTTCCTTCGTTCGCACCTGTGCTTCCACTGCATACACGCCTGTTTTCGACTACCGCGTTCGTCTTTGGAGCGGCAGGCATCGCAAGTTTGCTGATCTTACGAACAGCTTTAGCTTTGCGAATACGCTTTTTTCGTACGATATTTCTTACGCCAAAATTTGTTCATAAGTTCGCTTATAGTGAATTCCGCTCCTGGTTCTCGTGAGGGGTGTCACTGACATGGAGTGCGAAAGAGGCATTGACGCTTGCTTTGTAACAAATAAGTTTAATCTACATGCCGCATTAAACGGTCGCTGCCACTGCATAAAAAAATACGCGTCATTGCGTTACATTTACATAATCACCGTACATCTGCCTCACTGGCGTTACGTTTGCGTATATATTACATTACAATTACTCGAATTTGCGCAAACATTTGCGTTATGAACGTTATGTGTACATATTTAACATTTGCTTTAATACTGAAGCAAACATAAAAGAGAGTTTCACTTAGCTCCTATTCCCCTCTATGTGTGGTGCCCGCCCAATGTTTGTTGTAATGGCTGTTGTAGCGGGCGACCGGATTTGATGTTTGCGTGCGCGTGCATTTCCTTTCCTCTCTCATATACAACTGTTAATGTTGTTTTGCGCATGTGCCACTCTTCACATGTCCAAGACTCACGTGATAGTGGCAGTATTAAAACGAAAGTAATATTTAATGAAAGTTAGTTCATAAATAAATAAATTAATAATTTAATATTTGTGTGGCACTGGCCTAATCAAGTTTAGTTTAAAAAAAAAAAAAGAAAGAATGATACCCTTACGGAGCTTCTTTTTGATGTAAAAGCAGTTCATTGTGTGCCACGTTTGTCCGTTATTTCAGTCCGGAATTTCATAAAGCTCTCGCTTCTGTTTGCCGAAGGCTTCGTTTTGCTTGTCTTTCCTATCTCCTCCCATTCTTGACCCGTGAGCCCCGCTGTCGATGTGTGCGAAACGGTGTGCCCTCCATGTCTCTGCGTGTGGCCGAACAAAACCAGCCTACAGGCTGTCTTTTATTCATTTATTTATCTTTTTTTTGAGAGAGAGAGGTCAATAGCCTCAAAACCTCTTTTAATAAACCTTTCTCGAGATGAGATCGGAGAAACAATATCCACGAACAGCGAGAACCTAAACAGTCGGAACCGTGTCGCCAAAACCGCAATATCCGACACGGAGAAGCGGGTTCGGCTAAAACGATAAGCGCGGTATAAGCTGGCCTTGATAGCATTCCATCTAACATCCCCTGAAAAAGGAAGTAATACAACAGCCGTGCTGAGACAGAGGAAAATGATTTCAATGACACAGAAGAAATAAGAACGCAACAGAAAGAAGACCTGTTTAAAAATTAGAACAGTGACTCGTCAAACGTGCTAAAAATAAGCAGTTCCGTAGCTTATCTTTTTCTTTTCTCTTTTCTTTTTCTTTTTCTTTAGGAACTGTGAGCAGAGCTACAATGCAGTAAAGTGGAAACTCAGTTTTGTGAGCAGAAAACTGCAACACTGAACAGGTAGGAACAGGCAGAAAAAGGTAAAGAACGATTTTGTGCGAAGGAGTAAACGGTGGAGCAGAAAAAAAAAAGAAAGAAGAAATATACTCTAACAAGGAACCAATCGGCAAAGTGGATAGCAGAAGTTGCAAGGAGAAAGAAATCGAGCAAATAAAGAACGCGAAGAAGGAAGCAAATGTTGCGTAGAAGCCCCACCATAGACGTCAGCGGCGGTGCGTGTAATTTGTGACGAAAACGGCATTTTCCTTTCCTAGCCATTTTCGGGAAGGCTCCCATGCTGGCTTTGACGGCCGAGGGAGCGGAGTGGTCTCGGCATGGCTTAGGCAACGGATCTTTTCCTGGCTGTGACTACGGCCTTCCTAATCCGGGTGAGGGCATCGCCCCAGTGCTCGTGATGGATGACGCGGCATCCGCGCGGTGCCAGCGGACATCCGATTGGTCATTCTGTGCACGTGCCCTCCGCGTATACGACGCTGGCTTCGGGGCGGTGGTTGCAAGCGTCGATGCATCATCCAAGTGTTCTGCCTGCAGTTAAATATGTGATCTTTTCATTCCAGAGGGGCGCTTGAATGTTTGACACGTAGCCCTTTCGCAGTGGTGCAGGTCGGAGACCACCAATAAAGTTCCCGCGATTGATCCGTCGACTGTGCTACTGCTGCTGCATAGGGAATCGTTTAAAGCAGGCATTTCCTGGACGTTTTTGGTGTCTGTGTCCGAAGTCGTATAGGTAGCCGGAATTATTAGAGATATGTATCATCGGCGACGATCTGGCACTGTGCACAGCGGTGATCAGACGTACCGACGAATTCTACCAAGCTTTTCGTCAGAATTCACTTCTTGTCGGATGATTTTAGCAGCCTGACCGATCGAAAAAATAGCAGAATGTGCTAACAGTCGCTAACGTGAAAAAAGCGCCTGAGTTTGGTTTACTTCTGTATACAAGTACTTCACCCCTGTCTCTGTTTTGGTGTTCCTTTCCAAGGACACGTCCAACCTGTCCCGGAAGAGCGCTCGCAATCTCCGCGTCTACAGGACGTCTCACTCATGGCAGGTAATAAATAGCTCTTGTCATCGCACGCCTTCTCTCCCTCACACTAGGTTGCACTTACCAGGCCTTGTCATGACTTTCCTTCTCACATCCAGGAACGATCACTGCCACTCTTGTTTGGTCATGCTACAGCGCTTTGCTGTTTGCCGATGTCTGACATCCCCTTCAAAACGCCAGAGACAGCCGCGAGACAGTCGCCGAGGTCGTCTTTCCGAGCCATAGTTTCTGACGGTGAACGTTGCCTCAGTGCCCACACCGGGAGTACTATTAGCTTGCGCCCTCCATGGCCTCAGGGCCAAACTGTGGCGAAATATTTTGCGTGGTACTGATTTTGCCGCGCACTTTGTTGAGTCCGACGTCGCCGCAAAACTTTCTCCAGCCCTGAAGAGTTTGCTTTCCTTGCCCTGTTGTTTGGAGGCCAACGCTCTCCCGACAGGCATTTCTGCATTGGCCGTTCCCTGGGGTAAGAAGCTCAACTTAACCAGCTTGGTCTAAGCTTAGCTTTCTCGGATATTTAGCCTCTTCGTATGTCAACACTACCTTTTCGGCACAGTGGCGTTTGTTGTGTCATGTGGAATTTACCGTGAGGCGCAAGAAAAATAAAAGTGCTAACATGCCCATTTCTTTTTCTAATCAGTGCAAACGCGTCATTTATCGAATCAATCAACAGAACTGATATTTTTCATTTAGTAAATCAGATTGATTAATTACACATATAGCTTTAATGCTATGCCTTTCCTCTTCCTCTATTACTTTTCTTTCTATTTTCTTTTCTGTTCATTCCTAGAGCTCGATTCTCGGCCTACGCCTTTCAAAGGATGCGCGCCACTGTCTAAACAAGGGCGACAACAATGAAAACAAAAACATTCACAACGCGAAAAAAGAAAACTACAAAGTGCCATGTTTAAAATGCCCTCACTACAGTGAGGGGGCCGCGTAATAATAGTATCTCCACTTAATATCACAGACCCCTAACCGCATAGTTGCTAAACTGAGGGGCCGCCTTTTTATTCCATTGCATGTTATGCGCATAAAGTTTCGCTATAGTAGTTGGCCCGTCTCTATGGGGCACACAGTGACAACGTAACAACGCGTCATTATTCATTCATCTGAGGCCGTTACAGAGGCCCCTACCTAAGGCGCCTCTACCCCCTCTCTCTCTCTTCCTGCCCTATACAACGAGGCCGCTTCGCTCAATTTGGCAGGAGCCCTCCATGCCAGGCGTGGTGATGAAGATTGGGACAAAAGAACAGATAAGTCAAACTAGAAAAATTTTAACGCAGGAACGTTAATAAATAAAAAAATTGCTACGCCACAATTCGAACCCAGCACCCCAGAATCACAAGCCCAATGTTCTTCCGTTGTGCCATGAATCATTTTCTTCTCTTTTTCGTGGGAATTATTATAGTGACCACAGTGTCGTAAAGAAGCACCACTTGATAAACTATTCATCCTTATACTTGTAGAGAACTCCCTGGAAATGTAAACAGCGTGTTTTGTGGTGACTCTTGAGAGTGTGCAATAGTGCCTGGTTAACGCCACTAGTAGACATATGTTTTGCTGGCATCACTGCGCCATGAAGATTAGACCACTAGGTTTGCTATTAAAAAAGAATTAAACTATGGGGTTTAACGTGTGCCAAAACGACGATCTGATTATGAGGCACGCCGTAGTAGGGGACACCGGGAATTTGGACCACCTGGGGTTCTTTAACGTGCACCCAAGCCTAAGTGCACTGGAGTTTTCGCATTTCGCCCTCATCGAAATGCGGCTGCCGTGGCTGGGATTCGATCCCGCAACGTCGTGCGTAGCAGCCCAACACCATAGCCACAAAGCAACCGCGGTGGATATGTTTGCTATTACAAAGATTCCACATGAGCTGTAGTTACTCCGTCACTATAGCGTTATGGCTACAGCAAAAAGCTCCCTCATTATGTTCGGTTCCCTATGTAAAATGCAAAGACAGCATTCGTGATGGTGACACCACCGCCACCGCCATCGCCACCGTCACCACCGCCACCACCAACAACGACGACGACGACGACGACGATGGAGTGCCACATGTAAAATACAAGAACGACGGCAACACAACAAAACAACAACCAAGTGCCACGCAAAGTGCAAGAATAACGTCAACAATCACTGCGGCCACCTTCTGTTTAGCCTACCAAAATGAGATTGTCGGAGTTTAAGTGTAAATGACGATATTCACACTGGGATTTCAGCATTACTAATCGTACTTTTGTTTCCATTGCAAACATTAAACAAGTATCCAGTAGCCGTGCACCTTGAAGTTTCGCAGCGTTAGCTCATGTCCTAAGTCATGGACCTCCACGCATCTCGTGATTTAGCGCACATTTCGCCCTTGAGAGGGAAACGCATTCTCCGCTGTCTCTATGTTATACGCTTTACTATTCTTGATGCATGCATTCATCATAGCGCAAGCGCCGACTGAAGCGGCTTGCACGAGGTGCCCAGAGAAAAGAAAAAAGAAAGAGGGAACCGTGTCAGCTGAGAGTTGTCTTCGTTTCTGAGCGATGCAAGTGACTATACTGCTTTTCTCGTAAATTTATGCAACTTTTCCAAGCGCGCCTCGTTCAATCTCATTTATCGAAGAGCAGAATAAGAACCCGCCCCCCCATCCCTCTCAATATTGCACTTCGGGCCTTCTTAGAAATCAGTAGCACAGCAACTAACAAAACGTAGCTACATGTGAATGATCACCCTCGTTCAGTGAAGTAAGCTTACGAGCTTGAAAACTCTCTGAGAACTACGTCCTTTACTCGTTTGTTAGCATTACCACGAATGTATATCTCTGAATACCGGACATGTCTGTGGTTGCAAGTGCTAAGAAGTCAACTTTTCCACAACCTTTATTCAGCAAAGAAAAATGTGCTCCAGAAAGCTTTGACAAAGATATGGCTTACGCATTCGCAGCTTGCGCTTTCTTGTAACGTGCTTTGTTTCCGTTTTACGAGACAGTTGATTTTCCTTCCTTATTGTCAGTTGACGTTATCCTTCTCAAGGTGGTCGAACAGGGGATGTGGATGGAGTCAGCGTTTCTTTGCGCAAACAAAGACAGAAAGAAGTCGTATACGGTCCTGGCTTCAGCCTCATACATTAGCAAATGTGACTTACAGCGCATACACAGACAAGGGGACAGAAAGACGAACGACGAAGACAAGCACTTTTCTTCGTCATTGTTTCTGTCACCTTGTCTATGTATGTGCTGTAAGGAGAAGGAGGAGGAAAAAATTTATTGAAAAATAAAGAAGAAAAAAAGAGAGGACGAGTATACTTGTACTATAGGTGTCTTTCTGCTTGCGCGATGAGGTGCCCTTAGTCCAGGGCTCCTGCGGCTCTTGCTGTCTCCCGGGCCCACCGCACCAGTTGCTGCTGGTTTTGAGAATCCGATCTAGTCAGCACGGCCTCCCACTGCTCGGGTGTGGGGTTGGGTATTTGCGGGGCTGCCTTCAAGTTGGGGCACGCCCACGTGGTGTGATATAGGGAGGCGTAGTCGTTACAAGGGGGACATTTGTATGACTATAGTCACGCTTGCAATCGAATATCAACTAGCCAGTACTCAAACCCCGCTCCTGCCATATTCCGTCACTCTTGATCACTTCAAATTTCCCTCTCTTTTGATCCTCTGTCTTCTTTAGCCTATTCTTTTTACTCACCAGTGGGTTTTAAATATACCGTGGATATTTCTTTGTAATAACATCAAGATTTTCCAAAGAGACATGCATCTACGCGGGGAAGAGTCAAGCTTCCGCTGTGTCGTGTTAATCGAGTCGGTCTGAAACCATAGCGGCCTTTCACACGCCTACGAATAAATTCAAGCACATACGCCAATTATGTAATTCTACGAGCGCTCGCGATTACTGACTGCGCATTGCGGACGCCACATTTCTGTTACACTGTGCCGCAGTCAGAAAACGACGCTACCTAAATCAAGCCATATCTTTCTTTCGTCGAAAAGCAGTCGCTCTGGAATGCCTCTATGTCACGTCAACTAGCGTGGGAGCAGGCGGTTTCGATGCTGGACAACTTCATCTCCTCGTCCTGCGGTTCTCAGCATTTGTTTCATTTCCTCCTCACGTAGTGCACTAGTTTGCCACGCGTGGTGGCGTTTCACTTTCTATTCTGTTATATTGCAGTTAAGCCCTTATTGTGCGCTCTTACCTTTTTTTTTTAATACTATGCGTTTCCAAGTCACAAGCAGCTCAGGTTGAAACTATCTGCTTGCTCCCAGTGCTTCGCCGTTTTCAACTGCTCCACTGCTTGGATGGTCATGCAAAAGAAAAGAAGAAAACATATCTGGTAACAGTGGGAAGCAAGAGAAATTGCTATGCTCGCCATCACATTCGTAGTTTCGTGTGTATAGATCAGTTTATTGAAATTAAAGTAACTAGACGCGCCTACGATCAGCGTACAGAGGATTTCGGGATAGAGTCGAAAGTGTATTTGCCGAAACTACTTAAATCTCTTAGGAGTCGAGCGCGTAAAGACATACCCTTATTTTGCCCAGTTTGCATCACTTAACGTATACCCCCCGCTTTGTCGTCGCATAACTTTATTATAATCTACACTGTACATGCGGCGCTAACTTATTAACGCGTGTTTCTTCTGGGACAGAACGAGTTTAGCATAGCGTATAGCATAGCGTACTCAGTGCCTTCGCTTCTGACGATGCGTGATCTGTGTACGACCAATTTCGTTTTAGATATTTATAGGGAGAATTTCTCAATGCTTCGTACGCGTAACAATCTCGTCGTTTCATTACTAATCGGAAACCTTGTTCCATGAGCTGCGCAGAAAACAGCGACAAAGTGAGAGCGCAAAGCCGTGCAGCCACCTCTCTTTTTCTTTATTGATTGTACATAAGTATATGAGGTTAGGCTACCTAAAAGTCGGCTATCCGAAGACAGTTGAGAAATTTAGGCTCGCTGCTCCGTACAACAGGCACACGTATATCACCGACACACAAGTATACTAAGCCTACAAAAATTAAAAAAAAAGAACATAAATGAAAACAATACCTCAGTCTCATGTCTATACCTGACTAGTAAGTGTCATAGACAGTCTCATGCGTGACTTCATTGCTTCTCATGAAAAGAAAAAAGAGCAGCGCTCAGTGTGCGAGTGTGACAGAGCGCTACTACAGCAATGGCTACTGTTATTTATGCTCCATAATAAGTATGCCAGTGTGCTCTATGTTTGCGCATACAAACACACAACTCAATGTGACCGCTGCGTTGAAGTCACAAATCATCAGAAAGGAAACAAAACAAATACAAGACAATCAAGCAACTATATCATGGAATATATAGGTTAATAAAACAACAATGAATATCTTATTCGATTTGTTTCTTCATATGTTAGTGTAAATGCTTATTACTGGAACATATGGGCTTATTCTTGCGTTTCCCATTGGCCAGCGAAGTCGTAGGTAAAAGCCAATGCTTAAGAACTGAATGACTTTCACGCGCGTGAGTGACACGAAGAGTATGACGCACCCAAAATTAATCACGTCCCAAATCACACGTGATTGTCCCTCAGCAGAACGCAGGCAAGCGTACGAATATAGGGCAGCAAACGTCTCTGAAACACTGCCAGAGCTTTCGTTTTAGAAAGTGCATGATTTGAACGTAACCAAGACGCACCTCGGCTCATTGCAGAATGATGATGACGAACCGACGAAGCTCAAAAAAAGAAAAGGAATAAAGTAGGAGGGGAATTTGCAAACTCGTGCTCAGGAGGAACACCGCACACTTTCTCCCGCGCAGTCGAGGTAAGCTGTAATGAAAGCCTCAAGCGCTGCCTATCCAGACTGCTCTCTTGTGGCGGAAGAATTCTGACGAAGCACTTCAGTGGCACCAGTAGCAAATAAAGGGAGATGTAAAACTGGAATGCGTAAGTATTGAAGGACGAGTGAATTTTGTTGTTGTCGGTTTTGGAACTAAAAAGCAGTTTCGGAAAAACGACACCACACAGAAAGCTCTACCAGGAGAAAGGATGGAAGTTGAAGGCCCAGAGAATCTTGATTTCCCTCAGAAGCGGGGCGGCTTCCGGACAAGGTCAGCTTTGAAAGTGGGCAAACTAGGAGGGGAGGCAGGCACGTAGCTTTAAAGCACGGAAATAAAAGGGACAAGACGAGGATGATAAAGGAACCGCATTGAAATGGCAGAGCGAGTGATTGAAACGCGTGCATCTCAATTCGAGACTCGCTACAATCTCGCAAAGGTTTCCGAGCTCAGGCCCCTTGGGGATTCTTTTGTCTGCCCTTTTCTTTTTCCTGAAATTTTCGGCGTATATATTTGCGAGCGAGCTTCCATAATATGGGGCGCTTTCCACGATTTCGAGACTTGCGAAAGTTCGAAACGCGTTCTGGCAGCCTTCTGTGAATATTTGCCTGAAAAAAAAAGAAAATGGGCCGTGCGGAGGCTTGCTCCACGAATGCCATTTGTTCGACGCAATATTTCAGAGGTCGCACCCTGCCGTTAGTGCGTAAGTCGCTCATAGCTTTCTTCAATGTATCACTGCAGAGGCTTAGCGATGGTTACCTGCTCCACTGTGGTTTTAACTACCATGGTGGAAACAGTTCAATTCGTTGAGCGCACCGCAGTTTATGTTGTACAAGGCTGGATTGATTGGAATGGAAAAGTCAGGCCCAGTAGTACGACGTTCCTGAAGTGTGTGCACCATTTTTACGGTCGAACACAGCCTAGTTGCAGTATTCCACATTTTTCAGGTGGACATTACGCAAAGGCATCTACAAGCGTGCTTGCACTCAGATAGGTCGGAAAAATATGACGAATGTCGCTATTAAAGTCTTATGCTAGTCTGTTCGTTGGTATTACTTTAAATGGGCTTCATGGCAAGAACTCATACTGAACCCTTAGCCAAAGAGCGCCTGTAAGATGGGTATTGTTAAGGTAAGTTGATGTTCAGTTTTAATTCATAAACGTCTGAAGCCTTAGGCCATTGTTTCGATGACTCCCTGTAGAGCTCGAGCGCATTTGACGCAGTAATTCTTTTCGATTTCTCACTGGAAACGGCAAATAAATACAGTTTCATGTTAACGTAAACTATATTTATAGGTGTGCTACTGGCCACAACAATGACAGCAACAATATAAAATGTGTGTGCGCCCGTTTGCGTGCATGTGTTTGATACTACAGCCGCGCCGAAAAGAACAGAACCGCTCACGTTGATTCACAGTCGCTCGCCGGTCAACGTCGACAGTGGCTCCTCCGGTGTGTTCGACAAGAACTCCGCACGGCTCGATCTCTTTGAGCCAAATGGAAAACAAGACTACTGTTTGCATAAACTATACCGAACGGCTGCAGATACTCCCTTTCCGAACGTACGTATCGGAGGACAATAAGAAAACGAAACGTACCCCTGAGAAAAAAAAAATAGATGCAAAGAGAAAGCAGTCAAATTGAGAGAGCATTAATTTAAGTAAGACGACACCCCCACCCCCACCCGCCTCCTAATAAAGGTCCTCATATTCCTCTTATTGTCGCACGAGCAGAAAATCACAGTGCCAGTGTCACGTCCCAATTTCATGGAAGTGATGCGGTTCGCCAAGTGATACAGCGAAAAAAAAAGGGGGGATGAAGGAGAAAAGCAAAGGGAAACAATAGAAAGAGAAGGATGAAAGGGCAGCAATGGTGGTCACCAAGCTTTACGAGGCATAAATGTAACAGAAATTGAGCGCTGACATAAATAACAACTTGCGAATGAACTATACGCGAGAATTGCGAATAACAGCACCAACGAAATAAAGGTCGAATCTCTGGAGGCAAATAAATTCGCCTCGGGATCAAAACAGCCTTGCTAACCCATTTTTAAACAGCGCGTATTCTGGAAACGACACATTGAATGTCATAGATGAGATGACATTAATGGATTAGGTGACGTTATGCGCATTTCTTAATCTGACCGGATATATTCGGGATAGGCGTTGTCATGACGTGCCATGCTATGAATGCATATCATGGCATCTGTGTATCTCAAGCCATGATAATTTCCACGAAAGTCATGACATGCTTGACAAGAATGACTTAAATTAATGACATGCCTGCATGCACGTATGGCATGACATTATTATGACGAGAACTTATGCTGACCCAATGATCGAAGCTGTCTACTAACTTGGACCGATGACTATGTGCTCGGGTTCATGATGCCGTGATGATCGTTGCATGGTCATTCCAGCTTCGTAATCCCAATTCCGTCAAATGAGTCTACATTCGCCGCAACATTTGCGCGAAGCCTTGGATTTCTCTTGCCTGAAACAGCGCTCCCCGTTGTCTTTTTTCTTTGACCGTAATTGAACTTATGCGTGACAAATCCTTCCCGATTTTTATAGTCGCATGGTTCCGATCTAGACAAACATTGAGAAGATGCAACCAATCTGATGGAGTCACTTTAGCATAACCCTGGGAACGTTCACACTATGAATGGGTGTAAAATTGGTGCGAAGAGGGCAAAAAGGACATCTTTCTTTATTCCACAGCGTGGAAACTACCTGAAAACTGGAAAAAATGAAAGAAAAGAAAGAGAAGAATAGAGAAGAAAAGAGAGAGAGAGAGAGAGAGAGTGAGAAGTAGCAGTGACATACACTGACTAACAGTCGCCGCCGGGCTAGTTGGATCATCATTCCAGCTTAATAATAGCGCCAACAAATTATGAACAAAAAAAAAAAAGACAGGGCAGGCGCTAAATAGTTGCGGATGGAAGTTAGCACGTGTGCTGTCCTTCTCGTCCATGTCTTTTTGCGCCATACTTAATCTCATATTCCGCTGCCAAGTACATTCCCACGTGGTGCAAAGCATACTCGGACGCAGTCTAGTTCTCCGACTGCACTCGCCGCTGCTAGAGAGGGCGCCACCGTCGCTCTTGCTCGTGTCTGCGTGTTCTGGCATGGCGTGAATTGCAATACGTTTCACGGAACTCGCCGACGGTAACGAGGTCCGATAATGAGGCCTCATCGGCACCTTCAACTCCGAAGAATGAACAGACGTTATATTTTTCTTCCGAGTACAATTTCTCTGCTGAAAAGGGAAAAGCCGTTTTTAAATTTATTGTCGGTCACAAGGACATGGGTGCGTAAAAGGAAGCTGGAAGCGCCGTTCCAGTTCAGCGTGAATCATTTATTATTTGCGTCAGAGAACCCCGGTTGCCGTACGAAAGGCTATGCAGAGCCCACATTCGGTGAGCTGAACGTAAAATAAGCGGCCGAAAGAACAAAGGGGAAATCTACTAGGGCACGTGCCCAATTTCTTACGTGTGTATTTTTTCCCTGGCCTTTTCTACGCTTTCGCTAGGAGGCGTCGTCTTCGTGAGAGCTTTACGAGTTCAACCGAGCGTGTAAACACAAGGTGCCCTGCAAGCGCGGCTTCAACCCCGCGCTTGTAAAACAGCCCCAGATATTTTCGATTCACTCACCTGTTCTTTTTTATTTTTTTAGAATTCGAAGTTTTTCCTCATATACCATGGGAACTGCTGGTGTCCCTTGATGGCTTCTAGAGACGTGATGAGCAAATACTAGTACAAAATATATGCTAACAGTTTAGCCTAAAGAGTTGAACAATGATAGCAATAATTAGCACAAATGCTGAGAACCATCTTTTGTGATTCATTCTCTTTCATTCCTCGATTTTATTTCATTAATTGATTGGATTATTGATCCATTCTTCAATTCATCCATTGCTTAAATGCGACGTTAGAGAGACTTCATACATCTCTGCCCATGATCATTCGCTTAGTACTTGGCATTTCGGTGAAAGACTAATGGGAAACCATACAAGTAGAAATATGTAAATCTGCCAAGTAAATATTACTCAAGAGGCATTGTTGGAACCGAGCCCCCGTACCAGCGTTTATTTTTTCTTTCCTCTTGAAAGAGGGAGAGAGAGAGAGAGATAGCTAAGGGAGGAAAGGCATAGAGGTCAACCAGACGAGCGTCCGATTTGCTACCCTACACTGTCGGTAAGGGAAAGAGGGAATAAAAGGGGCTCGAACTAAAGCTTTCCCTTCTAATCTGGCTTAATGCCCCAAAGCAACAAAAAGGCTGTGGGAGACGTCGTAGTTGAGAAAACTGGGTGAGGAGAGGTTGTACTCCAGAAGAATTTTCGACCACCTGGAGTTCTTTACGTGCACATAAATTTAAGTATACGAGCGTTGTAACTTCTTCCCCCATCGGAAGGTGGCCCGTCAGGAATCAAACCCGCCACCTCGTGCTCAGAGGAAAAACGCCATAATCACTGAGGAACCGCGGTTAGTGAAGCGACTTCTTAAAGCAGGAATTCAATGAAAAGTGAAGTAAGTGTCAAGGATCAACCAGGAAGAAACAAGGCAGAGCGGGGTGCGCCAGGCATTCCGCATCGCCAGAAAGAAAACTAAAAGAAAAGAGTAAGAAAAAAGGGTGCCTAGAAGACTGAACCACTTTTCCAAGGAAGGGCCGAAATTGCGTTAGACGCGCTGATGAGTTAAATTGCTACCCTTTGTCGGCAGTCTCGAGAAAAGAAGGTTGGGCGAGCGCCAGGAGCCAGAGGTTAAGCCGGGTGATATATTAATCTCATCCTTCGGCCGGACCTCCGAGATTGCATTGCGCTCCAGCGGCCGCGTGCCTGCCTTAGCCCACAATTTGCCACATTGTTCTTAAACTGAGGACACCAACGCTTTATCGTGTGTCACGCTGGCACGAATGCACCGATCACTGCGCCTATATAGCACCAACGTTTAGCGTGCATGCGTTTTTTTTTTTCATGGTGTTCAAATTCTACCTCAGGGCTTTCCTCTGCTCTCCTTTTCGGTGATCCGGTAGTGGCACGTCAAGTGTAATTTAGAGAGGCTACGCTTTTTTACAGATTTCCTCCAACTCCCAGTTCTTTAATTAGCTCTTAGCTCGCTTTAATTTAGGCGAGACGTTGACAAACTAGGGGACTGCGAGCAGCGTGGAATAGGCTCTTTGTTTCGTTTAGTTAACGGTGACGTGAAGATATTAAAGGCGTCAGGTCAGTGGCCTCCACTTCTTGATCCTTCGTCGCTTGTGTTGTTGGTTGGTTGGACTGTATTGAATAGTCCGGCAGGTTTTTGACGACCCGGGCTCAGGTCTCCCACGACGAGACATCGAGATCTTGTCTCAGCACCACGTCGCGGGCCTGCTGGACGGCCCAGAGTTGGTCACCGAGGTCGGAGCTGCGCAGTAGGGCGGCCCACCTCAGGGATAGGGTGTAGGAGTTTAACTCGTTTGTGCCTCTGGCGTTACATTCCCATAGCATATGTTTGAGTGTAGCTGTGTCCTGTTTGGATGTCTTACATGTGTCTTCTTTTTGTTTTTCAGGGAACATCCGTTTGAGGAGATACGCATGTCGCATGTGAGTGCACAATTGAACGAAGGAACACGGAGACAGCCAGTTCTAAGCGGCGTGCACTAGCGAAAGATCTAAAAAGAAATATTGAAAATGCCTCTCACCACTCCTTACTGGAAACGTTAAAAAATACTCATAAAATCTGGGTTTTTACGTGTCCAAACTACGATTGGATTACGAGACATGGCGTGTGAGGGAAACTCTGGATTAAGTTTGACTACCCGGGGTTCCTTCCCGTACAGCCAACGCACGGTAAACCAGCGTTTTGCATTCCGCCCCCATCGCAATGAGGCCACCTTGACTGGGATTGAGCCCACAATTTCTAGCCACTGAGCTGCCTCAGCGAATATGTTGGTTGTTATACACAAGAAGTTGTAAAGGCGTCGTTTATGGGGCGTTCTACAGCAACAATACTTTGATAATGCCGAAGATATGAACAAATAAAATAAATTGACCTGTCCCGAAGGTCTATGAACTGTATGAAATCTCTCCCTTGGTTTTCGTTGCTTCGTTTCACTAGTGTCCTCACTATTATAGTAACTAGTAATGGTTCTGGCCACTATTCTCTACCACATCCTGCCCTTCATGCAGTTTGTTCCCTTGAAGAAACATGCATGGAGGCCAGCGGGAGAAGGCGTCAATCGTGAACACAAACTATTGTACAGAGACAGTTACTCACGCCAATACCAGCAGACTTCAGTGATTTCCCCAATCTGCACTGAAAAATATTTTCCACCCTTAAAAGTGAATAAGAGTATAAATCGGCATGTACTAATACGCCAAGACCCAAGGGTGTAAGGGTATGAATAATAAACAGATTTACATCCTTAATCGCATTTAAAAATGTTATGTATTTTACAGCGTGGGTCGTATTCATAGAAAGATTTTGGGCTAGAATTGTCCTTAAGAGAAAATTTCTGCCAATCTTAATTTTGGACATATTGTCGCTTAGCTATCTTTCCGTTTCCTCGTCGCCGGTGTTGTGCAGCAGTGTTCCTTTATTTTTTATCCTTTTTTTTCTCTCAAAATGTCTTTTCACCCACGAGTGGGGAGGCCGGTTGGGGGAATCTCACGCCGGGTACCACCCGCTCCGCCTGAGGGTTCGGCCGGCCGACCGCGTTGCACCCGCCTTTTGTACTGGCGACATAAGCGGCGTCTTCTAATTTCGCAAACTCTTCGGTGAATGCTTCTCGACTCTTTTGTGCACTTTCTCTTTCTAGACGCCGATAGCTCTTCGCTCTAGTTCGTCAAAAGCCTAACGGCTGTCTCTGTGGTTTTCTGTATATCTTTGCTTTTCTTAGGGTGATAATTCTTTAGGCAGACGGCTGTCATCGAGTTCAAACTCAGCGAAACCCGTCCATGATTGGCTGTGCGTATTTCAATCTGTGTGGTCTAATTGGCTCTGCTCAACGAGGTGTTGGGATTGGTGTTTTGTTTGCTCTCTGGCGGGGTGTTGTGACGCTTGCCGAGGCGCGCAGGGGGAGTTTGCGCCGGAGACACTAAGCGACCAGGTCGCAGTGACTGCTGCTGATATGTCGTAATTATGAAACGAGCAAGTGCCTAAATATTTTATTGGTGTAACTATAAAGTTCAAATAAATCAAGTCAGGAAAATGTATACGGATCTCCAATGCGCTCGTCTCGTCTCTGCCGGGTGGAACAAGAAGCGACACCATTCTACGCTACATCATCAGCGAAGACGGCCAGCCAATGGCAAACGCTTATGTACGAAAAGCATTGTCAATAAGACCCTGAACTTCTTTACTGCGACACGTCGGAAGGTTCTCACAGCGAACACCGCCACCTTCTCAACAATAACATGCGATGACGCCCTGCTCCACTGCGGCATTGCCTGTTAAAGCCCCCTAAATACATTCGTGGACGCCGCGGCTCTCAACAGCCGCGTTTACACGAACGCGAGAGTGGTGTGTCGCATTATTTAGCGCATCGCGGTATAATTATTATGCGACAGCGTTTACACGTGGCCCCAGTTGCGCTCTCTCCGAAACAAGCTACAACCTGCTTCCGGCGATTCGCGTTCCCCCGGTGAGAGGAAAAGAGCACACTGCGACAGCCGTCTCGCTCCCTCAATGCGATACGCTAGCGTTTACATGAACCGCGTGAGTACACCCGTCTCTAACTACCCTCGCCTGTCACAATTCAGTTCTGTGGAAGCCCTAAAATGAATCAAGAATCATGAAAGGGAATATTTTTCCTCCACCCAACTGTAGCCGAAACTACAAACGAAGCCCACTTACCCTCTCCTGTCGCATCAATGCGATTCACCGTCCTGGCGCATTACTCCCCGATTACATAAATGAGATGCGGCACGATACTTGTCGCACTCATGTGTCGCCGCTAGTGCCTATGGCAAGTAAACGCCAACCAAAATCAGCGAGTCACATTTTAGGGAACAAATTATTTGCGATGAACGAGGTGTCGTCCTCAACTATACTTCAGAATCGCCTGCTCCGACCTCCGAAAAGCGTTCCCAAACGCCAGCACTCTGGTTTGTCTGTGTGGCGCGCCTAACATGGCGCAAATCACCAGACCAAAGCTGCGCGATTGCGTGCGGTGTTTTATGCACTCAGCTCCCAGCTTCACCTTGCGCAATATATACGAGTTCGAATCCAGACGGCGAGGAAATGCGCTGTTTTTCATTGCCCTGCGGTGGCGACGAAGCTGAGGGTGAGGAGGTAGCCGAACAATCGAAGACTTGGCCATCGTCGACAGCGTATAACCCAGTTTCAAGCACTTAACTGCTCATGGCAGGAAAATGCGTTAATGGCCAACTGCAACAATTTCCACTGTGGCTAAACTAGTAATAAATGAGTAGAATATATATACTACTGAAGCAACTTTGGCAAAGCTGTGCTGGTTTCGTGCTGAGGCGTTCGTGTCGTGGCAGTGCTTCTGCCATAAGTGGAACGTATTCAGAGGCATTTGTTCTTTAGATTAACGGTCTTGCATACACTAACGGCTGCAAAACATCTAAATGAAAAATGGAGAATAGAAAAAGTAGTCTGCGCTTAATATCTATCTATCTATCTATCTATATATATATATATATATATATATATATATAGCGAGATAGAGAAAGGAAGAGGGAGAGAGAGATTGAAAGAAGAAGAAAGGGCGAATCGTAAGGACATAACGGCACCCCTTCCGGCATCAGAGACATATGCGACAAAGAACGACAGCATATAAGGAATACCCCTGAATTCAGCTTAGTTCAGGCATGTGTGTAAGAATGAGATCTAATGAGCAAATATTATACACGGCAGAAGGCAGAAGAGAGAAACAACGCGAAAATTCCGCCGTTCATACAAATGACGGTCACGGGACTGTCATTAATATCGAAACGGCATCTAAGCGAATAGCATCGCATCGATCGCATAGTATCAACCTGGGCCACCATAACGTAATTCATCCTTCAAACTTCTTTTTATAAGTGTCAGGCTGAACTTCGATTACGAAGGGTTCTCTCTTATAATAGTGCCGGCTCGTTGAGTGAGAGATCATTCGATCCACTTTTGTTTCATTCTTTTCCTTCTCCTTTACGCCTTCTCTTTCAAGCCGTTGCTACAACACACGTCACAGCCCTGACGTCCCCCTGCCTTTTCCAAACCATTTCATTGCCAAGCAATTGCTTTATACCTTTCTTTTTCTCCCAACACGATTTGTATGTGCGCTGGCGCTTGAATGGAAACTTTGTATAACAACCTGCCACTCATGTGATGCCGGAATTACTGATTCCATAATGCAACGTCTGCGCTAATTATACAGCAGCAGCTGCTTCATGAAGATTCAAAACAACACTTCCCACTCCAGGAAGAGGGCAGTGGTAGGAACAATTAAAGAAAAAAAGCCCTGTGGAGAAAGAGAAAGAAACAAACTGAATAAGAACATATTATTGAGGTGCAAGTACACCGCAATGAGCTTGAGAACCGCTCGAACTCCGGACACTCGATCCAGAGTGCATGGAAAGTTCGGCTTTATGGGGCTAGGGGCCGTCTGGAAAAAAATTGATGAAAGAAAAGCACAAGCTAGGTTATACTGTTCCCCCAACTCCCGTTTTCTTTTTTTTTTCTTTTTGCATAAGTTCGTTTTCAGGGCGCTCGCTCAAAAGGCTCCACTATAACGGTGAGGCATAAACGAACAAAAAGACAAACAACAAAAAACAAATGCCAATGGAGGTGAAGCTCGGAGTACTTGGATATTTTTTTTTTAGTTTATTAGAAGGCGTGATCTGGCTGCATTAAAGCCGATAACGATGGCGTGACCGCAAACAAGTTCGCCGAATCAATGTGGTAAACCAAAATTTCTCTTTTTCGAATCGTTTAAATGAACACCTTATTCTTTTTCCAAAACGTATAAAGGTGCTATTCCCGTTCTGTTTATATAGAGATTAATTACTGTGGTGCATACATTCCACATGCATTCCCGGAGCTACTGTCGGCAGTCGCCGTAGTCTTATTATGGAAAACGAATGCCGTCGTAAAAACGCGGAACTGTCGTTTTTCCTTTCCTTTTTTCAGGGGACATATCTTCTCTACTCTTGTAGTTTTCTTTTATACGTGTTTCCTACAATACATCCAAACGTCGCCCACCAAGATGTATTCGTGTAAACACGAATTTCATAACATAAGCCGAAGAGATTGCCCACTCCTGCAAAATTTTCCCGTATGCGTCACAACTTACTCGCGTACCTTCGGTCACCTATGTATGTGTCCCTCCTTCTTGAATAGTGGGCATATTACCGCTGGTAGTCGCCAGGCTGCTCTTTATTTTTCTGTGTTACTTGCACGTATGTTTTCAAAACAAATAACACTAATAATAAATAAATCAATTAATCATTTATTTATCGTGCTCAGGAAGAACCATAACGTCTGAGTGCTAGCGCACGGATACACTAAAATAGAAAAGAAAGAACAAGATATCTGCAGGGAAATATTAGCGAAAGAAGAATCAATAAAATTTTTTTTAAAGAACAGTGTACGTACAGCAAGGTGCAAGGTGAATACGAAAGAAAAAGGAGGAGAACCACAGTTGAAGAATGTGCGAGACTATGACACAACAGCACAAAGCTCGGAAAAGAACAATGACAGCGAGTTATAAAATATATATAGTTAATGAAAATAAGCGTCATAAAGACTCAGTATTCTGTGGATGGTTAAGTGTTGGTAATGAGAGGCCGGATAATGGAAAGGCCTATGTTTTCTGGTGATCTTGCACGAAATGCGAAACTTGATACAGCTGAGGAGTTTGGGGCAGTTCAGGACAGCGTGAAGGAGTTTGAAAAGAAACAGAAGGCCAGCGCGATGACGTCGGCAGGAAGTAAAGACAATGACAATAATCCAACAGTGCTAGAACAAGGTCCAGTGTCCGTGATAGCAAAGCGGTGATATATGCTTAGAAACTTTTTCTGGGCCCGATCTATAAGGTCACGGTTGGATCTAAAACTATTCCACAAGACCGACACGTATTCGAATTGAGGAAGACAGATTGTTGCGTACAACTTGCGGAACGGCGTAAGAGAATTGAATTCCCTCGATAGTCTGCTGAAGCAGAAATAAACTCTCGCCAAAAGTAAAGAAAAACTAAGGATGACGTTTTGAGGCCTCCACGGGCCCCTTGTTTACAATAACAACGAATATGCGTAGTCCTTGCTTATTTGCTGGGAAGGTGGCGCAATGAGCCGTGAGGGTAGGTATCTGGTATACTGTCCCATGTCCTGTTAGTCGCAGGTGGTATTATCTGAATGTAGAATGATTTAAGCAGCAAGCGTGCAGATAGAGATTTCTTTTTCTGGCGATGATAGCTGCTGCGTCTCAGCTGATGATGTGCGCTGTCTTCATGTGATGCTCGGCCAGCGCATTCGACGCCGTCTTTGCCTTTGCCACGTATTACTGGTGCTGCTTCTTTCTTTTCCTAAAGCTTCCCGCTTCACCGATGTAGGTTGCGTCACAGTCTTTACAAGAAACCTTGTAAATAACGCCTGGATTAAAGTCATGCTTGATGGGATCCTTCACACGCAATAGCTGGGCGCGAAGCTTTCTGGAGGAAACATGAGTCCTCCCATACGTCATAGTCAAATATCTGGGCCAGTGTCTCACTTTATCCACGCATAAATGGTATAGCAAAGCGTTTTTTTTTCCTTCTTAGGAGCCGCTTGCGGATAGGTGCTGAGGCTTGACGTTCGTGTTGGCTCAGTAAGGTGCTAGGGTAACCAATAGTGCCTAAAGCCTGTCTTATATAGTTCAGCTCCCGGCATCTTCTTTTGGGACAAGAGCACATATGGAAGGCCCCATAGAAAAGTGCTGGCGATACTGACCACTTGTGTCCGATGGGCGGGTGTGTTCAGCGGAAGTCGAAGTACCTCCCAGTATATGCGTATAGGCATGCGGTACAAGCTTGTGGCGAGCGCTTTGTTGGTACGCTCAATAAGAACGTGCAGAAACGCAACAGAACCTTTTTTTCTTATTCTTCCAGAGTAAATTGGATGCTTGTCTCGATGAATTTCAAGTGGTCTAAAAATTGTGTGACGCCACTGCGGCGAAATATGCAAAAGCAACCGTCGACGTATCAAACAAAAAACCTCGGGGCTGGATCCAAAGATGGCAGTGCCGAGCCTTCTACATTTTCTAGCACAAGGTTAGCGCAAACCACAGATACTGAAGCACCCATATCCGTTCCATATAGACCTGCTTGAAAGAGACTTATTAAACACAATGTAGGTGTCATGCAAGCAAAAGTCCCAGAGACGGCACAGGTATTTTATGTCGGTGGCTGTGCGGAAAGGCAGTGCGCGGTCACTTTCTAAAACGTTTTTGCAGCATTGCGTGCCAAGTTCGACCGGGACACATGTGAACATCGAAAATGAGACCATTACGTGATCATCGTCGACCGTTGCGTCCGTCAACTTTTTGACAAAATGCTGCGAGTCCTCGATAAACGTTGAAGTTGTTCCTACCAGAGGACGATGCACGTCGTGAAAGTATCCGAACAGGCGGGGAAGCGGTGAACGCGTAAAATGCACGATGGGACGCACAGGTAAATCTAGCTTCTGCATCTTCGGCAAACCGCACAAGTTGACGGCAGAGTCGTTGCGGCAGAGCCGTTGCGGCAGAGCCGTTGCGGCAGAGCCGTTGCGGCAGAGTAGCGGGTAGTAGAGGTGTTCTTGCTCACGAGGAACAAAAGCAAAAACGCTGGTGAGCAACTTCTGCAGATCTGCTTCTACCTACCAAGTGCGGTCCCTGTTCACTTCCACATACGTCGACCCATCTTGAAGAAGTGAATTTAGTTTGCGGACGCAGTCAGTGGGGTTGGGTATGACCGCAGCGTTTCCCTTGTGAGCAGGCTGAATCGCGATGCGACTGTTCCTTTTAACCATATTAAAGCCCTCTTTTCAGAAGAGGGCAGTGTGACGGAACGAAGTACACACCAAGATCTTTCATTTTTATCGATTAGGGGCAATGGAGAATCGCGAAATGTGTATGAAAATTGCACATAATGTATTCTTCTGCGTATACCTTAATAACATTGTCGTGGAAGCATTTAAAAGTAGCTCATTGTCTCTGCACCAGTTAGAGAGTGAAAACAACGTCTTTTTCGATGTCAGTACAGTCCTGAACACTGTTGACAGTCTTAAATTGCTTTAAATAGTTTTGAGTGAAACCTTTCTTTCACCGTAAGTAGCATTTACTTTGTATTTTCCTCCGTATTATAACGTATTTCGTAGTGATCGACACTATTCCTCCTGGAAGCAGAAAGGTGGTGGCGTCCTTATCGTTGTTGATAGCGCGATAGAATGTGTCCGTCACTTGTATCTTGAGTGCGATCATGAGGCTCTTTGGATAGACATGTGCTGTTCCGGTGTTTAACGATTGTTTCTTGGTGGACTCTATGGAGCACGTGACGTAACTCCTGCAGCGTTTGGTCTTATCCTGGCATCAATTGAAACCGTTATAATTTCGCATGAGAACCACGAAGTGTTCATTGTTGGTGACCTTACTGCACCTGGAATTTCACGGATTAATAATACTGTCTGCCAGAATTCCTTTTGTATTTAGTTACTTGGATTTATCTCATTTAATCCCATGCAGCAACTAAACTTCACTGAGAACTGCTGTGACAACGTCCCAGATCTCTGTCTTACGAATCTTGATACTGTTTCCGTCATGTGCACAACATTCATCTGTTTGCGCCACATGAGTTCAAGCCTCCTTTAATTGTTTCTAACGCACTGGTAGCCCAGAAACGCAGTATCAATTCCGATAACAACACTAAGCGGAGCTTCACCCTAGGACACTACGTTGGCTTTTACCATTATCTTCAAAACGCTGACTGGTAGTTCGTAGACGGGACAGCTGCTATTGATCAACAAGTTACTTGTTTACGAAAGTAATTGAAGATGGGATTCGCATATTCATACCATCAAAATTGCGCAAAAAGTCAAAGTTGCCTCATTAGTTTTCTAAAGACCTGGAAACGACAATAAGGCTGAAACACCATGCGCACAGAAAAACGAAGCAAACAGGCCTGGATAAGTGGAAACTTGAATTTATGCGCCGTCGTTGTCTCAGAATGTTACTATAAACATTATCCCCACAAATGCATTGAATGTGTTGAAGCTACCATGACACGTTCTGCCTCAAGCAACCTTCCTCCTCAGTATGGTACAGTTTGTACGCTATCACTCAACGAAGACCTCGTTTTGAAATGTATAAAGCGCCTCAAACCTTCCCTTTCTTGTGGCGCTTATGGTATACTTCCCGCACCGCTTAAGACATATGGAAACTTAGTTGTCCCTGTTTTCCCAAGCATCTTCAGTAGTTCCCTAAAGTGTAGTACGTTTCTTAGCGCTTGAAACTTTTGCACGCCCTCAACTTGAATATGCTTCATCGATCTGGTCTCCTCATCAACGATACCTAACAGATAAATTAGAATCCATCCAAATTCGTGCTGCCAGCTTTAGAACTTCTAATTACAGTCGTCAATCTAGCATTGCCCAAATTAATCGCGATGTTCTCCTGCCGGACTCTTCCCGCCGCTCTGTTGCTCTTCTATGCCTCTTTCATAAATACTACTATAACTCATGGTGCAGCCGTTTGTCACATGAAATTTCTTCTCGCACATCTACTCGACTTCACAGCCATCTCAGTTTCAGGCGCATTTTTGGCCGCACACAGTAATTCAATAGCTATGCTTTACCGCGCGCCACCGCACTATGGAATTGCCTTTAAAATAATGTTGTCTCATTAAAAGATCCTGCCAAATTTCGTGAACTTCTGGAACTTCACATGTTCGCTTGACTATGTTGTACGACTTTGTATTGCATTCGGCTTTGTATCGTTTTTCTACTTTGTTTTCCATTGTATTCCCTTGACTTTGTATACATATTTTCCAATGTTTACAAGTGTTCCTTTTTTTCCAATGTACAAACTTATTTGTTTCTCCTACTATGTAGCTCCCTTTTTTGCCTTAAATATTTGTCATTCTTCTGTAACCGCCCCTACCCAATGCTCCTCTGAGCCTGTAGGGTAAACTGAAGAAATAAATAAAGGTAGCAAGGGTAGTTCCCGTACACAGATAGAAGTGCAGTTACTACCTACGGACCTATATCTATCCTCTACGCTGCGCCAGTAGTGCTTGAATGTGTACTGCATTCCCTGCTTTCTATTAGTGCTAAGAACATTTGAATAGCTGAACAGCGTGACTTTGTATCAGGGCACTCCACAAAAATGAATTTGGTCACATTTAGGATCCCAGCTTCCAGTGTGGTACACAGTAGGGGACCAATCAGATGCCCTTTGCTCTGACCTAAGAAAAGTATTTGATGTAGTTAGCCATGAGCTCCTCATTACAAAGCTCGCGCAAATGATATACCTTCTTCTATCACGGCCCTTGTTCTGATTACCTAAGCAATAGATCGTGCTTCGTTGACATTAACAGACAGAGTTCTATTAGCTATGAGGTCACTAGCGGAGTTCCTCAAGGATTTGTTTTTGGCCCTCTTCTCTTCCTACTGTTCATAAATCACATTTCGTCAGCAATTCGACCTTCTTCATTCCTTCTATATGCTGATGATTTAAGGCTATTTAAGACTGTTAATAGGGTTCACGATTGCACTGACTTCCAAAAAGACATTTATTCACTCTCAAACGGGTGCACAAACAATAAGCTACTCTAAAATGTTTCCAAGACTACGTTATTAAGTTATGCGGTGAAAACACACCATGTGCAATTATCATGCCCCTTTCTGGATGCCCCATCTCCCAGGGTCAATGAATTGAAATGTTTTGGTCTTTCGCGTCCTTGGTATTGTTTGTCGTAAATCCAATGACTTCCACTTCCCTGTTGCCATTCTGAAATTGTATTTTACTATGTGTCCTCCACTACTAGAGTATGCATCTGTAGTTTGGGGTACGTGCAAATCCACTTCTGACCTCATTCAACGCCCTACTATAAATTGATATGTATTCTCAAGCACCGCCTTTGGCCGTTATGGCGACCATAAGCCAGCCCACTCAAATATACCTTAACTCACACCTCTAAGGTCAATACGTATTAAGTCAGACCTTTTGTTCCTCTATAAGGTAGTTCATGGCATTACAGATTGGCCAAATCTTCGTAATCCTGTGCAATTTTCCGTGCCGCACAGTAGACCAGACAGCATTCTGAGTTTTCTGCGCGGCCTTTTTGCATTAGAGACTGTCCCAGGCACGTACCCAGGATACTTATTTCGGGTGGGGGGTGGGGGTGGGGGGGGGGGAACTCAAGGTAACTTTTCTGTGCAACAGAAACCCGCAAATAAGAAATGAAATGAGGTGTATCTCACAGGTACACCTGTCAGACACACCTCTCCTTTTCTTGACAAATAAGGAAGCAGATCAAATGAACTCGCGCAGGAAGAACACTGCGAAGAACAAGTAAAGAAGCGAAATTGTAAAATAAAGATTTCCAGTAGCGTTTCTTGAATTAGCTCTGGAAAAATTATAGAGAAATAGATATTTACGGAACAATCAGAGTTCTTTTGGTTCTCTCGTTTACTGCGCTACTAAGTTAGGTGTCAAAACCGACTCGTATTGTTATTTGGGAAGAGCGTAATGAAGCATGGCCCCCAGTCCTGTACAACTGCGTATAGCGCACGGCGCCGGAAAAACACCCACATAAACATAGCAGAGAAGTGACTACGTCAGGCGGCTCGAATGATAACTGTAGAAGCGTCATTCAAAGCACACGGAATCATTCTCCACTTCCAGTGGCGTTTTCTCTACTTCCTTTTTAAATAAAAAGATGTTCAGCCATAAATATTTTCACAAAGAACGGTTACATTTGCTAATTTTCGCTTTTCCTTCCTGTTTGGCTGTTGCCTTGGCTCTCACACTTAGTAGATCACTTAATTTCTCAACTCCTTGCGACTCTTGTTTCTAGTTGCCAATTTTGCACGAAAAGTGCTGTACAATTAGGGAAAAACCACACGATGTAACGGGTGACATACATATTGCTTATGAGTTTAATGGTTATTGCAGGGTATTATGATGGACGCTGTTGCGCATTCTTTTATTTTCCATCTTATCCAACCCATATCACGTGTATATGGTTCCGAGGATCTGTCAGCGTCGCGGCGAGCCGCCACTCGAGGAAATAATGAAGCAAAAGGAAAAGTTGAATGCAATTGGCGTTTTCTCCAGCTGCAACTTCTTTCACGAGCATAGAGACCAGCTGGCTACGAACTGAACCCCTTTCCTGGTCCCTGTATCAATTTAAACACTGAAGGTTGAACAAACGAAGCAACAGCGATGCGCGTGACCGTTGCGATAGATGCTGACGACTGAACGCATCTCGAGACAATTGCGCGGGCACCGAATCGATGAGAAAACTGCCCTTCAAACCCCAGGAGATGCCGATAACTACCGCCATTCAAAAGGAATGAAAAAGGCAGCAAAGTGTTGACCACCGAGTGACTGTCAAGTCTCAAGATTGATTTGGCGGCGCTTTAGGTATGTGTGTGAGGAGTGGTGGTGTGGGCGGGGAGGGGGGCTTATGCTGCTTAATTTCGGGGGGGCGTGCCTCCTGCCTTGGGTACGTGCCGGGATTGTCCTATGTCCCGGCTTCAAATAATAATGTCATAAGTATTCTGCGTGTATTGACATATTTCAGAGTTCGTTTTCTCGGTTTTGTATAAACGTAAATAATCATGCTGTATGATTAACCCCTTTTACGCCCGCCTCCTCTTTTTTCTGCTTGCCGATTTGTTTCTCCATCTCGCATAGTTTTGTCTACCACTTATGTCTTCTTTGTACATTTTGTCTTGTGTACTACTTTTTAAGCGCACCAGTAGGAAGGCTCCGTAGCTGTTCCAGGCCACTATAGCAAAAATTTGGTTGACTGATTGATAATCATCATCAGTATTACTATGATTAATGTTGTTGTTGTTGTTGTTGTTGTTGTTGTTGCATGCTTCTAAAACATATGTACAATGGGCAGCGAAAAAAAAATGACTAAGGAGCTCACCGGAAACCATAGAAGAGGAGGGGGAGGAGGAGGACCTTTTCACGAAGAGAAAGGAGGAGAGGTTGGCCTGGGGAGCGTGTCTCTAGCATGCTATCCTCACTGGAGAAAGGGGAAGTGGGAACTAGAGGTAAGGGTAGGTGGCAGGTGATTATGTTATGGTACAATGAGCTACTATATACACGTTGTCCAATATGCGGATGCGCACTGTAGACACAATACACGCAAGAGTAATCTTGTCCACATAAAAAGTTGTCGCTCAAACAGATTTCTCGCTGTCTGCCCGTCTCAAAGGTACTAGAGGTGATCGTCTAAACCAGTCTCACGTAGAAAGTTCAAGAGTGACTTTATGGCACGTTGGGCACAGTCAACTCTTCTCCATGCGCCCAAAATCTTTGCTTCCGAAATGGGGCGGGAGTCAAAGCAGTCAACACTAGACTTAAGTGTTCTTCGCTCGGCCGCATATTGAGGGCGCACGCAAAGCACGTGAGCTATTGTTTCGGGAGTGTGACAGACGCTACAATCAGGGTCCCGTGCTTGTCCAATCTTGTGAAAGTATAAGTGAGTGTACGCCACACCCAGCCATATAGTTTCTCGCTATAACACCTAGAGGAAAATCTGGCGCCACCGTCAATGGGAGTTTCCTGCGCTGTCATGGGAATGACTATACATATATATATATATATATATATATATATATATATATATATATATATATATATATATATATATATATATATATATATATGTGTGTGTGTGTGTGTGTGTGTGTGTGTGTCTACGAGGCTTGTGTTGGATCGTGTTGTAAAAGGCTTCGTCTAATACGTGGATATGTCTACACAAATAAAGCCTTATTAAAATAAAATCTTCATAAAATGCTTTCATTCACGCGTACTACATCTTCCAGTGACGTTTGCTCACCTACAAAGCGAAGAAAAGCAAGGACAGACGACAAACTATTCCAAAGCGAGCGCTAATCTTGGAGTCTATCCTCCAACTTTAGCAGCCCACTGATACTTTTTACGTTTTATATGAGTGCACATGCAATAACAAGTTCTCACAATTCAACAAAACATGTTTTTGTGTATTAATAAAGCTAAAACAGCTTTTTACGTGCTGTTTCAGTACAAAATTAATCATTGTGACGTACGGAACGGTGCTAGCCAGGCGCGTCTTCAAGGTGTCCTGGCTCTCCGAGAACGACGCCGATTCAAAGTCACAATATACCGGCATTCCCATGTATACCACAGTGCAGCAGCGCCAGATTTCCCTCTAGGTTATATAGTGAAAAACTCTACGCCGGCAAACACCCTCGAACGGGCACAACACCCACTATGCAGGAAGTACGGATACAGCCATAGATATGGAAGATAATAAGAAGGACATGAACGAGAAGCAAGACAGATCACAAAGCGTAAATTAGAACAGCGAGGAAGAATGGTGTGCGGAAGTAGAAGCAGCAAAATGTCACCGCATGTCGCACAAATTACAAAGGAATGCTGAAAGAGCGAAGAAAAAGGTCTGAGCTGTCATCACTTGCAAAAGCGAAGAGAATATGCTACAGACGGGAAGCCAAGTCAGTTTCTTGTAGAAGGGTAAGTGGCCGGGACACGATGAGTCATGGTCGCGTAAAGATGCACACCCACTTAGATACAGAGCCGTCACATGCAATCGTTTGAAAATTACGCATTTACTACCAAAGTGGCAGCCTGGAAGTTTTTACTAAAAGCGCTCTTCACATCTGACGCAGTCGAATAACCGTAGCCGCTTGCCATGGCGCAACCCCTCCTCCCCCCCCCCCCCCCCTCCGCCACCGGCCTCATTCTACCTTGTTTTTCGTAAAAGGTTTAAGGGGAAGCATTCTTGGTACGAAAATTATGGTTGAAAGTGACGAACTGCAGATGAGAGCACACTATAGTGTCGTCGAGGAACGCAGTGAAAGAGAGTTCACACGGTCCAGGGACTTTTCAACATGTCGCCGAGAATTAGGGACACGCGCGCTTCAAAGCGTCCACTGCAGATTCGTTTTTACGTTGAGAGGTACGCAATAAAGTCTTCGAAACCCCTTAACTGCTAAATAAACACATTAGGCTCAAAACACTCAAGGGATGCAAAGAAGAACGTTTCGAGAATGGCACTCTGTAGAATCGAGCCACAATATGCGGTAACAGAAACCGCGCAGGCAAGACGCAATAAGATCCGCATAACCATACTCACGTTTCTCGCTGTATTGTTTTATAGCTGCAGCCCTCCGCGAGATGTTGCTCTTGTACCGTACGGTAGCAAGTAACTCTACGGGAAATCAATCGCAGTGCCTTGTCTGCGTGAAATGCACACACAAGGTGGGATATGAGCGTCACTCAGTGACGCAGCTGTCAATTACGCGTGACTGACCGGCTGTCGCACTGTCGCAACGCCGCCGAAATATATATATACTGCCGCCGAGCGCGCTTGATGGATCTGCCATCCGGGCACTTTCGACCAAGACCTGTTTTTGTCTTTTCATTTGACCTTCCTGAAGCGCACGCATTTCTTCCACGCCCCCGCTTATTTATTTTTTTCATGCTTTCTTATGTTCCTTTTGTTCTATGTTTTTTTTCTTTCTTTCTTTCTTTCTTTCTTTCTTTCTTTCTTTCTTTCTTTCTTTCTTTCCTTCTTATGTGGCAGGCATATTCCAATTTATACGATGCACTCATGGGCTGTAATGTTAAACGGTGCTGCCTGATAATGGCCGTTTTTACACCAGTGAATGGTGGCTTGCGGACATTTCTTTTTTTTAAGTTTTTCTACTTATATTGTAGGTCTCGCAAATTCGCCGTTTTTTAGTCATTCGTATGAGCAACTTCGTCTTACAGAAACCAAAAATATAGCTAAATAAGCACGTCTTGTTCTGGAGCTGCTATTTTCTCTTATTTACTGACCCTAGTATGGGACTTGAATATTGGCTCGGCTTGCTCAGTACTCGATACAACGACAAACCAAGTAAACAAATGAATACGTTAACGCCTTTGGTATATGGACAGGATATACATTTTATATAGCCAAATGAATAAATCTGCATGAAGGCAAAGCTGCCTTCAAGAAGCTTACATTTTCCCTCTCTTTCTGTCACTTTCTTTGCAAATACAAAGCTCCATGGCGACATTGTTGAAGCTGTGGAGCGGCTGACATGTGACACAGATGAGAAAGTTGTAGTCCTGAGTCATTTTGTTCATTTGAAAAGACGGAGAGAGATTGAACTAGGAGGGAAAAGCAAGTGATGATTAAACAGACTAAACGTCTCGTTGCCTGCGCTGAACATGCTGAGGTAAACAGCAGAAAATATGACCACGAAGAAAACAAACATGAGAGGTAACTGTCGAATTCATGATATGGGCTCATTTCTCGCATCTGTAACATTAAATTTATCCCTTTTCGTAAAATGGCAAGTTCAATTTCATATTTACGGCCTTTATCCACACGAGTCTCGGCCAAGCCCCCTTAGCGGGTATGCGTCCCGAGTTCAAAGGAAAACAAACAAACGGAAACAGTCAGGCGCATAAGAACGGCGTCAGGCTGTGATGCAGTTCCGATGCTTAAAAAAAGGAACGCAGCGACGACTTTACAGAGCCCGAGAGGCACGGTATCGAAAGTCGAACACTGAATTGCGGCGGCGAGTACGAGAGAACAGATGACGACAAGCGCCTGATACAGGCCGGTCAAGCTTTGGGAACCCGCACTCAGAGAAGGCGAAGCCGAAATGGGCCGCCCGTTTCCCGGAGGGACAATTTACAACTCTTTCTCCCCACCCGGTCTAGGTCAAGGCGTTCCCTGTAGGGAAAAATGAGGATGAAGAGGAGGGGAAAGGGCGAACTGACGGGATTAGGGAGCGCGACCTGTGGTTACAGCAGAGACGGATGCCTGAAGCTCCGAGCACCGCTGGCCGGGGCAGTGTGAAGCGGGAGCCTTGGACGATGGCCTCGTTGCCTCGGCCAGTCGAGCTGCGATTCCCTCCTATCTACGGTCGCCATCGAAAGCCGGACAGCTTGATAGCTATATCACTCTCCATCGAATGCGCTACTTCTCACTTTATCGTTCTCGACAAGGGATGGTGCACTGTCTTCTTCAAATAGAGAGGCGAGAACCTGTAAAATGGCACCGTCATATAGAAATGACACTCTGAGAATGCCCTTCGCTGGTTTGTTACATCTTGTGAATTCTGCCGCATAAATATATTGTGCTGATCGATAAAAACATATCCGCGGTGGCGATTTAGCGGTAAACGCGAGGGAAAGGCGTTAGACTTACGCGCACCTCTTTGAGGTCCCGGATCCATGATTTAAACCGCGTTCACAACTTCGCAAAATGTTGTTCACGAGCTTACTCGACACTTCGAGGAGCTAAGCTCAAGAGACGGTGTAAATATAAGTTATTATAGTTATTAAGTTATGTTATATTATAGACAGTAAGCACAAGTAATTTCACCTGTGCTGTCCTTGGTGTCATTACATGGTCAGGCGTGTAACTGCGCACGTTGTTACGTTCTTATACTTAATCTCCGGAAGGAATATGGAACTGCTATTGTTACATTAAAAAAAAAAAAAACTCATCAGATAGTTCCAGAACCCATATATAGATAGGACACGGTTGTTTGAAGAAAGGATCATCGCACCTCAATTGACTGCCGCGATGGCACGACCTGTTCTCTTTCTCGAGCTCCATGGCGCAGGAAGGGGGTCAAATGCGGAGGCCAGGGTCAAAAGCTTCAGCGGGCAATGATTTGTAGCGGCTTATTCTCAAAGGGCTAAGAAAATGAACAGCACAGAGGAGGAGCAAAGGAGCAACTGAAGTGTACTCGCGATGCACGGAGTGAGGGGGAGGGAGAAAGGGGGTGAGGGGGCGTCTGCCGGTACTTTGAGGTAATTTTACGAGCGCCTATATGACCCGACCGTAAACACGGGGCGTACTTTTGAAAATTTAAAGGAGCCTCGACAGGAAAGCAGTCGGCGAGGCGCAAAGGACGCGGACGCCCCTTTTGAGGAGATGCCCCCGTGTAAATATTCGAAATAACTCCCAACGCGCGGCAGCTGAGATATGCCTCAGGCGCGACGCCGGCGTGAAAAGAAAAAAAAGAAAGAAAGAAAATTAACACCCAAGCTTCGCAAAAAAAGCTATAAATGCAAATGGGGTGTGAAGGGTAAGCTTCAAGTTACGCGCTCCATGTTAGCAAAGTGCAAAGGACCCTTTGGAAGCTTTTAGCGTGACGGCGAAGAAATGGGCAATGAACGGCGCATACTTCACCCTTTTAACGAAGGCATTGAGCAAAGGGCTGTGTCTGCTGGAAGAGAACTCGTTCGTGTTGTGGAAACGCAGGTAGAAACGCGTTCACAAAGCCTAAAAGCAGAGTATGGCAAAAGGAAATAAAACGGAGCGTGGGCGCAGGCGGCGATAAAAGGCCAATGAGCCGTGGTCTTTTATGCATTCTTAACGTCCGATCCCGGCTTGATGCGTTGCACGCGCTCTCCGAGAAAGCCTGGGTGTAAGTGTGACGTCGGGCGTGATGGTCTGGGGCTTTTCACGGTGGCGGCGAGTATGGCAATGCAGGCGCTGAGGTGGGCCCGCGGCGGCGGTGACCAAAAAAAAAGGGGGGGGGGGGGGCGGAGGGGGGGGGGGGAGAAGCAAGAAAGAAAGAGATGAGAGTGGCGTTTTGCATTCGTGAGCGTGTCTGGCTGCGGTTTTTTTCGGGGACTGCCTCCACAATGAGGGTCGATAAAGAGAAACAGCTTGTGTGTGGAGACTACTTTCTCTTCTTCGTAGTTCTTTTTTTTTTTTTTCAGTGTCGGACTCCGCATCCCCTTTCATATGGTGCGCTCGGAGCTCGTTGAAAGGGTTAGACGCGGGAAAAAGGCCGCGACTAAGCGGCTGCACCGGCTGCGGTGCCACTCTCTCTCTCTCTTTCTCTCTCTCTCTCTCTCTCTTACTCTCTGGCATCTCTCTGGTGGGGTTAGGCATCTTCATGATGAGGGTGAAGAAGATCTCCGCTACCCTCATCGATTTATTTCATGAACCTTATAATGGAAAGCAGGGAAGTAATCAAATTGGAATCCTGTCAATGCGGGAAAGTTAACGTTTGTTCCGAGGCGTAAAATGGTAGTCATGCATGAGACTGAGAGCAATGTGAATCAAAAGTTGTACCCGCTACTGTTCCCGCCGTCGCCGCATACGCCTTGATGTTGCAGGAACGACGGCGTATGCACGGCCCATGCTCCAAGTGTCGAAATTGTTACGTCTGCGGCTGGTGCGAGGGCGAGAGCGAGAAGTTAAGACGAGAAGGCTGGTGGCTCGCTAGACGACGTTACGAGGCATAGAGTTTCCTACTAAAGTTACTAGAGAGAACTCCAGTTAAAGGGCTTGTCTGATCTTCATGTTCGTGACTTCGAACGTTCTTGTGGATTTGTTTACTGTGCTTTATGCGCCCACCCAAATTTTAAAGTAGCCCTATTATTTTCTAAACGTAGAAGGAAATAGTACTCTGCGTACATGCATAATCTTCGCAAATTGTGGGATTTATCGTGCAATATTTTATTGAATATGATTATATTGCGCATAGTCGTTTGAAGCCACAAGGACGAAGGTTGGTCATGTACTTACCGTCACTCCGATGTTGGCTGAACCGTCATGCTTGCAGCTCCCATAGACAATAGCGCTAGAGTTACGCCTCGTAATTTTTTGTACGAAACTCTATGTTACAAGGTCTCCAGAGACAGACAGACATACAGGTGAATAGATGGACAGACTGGAGTGGCTTGGCCCGTACAGACTGACCGATTTAATGAAGTGTCAGCGCTATTCACTAATATGAACAACAACAACAACAACAAAAAAAAACCGACTTGAACAATGAATTTGGGATTTGGTATATCTGTATTTGGTGTAGCCTAACTTCCTATGTTTATATATCTGAATAAAAAATAATGCACACTCTGATCCCGTGTGGTATCTGCTGAAAAAGACAACGACTGAAGGAACAGTACAGTAAGCAGCTCAAGTTCGCTGCCGATTGGGTGCTCATCAAAATTTATAACGCCATTGCACGATATTGACACTGGGTGCTACTTATTAACAGCTGGCCTCACCATAACGTCGCACTGAGCCGGCAGCATATCGCTCTCGTTTGTATTTGAGAGAAAAATCTTTCCCCGCTCCTGCTATAGCTCCATAATAGAGCCTGCAGCATGTACGATCAAATAAAGATAAATAGAGTGAGATAAAACAAGAGAGAACAAAAGGTTATCGATAAGAAGCGGTGGTGAGGCAGACCTAGCCGGTGTGCCTTTTGCACGAGGGTTGCAATGTGGGCTTGTTGGTAACGCATCCTGAATAGGTGTACAGTAGCGCGATTAAAAGACACAGGAGCCATCTTAGCCAAGTTGCCAAGTTAAACACAGGAAAAAGTTTAGAGATTGTAAGACTTCAATTATGTATCGTGTACCCTTATCGTGTGGAAAGTATTACGTCGGACAGTCGGGCAGATGCACTAATGATAGGCTGCGCGAACACAAACATACAGTCGACAAAATTGCGTCAGATGGGTTTCTCTCCCTTCATTGTAAGCAGCATAAGTGCTTCCCTCTCTTCGAATCAACAACCATTACTCGTAGAAGTAAGTGTGAAATGACTAGACTTATAATAGAAGCTGAGCAGATTGCTGCCCTGGGAGATTCTTGTATCGGTAAACCGTCATTGGCTCTCTATGAAAAAGAACCGAAATTTTTGCGCATAACTTAAGATATCACTTATAAATATGTTCCGCTTTGAATGGTTATCTGTTCACGTCGCTGTGACTCATGTTGGCTGAGTGTATAAGTACGTCCTGGTTTTCGATGATAAACATTGTTGGAAGTTAGCGCTGTGTGTGTCCCAGTGTGTCTTCTTTTGTCCTGTCTTTTGTTCGCGCTACCGTACACCTATTCAAGATGCCTTCTTCAGCTAGCTACTCTTCGCTAGGAGAATGCATAGAGAGAAGAAAGAGGAGCATGCTGGATAACTACGCAGCCACATAGGAAACGTTAGCAGACTCGACAAAAGAACAAAGCAAACAGAAACAAAGTGGGAGGAAACGGGTCCGGAAACGAGAGCTTGAGGAACAAGAAACGCAAAGAGCAAGAAAGATGTATGCGGAGCTGTCCAACAGGTTGTCGCGCGTTGGGAGTGCAGTCGTCGTTGCAGAGCACGCTGACAGCTGATGCCACAGCTATACCTACATATGACTGGCGCACTTGCAGAGTATATTCAAATGCGGCTTCCGCCTTTCCTAAGCATTCTCTCCTCTCGAACGAGGTGGGTCTTCTTCCGCTTCATTCATTTTGACAGGTTTTTTCCCCCGTGGAACGCCCTATCCATGGTTTTCCCTATTATCCTTTCCGAGACTCTGCCGGGCTTTGCGGGGCTCCCTGACTACCGTTTCTATGATTTTTCGTCGTCTTACTCCTCCGCCTTTACAGCCGAGCTCCCGCTGAGGAACGTGGCGTATGCGTGCGTGCCTTCAAGCGCCGAGGCGGGAGCGTCTTTCCCCTTCTGCATCCCGCCAAATCTGCATCGATCGCGAGAATGCGGGAAGGTCGCGAAAATCCAATTACACGGTGTCCACGCCGTGTTCGCCGCCGCAGACTCATGGATGACGACAGCAACGACGTGCTGCGGCGAGGAAGCCGAAGGCGTTGACAATTGCTTCTGCAATCAGAAAGAAAGAGGATTGACCTCTCATTCCCCCCCCCCCCTTCTTTTTTCTTTCTTTCTATATGGCTTCTGGGCTGTCTACGCGAGGGCGCACTTCGCGTGGTGCGGAAGCGGAAATGGCGGAATGACTGGCCCCGCATATAGAAAGATAGCGATGCGAACGAAATGTTTGCGCTTTTTTAACACAGAGTCGTGCGAATATGCAAAACTTCGAATACTTCGTCTTGGTATTAGGCAGATATGGCGACAACTTGATGCGCAATATGTTCGACTATGTAAAAGTGCCAACTAAGTTTAGTACGTATCCTGCCAGAAATATGATCTAACGTCCGGTCCGGACACCTACGCGAGCGGCTCCTGTCTATATGCTGCTCGACTTCCAGTAACTTACCTTTCAATGTTCGCCTGTACAATGAGTACAAAGACACGGCTCCGGCCATTTCAGTGCCATAGCAGATGGCAAAGCCCACGACAGCATGAGGAACAAGCATCCGCCGACGCTTCTTGTGCTGGGCTCATTTCTTTTCTCATAACCCTCAAAAATTCCCCCAGAGCGACGCGCGTATGTCCCGTGCGCCCATGCACTCCCCTGACAATCTCATACGGGTGGAGAAAGTTTCCCTGAGGAAAATCTGGACTGGGGTTGCCCTCACTCTTGCTGACAACCGCAACTAGAACCGCTTCATCAAGAACAACGTCACCTGCTCTAACTGCACTACCCTTGCACCAGACAGAGGTGTGTACGGTATGCTGACTTCATCACGCGGATTCAAGATTCGCTGTCATTGCCGAGCCTTACTGGACTTCCTGCACGATGCGAGCTTATATTCGTTTTTTCCTTCCGTTTTTTTTTTATTTACTAAGCCCTCAGGCTGCCCCCATCGAAAAGCAACCATAACTACCTGCCTTAATAACAACGCTGCCATGATTACTCAAGATTACTTGCTACGGCCCCCCAGGTAGGTGAAGAAGTAGTTCCTACTGCGGGAGTGATTGACAGTACCCGACTGCGTGTTTTCTCGCGCAAAAATTGATAGTTTCGCCCGAAGGGAGAAGCACTGACTGCGATAGCAAGGTCTAGCCTTACGCTTGAACTTCACGGACGGTGTTCTAACTATACGCGGGTTTGAGTAACGTGGCATGCGCGGGTACGCCAACATTTCTGACACCCCTAAAAGCTATAAAACGCCGTGCAGGACCCATAATCAAATGGCACAGGCGCCATTACGCTGCCCGCAAGGTGCCGTGCCAGTGAACTTAAATCAGTTTCAGGGTTGAGCACTGATACTGTATTTCACTCTTCAAAATTAGTAATCTGAGAAGTTTTAAGATAAAATGCACGCGCTGTGAATGTTACGTTTCGTGACATTTGTTTGCTTGCTGCCATTCTCAAAATTCTGAGGTATAATTTAGTCACAAACGTAAGATCTGGCATGCGCAACTTTAGTGATTGACTAGCGTAGCAATGTAACCCGCACATAGGGCATGGATAAGCATATAGCATACATATACCAAATATATGCGGAGCCTCATGGCCATAACGACGGCGACGTCGATGGCCAAAATTCGCTCGGAGTGTCCATATAAGTGTTATCGCTATAAAAATAAATGTACCGTAGCTCACATTCTATCTCTTTTTATGGCAGGACGAATGCAGACGGGACAACCTGGCTTTCCTTCCAAACAACCGTACTGTGCAGTAACTGCCGGAATATTATAGCGAAGAAGTAAATGACACGACGAAGAAAAAAAAACGCAAATTCTACCACCGTGACTGAACTCGCACGCGTGATCGTTCAAGACGTTCGATTACGAATTCCACAAGACCCCGTTGCACCGCCGATGCCTGAAACGAAGTGGCAGCGCTATTAGAAAGTTGAGAAGAAGACGTTAATTTGCCAAAGTATTCAAGTTGAAATTTCAGCGCTAGAAACAGACAAGGAGAGAACGATACGACCTCTGTGCACGAGTGGCACACTGCTCGTATCGTGTTGTCTCCTCGCGGTTCTTGTCTACTTTTGGACGCTGAACACCCAACATGATTGAAAGAAGTGCTAGCGTGTTCGTACAAACATTGCAGTTTACGGAACATCAGAAATGTGGATGCCAGCAGTAGCGCTTATTGTGACATACTGGGGCAGTTTCTTTCATCTCAAACAGGAAGCAACATCTACGTTGGTCGTCATCGTTGTCCTCGCCGTCATTGTAGTTGTTTCGGGCTGTTCTCGCTAAAGCAAAATTTTTGAAAAATTATTATACATCCATAATTGTGCTATTGCCGATGCCTTTACACCAGCAACTCAGCGGCTCATATCCCGACGTTGTGATACATTTTGTATATGCTGTGAGTTGTGATATAAGCGCTGCTGCTCTCGTCTACGACCCTGGTATTTCTGCATTCCATAAGTGGCGATGCGTATACAATACGGGCAAGCTAGAGCTATACCGTACACGCCTTCGCTGCCTAGTGGCTATGGTGTTGGGCTGCTAAGCACGAGATCGCGGGATCGTATCCCGGCCACGGTGACGGCATTTCAATGGGGGTAAATTCGAAAACATCCGTGTACTTAGATTTAGGTGCACGTTAAGGAACCCCACACAGGTGATCCAAATTTCCGGAGTCCCCCACTGGAGCATGCCTCATAATCAGATAGTGGTTCTGGCACTTAAAAGCCCATAATTTTTAAACTACGCATCATAAGTCCCGCCCGGTAACTCTGTCACCGTCTGCAGACGCGTCTTTAGGCAAACGAGACATGGACGAGAAGTAAACATACACAGTGCTCGTGTTGGCTGTTTCTGCCTCATCTGTGCGTCATCTGCGCCCTGACAATGGCGCAACTCCTTATTTTGATCAAGAGCAGAACGCGCGCACGTTAACCGCTCTTTTCGCCGTCTACGGCTTCGTCAGTCTGTTTCATTGTTATGCGCTGTACCCTAGCCTCATCGATGCTCGATAACCGTGTGCTGTTTGCGTGTGTGTGCTCGGCACACACTTTCAACGTGGATTTTCTTTTCTGTCAGGTTGCTTGCTTGCGACTGCCAAGGAAACAAAGGAGGACACTAGATCGTGCACAATCGTAAGCCTATCGACCAAAATAGGTTTCTGCTAGTATAATCGTCCTCATCATAATTTACAAACCACAAGAGCCCCCTGACGGGGTATAAATAAATGGATCAGGAAAAGACTGCCATAGCAATTGATCGCACTATAGTAATTAATAAATGTGTCATTATCAGAAGCGCATTTCTATTTAGATTGTCTCAAACAACAATGATATCGACGGCAATGACAACAGAGATCAACAACAGGATCGACGGTGAAGTGAGCGACGAATAATACAGCAACAGAGAGCTGGGCGGTTGAAATGCAGTTAGTTATAGTTCTGACGCAGTCCTCCCAACGCCAGGAATTAAAAAAAAAACAGGTGCTCTAGCTGCCGGGACCATATTGTAACGATTCAGGCTACAGCGACGGCAGTGGCGGTATTCCACAAGTGCCTGATGGAAAAAGACCACTTTAGGGGACCTAAAACCGTGCTGTTAAAGTCCCCTCCACCCACGCCATTCCTTGCTGCTTTCGCTTATTGAATGTCACAGTTGTAAGCACGGCATGAGCGCAAATATGAACCCACTAAGAAAAAGAGACAAAAACGAACTAAAGAAGTATTCTCATCTCCCTCGCTGTCTCCACAGGGCATGCCGGCGTCGCTTCCTTTAATAGAATAGCAAAGTGTCTGCGCCGCAAACGCCTCAAATGACGTTTCGCAGCTGAGTTCCTCCGCTCAGAATGAGGCGCCGAATTGAGCGAACTTTATTGCAAATAAGCGAGGAAGCACTCCGGAGAAAGTTGCAACCAAAAGCATGGAAGGCTGAAAGAGGTACATGCGGCTGGAGAGCGGCGCCATAACGTTAGTGCAGGATGAACCGCAAAGGCATGACGCGCCCCAGCTTTCGTTTCTCCCCTTTGACTTCAAAACTTGATGGTTCTTAGTTTTGTTAAAGTGAAATAGTGGAACACACACACTCTCTCTCTCTCTTTGTAGTTTTTGGAAGCGCCTTCAACTTGGCCGTATTGCAGTGAGAATCCCTGAAAAAGCGCTCTCCAAGCGGTGCTTTGATGCCGGATCGCATTTTTCATTGCCTCGTGAGGAACATCATTATTCATGCCGCGTCGCTGATGCGCGACTTCGTCAAACACGCCTTTGTTGTGCCGTTGCCTCAACGCCACTCGTCGGCTCCAAGAGGTTGAGCAGGTTTCCTGATTGCCTGCCGAAACAGCGCGAAGATGGAGTGATGCGTTGAGAACGGGACGAAGAACGCGCACCTGTTCTTATATAGTTTATGATAGACTGAGTATCTGCGCTTCTTCTCACTGTTTAGCCCGTGGCAACGTCATTGCCTCTTGGCCTGCACCTGAGAAAGTACAAGACGACGTGAAAGGTACATTGAAAATCACGCGTTCTTATAATACTCAGTTGTAGCCGAAGATGTTATTTAAAGTGGTGGGGAGGTAAAAAACGCATCAATAAAAAAAGAAGGGAAAGATGGTCTGCACTGCTGTAACGGTGTGCTTACCTGTTTTTTTTCCTGCGATGCAGCTAAGAATTCGTGAACCGCGTTTGCTATTCTAGCAGCTAGTATACTTATCTCATTATAATGGATATATATGTTACGTTCAAATCTCTGCACGCAATTTTTTCGAAGATTTTACTGCGATAGCGCTGCTGACTTAGAATGTCGAGTGAAACTCTTGCTTGGGCTAGTTGGTTCATGCTTGAAGTAGTAAAAGCAAGGCGCAGAGTACCAGGACTCAGGTCCTGAGTCCTGGTATTCTGAGTCCTGGTCCTGAGTCCTGACTACCTGAGTCCTGGTATTCTGCGCCTTGCTTTTATTACTTCAAGCATTAGAATGTCGAACCAACTAGCCCATCTACTGGGGCTCAGCGATTCAATGAAGCCTGCTGACGGTTTTCTAATGTCTGAGCACTAGGAGCATCAAAGTGGGGGAATACGTGAATGCGTGCGAAGCCTAGGAAGCTGTTAAGATGGTAGGCGTATACCTATATAGGTATATTGCTACGTGTTGAAAGATACAGACAAAAGAGACTATTTCGATTGTATTTACACTGCAGCCAGAGCTAAGAGCCCAGACACTTCGTCTTTCTCGAGACACTCTTAAGAATGTGTTGATGGTATCGTAATACTATCGTAATACTACCGTAATACTACCCTAATACTACCCTGGGATGGCCAAAGCGCCTTCCCGGTGCTATTAAATATCTAAGGCACGTGGACAGTCCTAAGGCTTGAGCCTGGCGATGTGGACAATGGAAAAAAACTGCTCTCCTGTTACGCAGGCCCATATCGGGTGCTCCACCAAGTGACCGATGTCATCTACGAAATCATTCAAGCCACGCCCACAGCATAGGATGTAGTGGGCGTGGCTTTAATGATTTCGTAGATGACATCGGTCACTTGGTGGAGCACGTGATATGAGCCTGCGTAACAGGAGGTCAGTTTTTTTCACAAAGCTCAACTTTACAGGATGGTGACCAAAGCAACACGAGGGTGCCAGGAGAAGAACGTACATCACGGTGAAGGAGGTCGCAGTGGTGCTTCTGGTTCTCTTGAGACACTTGCAATCATAGATCTAAGACCTCAAACAGGTGCTACGTAATGATGACGCATTTCTCTCGCATTTACCGCTAAATGATCGATGAATCTTTTTCTCGTAGTTCCCATGCCTTCTTTTTCCCTAATGACCCTTTCACATAAACCCAGAACGAGCCGCTGGCTATCAGGTAAACCATGTTGAGAATTTCGTTAAGACTAGTGCTATTATTCGTGCGTGCTTTAGAGTCGAAATAGCTGCGCCAATCTGCAGTCTAGTCCGGGGAGTCTTTTTTCGATACTTCTCAACAACAACAACAACAACAACAACAACAACAATAATAATAATAATAATAATATATGTTATTATGAAATCCTTTAGGTGGGCTTCTCCTCTGAATAACCGCTACAGTAGAGAAGCCAGCTCAAAATAACGCCATTTAGGGAACTGAAAGCGCTCGAGCGCACGCATGAGAGCATTTATTTATTTATTTATTTATTTATTTATTTGTTAGTTAGTTAGTTAGTTAGTTAGTTAGTTAGTTAGTTAGTTAGTTAGTTAGTTAGTTAGTTAGTTAGTTAGTTAGTTAGTTAGTTAGTTAGTTAGTTAGTTAGTTAGTTAGTTAGTTAGTTAGTTAGTTAGTTAGTTAGTTAGTTAGTTTGTTTGTTTGTTTGTTTGTTTGTTTGTTTGTTTGTTTGTTTGTTTGTTTGTTGAGCTAGCGCAGTAGGTGCTAAGACGGCTGTTGCTCGAGAGGGGTCGTGATATACGCAGAAAGACTGCATGCAAGTCGTGCGCATGCACGGTAGGCTGCCTAAATATACGATGCACAAAGCGCCACTCGTCACCATAATTATCAGTCATCTAATATCTCGAGTGAACCCGTTTTCTCTCTCATCTGTCATCAAATGCGTCTTTCCGACTCATGCGCTATCCCGACTGTAATGTTAGCTAACTCGTTCACGAAGGATCTTGCTTGGTGAGGCAGAACGCCTGAAGGCTGGTAAGGATTCCCAACAGCATTTTTTTTTTATTTTAGTCCCTCCAAAGCAATCATTCAAGATTGCAAAATTTAACTTGAGGACTACTGTAAACCTCGAGAAGGCTCTTTGCCAGCTGCCGGCCGTGGCGCCAGCCTGGTTTACAAAATTCTGGCTTAGACTTTGTAATAGATTGCGCTCTTAATGATTCGATGCACGGTCTTCACGGCCTCGACAGTATGCACACAAGGTGTACTGGTTTCCTGGAAAGTTCCACCTCCATGCCTATTCTCATCTGCCCGTGGCAAAAGTTTGAAAGGTGACGCGCAAGCTCGCGCTCCGCATGGGCAAGTTAAAGCTGACGATACCCCGCGTACACCTGCACACTTGACACGTCGCAGCGCGGCGGCAAACAGGAGAAGGCACAAAAGGTTTGCGATGAAAGTGCTTTTAGAAATTGGCGCTATAATGCGTAGCCGCTATTTGACGGACGAAAAAAATCCGAGGACACCTAAGCGCTCCTTATGAGTTGTGAATGCGAAAGCATTAATGGCCAATCAAACGCCGCTGAACGGTCCTTCGAGTTATGAACTCCTCGCGGGCAAGCGAGCGCGTTGAGACGGTTGGCGCGTTTTGATATGGCCTTACCGAGCCGAAGTTAGAACGCAGGCGAGAGCTCGCGCGGACAAGAAGCGCGCCGATAACACCACCTTCCGAGAGCGAGGGTGACGTGGCGTCGCGGCGATGCTCTCTCCCCTCACACAACCCATGGAGCGCTAACGATGTAACAGGCTTTCCCTTTCCCACGCTCTGCACCGTCGAGCCGCGCCCGTGCCGTGGTGTCGCAGCCTATCGGAATTTACCTGCCATTTCGCTGCTACAAATGACGGAGGCCCGCTAGTTGGCTCAATGAGCCACTCGACGCTTTGGCATCAATAACCGCGTCCAAACGTTGTGTGGCTCGGTTCTCCTCTTGCGGAAACGTCGAGGAGGTAAGCAGGCAGGTGGAAATAAAAAGCCAAAGATAACCTTACGCCGTGTAGGCATCCAAATGTACAACTACCCTTTAGCTGACCAGTTAGCGAGTTTCTAGTTACAACCAAATCAGCTCTATGCAACAGCTCACCACGTGTCGAGAAACGACGACGCGCCGCGAGTTCCTCAACGCAACGAACGCGACCGTCGTGATGGAGTGCACTAATTGGCAAGAGACCTGACCCACCGCCATATTTTCTTGCGTGCATATCACGTATGCCAAGCAGATGGAAGAGCAGATTAAACCTATTTTTCACGCGGCTCTGGTGGAAAGAACTGAAGCGGACGAAGCACACTAGGTTGAGCTTCGGCAGTCATGCAAAGAGAAAAAGAAGTAAGCATATGCATAATGGTTAAGCATACGCACGTCCTGTTGGCTATCCCTTATAGGGGAAAGGGCATGCAGGAGCGCAAAGAGAGAAAGAAGGAGATGGAGAAAGCACTAGTTTACCGCACACGTGAAAGTGCACATCAATTCTATACATGGTTACAGAGACCTGTCGACTTGACCTACTATTGTCATACTCTCATTTCTTGCTGCGGCCAGTGACGCCCGTCACCATGGCGACACCAAAAGACTCAGTGCCTTTCCACTCTGTCAAGAAGGATGACCAGCGAAGCTGTGTACGTGGGCCCCTCAATGGCGAAGTGCACCTCGTTTGCGCGCATGCGCGAGTAACAGCGGCTGCGAGAGAGGAAATGTGGGGACGTTTGCTCCTTTAATATGCGACTCTGCCTAGGCACTACGGAGGCGTTTCTTAGCGCGTGTTGTATGCGTTTGTCCCTAGGCGTGCAGGCAGAAGTCTCGGGGCGCGGTAGTGCTGAACTTAGCATCGCAAGTTGGCGGCTCGACGCAATTATGTTTATTCAATCGTGTTCTTTTTTTTTGCTAATTAAAACAACGTGTCATAATTTCGCATTATTGGCGTAGCCTCCAGGACACCAAAGCGGCAACGGGGACATCAAAGCTAGAACCCGGACTGGTCCGTGGATTGGGGCTCACAGAGGCCTGCGCGTGCCAGGGGAGTGTAAGATCGGCTGTCCGCGATAGCGGAGAGCCAATTCTTTATGCGAACACCCCCTGGCACGCTTTGGCCTCCGCGGCCCCAACCCACGGGCCGCCCTGCGTCCAGCTTCGATCCCCCCCACTACCGCTTGGGTGCCCCGGAGATCCTGCGCCACCTGCTTTAATATAGCCTCAGGTGCTCTCCTGAGGCCTCCGTTTGCCGGTTGCATGTGCCCTCCTGGAGCCACGCTTGTAAAAAAAATTGGAGGACGCTTAAGCTTCGCCTTCAAGAGTGGAACGCGACAGCGTTCCCGTCGACCCGCCAAGGGGTGTAAGACGCGCTACGGCGCAGCGACTACGCGCCCCGCATCGGACGCGGTGAGCGTCGAGCAACGCAGCGTTCGGCGCGACAACGAAATGTGCGCCTGAGCAAGCGACGCACGCCTGAGCCTTAGAAACAGCTCGTTTCTAAGGCAACACCGCGTTCACTAGAGGCGCTTTTGTACCGCTTTGAAGCATCGAACTCGTGGCTCAGTGGATAATAAAGAAAAAAAAAAGAACTCGTGGCTCAGTGGTAACGTCTCCGTCTCACACTCCGGAGACCCTGGTTCGATTCCCACCCAGCCCATCTTGCAAGTTGTTTTTTATTCATGAAGTGCCTGCTGGGATTTATCGCTCACGGCCAACGCCGCCGACGCCGACGACACCGGCTTTTCTGCGGCACGAGCTCCTTAACGCTGTCGCGTTAAAATGCAATCTATCGTCGCGACTAAAAAAGCGACCCACTACTTATACAACACCAGTTAGAACCTTGCCCCTTCGGACACAGCGATCACCAAATGGGGCGTCCGTGCCCACTGCCTCATAGGGCGGGCAGCCAGCGGCGGAGCATAAACAAACCAGACCGCACTCCGCAATGCCGGCATGCCTAGGGAACAAATGCATACAACACGCGTTAAGAAACCTCCTTCGTTGTGCCTAGGCAGACTACATATTCAAGAAGCAAAAGCCCACAGATGTTTTCTCTCGCGCCCGCTCTTACTCCCGCCTGCGCAGAAACGTCGAGCGCCGTGAAAAGCACCATGCCCCGCTGTACCTACAATCAATTGTAAAAACGCGGCCCGGCATTGCACTATATTAGGGATCGGCCCACGTATAGTGAGTGCTTAGCGCCTGCGCCACCTCCACCACCAATCGGCCCGGCATTGCACTGTCTTCGGGATCGACCCTCGTATGGCGAGTGCTTAACGCCTGCGCCACCTCCGCCGCAGGTCGACCCGGCATTGCACTATCTTCGGGATGGGCCCAAGTGTGGGGAATGCTTAACGCCTACGCCACTTCCACCGCCGGTCGGCCCGGCATTGCACTGTTTTCGGGATCGGCCCACGTATAAGGCGTTTTGTGTCTACATACGGACTCAATCCTTGGGGAACTATCCCTTAACAGCTTTGCTGTAAAACTGTACAAACCAGCCTACAAATAAAGCTCCATGCCTGAACGCACAATTGGACACCATAAGCTGGAAAAGAACAAAAAACGAGAATGCCCGGTGTAGCGAAGCAATCCACTCATATAATCGAGACGCATACGTTCCCTATAATTTCTGATAAGAATCAACACAGGGGCTGAATCGCTACTGCCTTTAAATAAAAGGAAGGACCTCGATCAACGAATATACGCAGTGGTATACGACGGTACCGATGGCGAGCTTTCTTCTATCGTGACAGATCGCGTTTGATGGGCACAATTCGATTAACTCCATCACAACTTTCCTTACGTATTGTCAATTCCAGTGGCCACCGAATAGCCTGCGCAAAATAGCCTCAGCAAAACTTAGCAGATGCGAGCAACGGATATGGCAATCAGCCCCTCAGCGCAATACAGAAGCGACCCACTGTCGCGCCATTTTATTCTTTTCTGCCAGACACGACCAGGAATTGACGATTGAAAATGTCTGTCAGATCTAACTGTGATGAATTAACGTCAAGTGCATGATGTGTCACTTCGTCATCACGTGCACTGATATCAGCAGCGGATAAGCAACCGCTGCCTATAAAAAAAAATGGGTTTTTACGTGCCAAAACCACTGTCTGATTATGAGGCACGCCGTAGTGGAGGACTCCGGGAATTTCGACCACCTGGGGTTCTTTAACGTGCCCCTAAATCTAAGCACACGGGTGTTTTCGCATTTCGCCCCCATCGAAATGCGGCCGCCGTGGCCGGAATACTGCCTATAAAAAGCGCGTCAAAAGAATAAAAGCACCGGCCACTGTTGTTTCTGTAGTACGGCTCCTCGGTTGCCGCACGCTACTCCACTAACGACGCGGACGTCTTCTAGCATGAAAAACATCGGTCACTAAAGTAGGCTGCAGCCGATGCATAATGGCAGAAATAGATAAATGATGGGGTTGCTGCAACCATACACGGCTCCTATAATGGCCGTTGCGGGATTTTTATCACTATATTTGCCATCAAAGTCAGGATTCACTACAATGAATCAAACACCGTAGTGGTGCGCAGGGTAGACAGCGTCCCCACAAGGACGCGCACTTTTCATTTATTTCTGACGGGAAACGCCTTTTATTGCGGTCAGCATAGGGGGTTGCTTGTTAAAACCGCACGTAACGAAAACATGTATCACTAATGTTGCTTGTAGCTTTGCAAGCATATCATTTACGGGCCTTACCTCGGTATGGTTGTGCAGAGGGAAAAAGCCATTACTCGATCACGCAGGCGTTGCGTGCGTAAATGGCACCACTCTTGGGCCACGCACGACGTAGCTAAATTTATCCTCGCGCTCGACGCTCAGAGGGTCGAGCTGGGCAGTACTCTTGTCGAACAGAGTGGGAGTGGCCGCGCTTGAGAGAGCTCACTCTGCCGTGGTGAATATAAGCCGTTGAACTTAAACCAGTGCTCAATAGAAGTTATAAGGACTACAAGTATGCAATTTGTTGCAGAAATTTGACGCCAGCTCGGCTCAGGCCGCAGGGAATATCCAAACCCTTTGACCACAGAAGACCGTGTACATCTGTATGGGGAGCGCATGTGCAGCAGACTGAGGTAATCGCAGGAGCCCCAACCATTTAGGAGTGTGGCGGGCTCGAGCGGTGCCGATCAGTCTCGGGTGCCACCGATGGGGGTCCATTTCCTAAGCCTCGTGCCCGAACACTCTCTTTCAAAGAAACAGACCCACTACGAATAGGGAGCGAGCACGAGTGCAAAATTAGATCGTGAGACCCCCACTGTAGCTGTAAGTAAAGTTAAGCACGCAATGTTTCTAATGCACGAATAAACTTAAGATGTGCTTTTGACTGCGTCATTTCTGTATTCTACTGCACATATGCCATCTGAAGCACGCACAAGACGTTCCGCGTACCCCACTGCGGCTGTGTTCACGTACATCTACCCGCTTCTTTCTTTTTTCCTTTTTTCCCACTTGGGGGATTTGCCGCCGGGCACATGCAGTAAAATATGAACGAATAAATTTATGGGGCCGCAACATTCATATGGGGGACGGATGACTAGCGAAGCCCTTTAGGCTGCATACATAGGCTGCATACAATATGAAATCATACATTTCTTTTAACACGGCACCACACTACGCCGACACACGCGCCGCCGTGATCACTGCACCTCTTAAGCATGGGACGTCATAACCACAGAAGCCCCGGCAATGTGAACAGGCGCCGTCGCCACACTCTTTCCTTCTTTCATTGCTCGCCAAACAGGATTTACAACAAATAAAGCGTACGATGAAGGCCAACTTGCTACTCTAAGTGCACTTTCTAATATATATATATATATATACACACTGTTTCTCTTGCAACGCCGAATTTATGTGGTTCTATTTCAACAAAAATATCAAACTTACTTTTGGAAGTTGGCGGAGCGCTTGAAGACTACTTCAGCTCCGCCGCGGGTCGGCCTAGTATTGCACTATCAGCGGGATCGGCTCAAGCATTCCTGTCCAAGCGACGTGATGCGGACGTAAGCCGGCCAGAGTACTCCTTTGGGGACGCATGCCCGGTATTTCACTATCTCCAGGATCGGCGCACACATTCCTATCGCCCGTACGGAGATAAGCCGGCCAAGAGGCAAGGTAAGGTGTAAGGCTAGAGGTAAACAGCTCCGCTGTAAAAGGGATAGCAAATAAACGCATGCTGCCCTGAGTTGTGTAGGTATTGCAGAGATGATATCGCGCACTTGTTTTTCGTTATCCAATGGGCATAGCCCACTGGAACATTAAGCTTGAATTTTGGTGTTCCTGAGCATCTTCTACCTGATATACCGAGTACTAGGACACAGACACAGATGATGGTGGGGGTTCGCCGTAGATGCAGAGGCCGGGCACTCAAGACTCGTTCCACGGTCGTCAGTTGTAGATGCCCCGGCCCAACTGAAAGATGCTGCCAGGGCCACCGAAGCCCGAAGCCACCGACGCCGAACTTAACCCGGGTAAGGTTGCGGGGTAGAAAGCAAACGCAATTAAGGAGGGGTAAGGGCGCGAGCGCCCGGTCTGAAAACGGATTTCTGGGTTTGGAGGAGAGCTCGGAGGTCAGAAGGGAGTGTCGCTGTTGGGGTCTGAGACAAAAAGGAAGAAATAAAGGAAAAGAAAGAACGGTGAGCACGCCATTAGACCAGCCAAGTTGTCGCAAGGACTCTGACCATGTGCCTGAATCAAATGCAGTGTAACGTTGAATCGTGGCGAATTATTTAGCCTATCTCGTGGGATATTTGGAATATTTTCGTAACTTTTTTCAATTGCTTCACTGCGTCGAGTGAATCAGTGTAGATGGTAAAGGGACACCTAAAGAGAAACACTAAATCAGCTTAGAGTGACAAAAGTGTTGAAAACACAATTTTAAGTACTTTCGAAATAATTCGTTGATTATTAGAAGAGAAAATCAAAGTCAAAGTTTCATTTTCTTAAATCTTGCACTGGGCGCTGCTGGTGACGTCATAAATTTCAGAGCATTTCAGAGCATTTGGGCCGCGTTGACTCGTAAACGTTTCCGACATCTGCCAAGTTCAATCGTTGGCTCCTTTACAACACAATGTAATTCATTTCTACCGACAAACAATTACTTGGGCCGTAGCAGACGCTGTCAAGATTCCTGACGTCACGGCCAGCAGGTGCGGAAACAAAGGCGTTGCCGCCTGTTCTTTCTTTCTGTTTCTTCTTTTTTTATGCCCTCCACTGATTCACCTAACCTCTTGTCATGGTAAGAGTTGCGTTTTTTTGGTAATGTATAAGGGTAATTGCCTAGTACAGGTGCAATCATTTTTCGCTTTAGTGTCATTTTAAGCTCCGTGACGTTTCGCAACGGGCTGATACATTCGAGGTCATCATGCACGGCTTGTACCCCTATAGTAAAAAAAAAAAAAAGAATCGGCGTTTTGGTGGTATCGGTACGTGTATGCTTAATTGCGCGGGATCACTTGAGCCTACTAAGGATGTTTTAGAGAGTAACTCCTCGCTTCTCAAAACTTCCCGTTTTCATATACATTGCCACGAGCGGGAACGGACACCCTACCCTTCTAGCGTTAAAGCGGTTCAGTCGGACATTTGGGGTGCGCGCAAAATACGGCGCGCACAAATCGAAGCACTTCGCGCTTCTGGAAACAAGCACCAACGTATCACGACCACAGAGACACCTTGCGGGTCACTGCGACCATGCGTCACTGTAGCTCTCGCGGTTGGAGCACGAGCAAGAAAGCTGAGAACAATGATCGGGGGTGTCGGTGCCGTGCAGGCGTCGAGCGTCACCGCGCGTATAAGCCAGGGTTTCGCAAAAAGAAAAAAAAAAGTATATCTGGTCCCTTCCGCGAGTGGCTCTTAATGGTCGAGTTAGTAGGGGCTAAGATATATGGAGACAAGGTCGGTCCCGGTACTTCACCATGCGAGCAGCAGTCCAGTCAAGGCGTGCCGCAGGCATGCGAGAGCCAGGCTTTGTGTGAATAACAGTCATGAATACACGAGGACAGGGACTGCAGAATAGCAAGAGGCGCAAACACACGCAAAGAAAATATCAGTACCGTACTCGGTGCAAGAGACTCGGATTCTCCGTTGTACACGTGTTTATTTTAGTTCGAAACAGAGAAGGTCTTGAACAAGACAGGCTGTTATTTTTCACTCGTTTGCTGTTTTCGTGCAGATACATTTATTTGAATCATTGGTTGTAGTGTTTCGCGCGCTTGTACGTGCCTGTTAGGCCATTACATGGGTGATGAAACCGTAGTGCTAACTTCACAATTTTATTGCAGTAGACATTATATAGACATGGGTGCCGCATTGCTATCACGCTGTCGACAGTGTGCGCACGTCTCGCGAGAGGAGGGTTAGGAGGTATCCAGTGCCGCGAGAGACGCGAAGTGCGTTTGCCTGCATAAGATATGACGCCAAGTAGGCGCACTCTCACGCTTCGCTCGATCGGCTCTACCGCGGAGCCAGCAGGACAGCATCCTGCCTTCCGCTGCTGGGAAAAGCAATGCGTGCAGAAAATACTAGAGTACCATGCTCTGCTGCTGTGTGCGTACCACACCGCGGTGCGTGTAGTTGCCTGAGCGGGGCGAACAGCGCACTTCAGGCTACACACGCTGACCGTTCTTCCCTTCTGACTCGTCTCGTACAACATTGAGGTGCGATGCCTGCATCGCCAGTGGCCGTGCTCCTCATCGCGAAGGCGTGGTGAGGCCTCTGATAGCTGCCAGGGCACTGTTTCTGCTGCGGAGACTAAGTTGCTCCGAGTGCTCAACATGCATCCCCCGCGTATTGTTAGCACATCTTCTGAGAAGCTTCAGCGTCACTGTAAACCTTGCTGTCACTTTCAATGCTTCGCCCTTCGAGAAAAGCGGTCGCATGTCAACTACATTCGTCCTGCTTTTATAAAGAAGACAGAAACAAGGCGTGATCGCATGATGCTCATGAGCTCTTGCAAAAATTAAAGCTAGCAGGACAAGTGGGGCGATCATATATTGAGCTATTTAGAGAGCGCCTCTTAGGCGCCCGCTCCTGGGTTGAGGCGATGCTTCGACCCTCGAGAAAAGCGGTCGCATGTCAACTCCCTTCGTCCTGCTTTTGCGAAGACAGAATTGAGGGGTGATCGCATGATGCTCATGAGCTCTTGCACAAGTAAAAGCTAGCAGGACAAGGGGGGCGCTCACATATTTAGCTCTTCAGAGCGCGGCTCCTAGGCGCCCGTTCGTGGGTTGAGCGTCGTCGTTCCTCGGCGTAACCACGCGAAAGCACTCGTGCCACTGCTTGCGCGTTCGTCGTCGTCGTCTTCCACAGCTGGCTCCGATGCCGCTCGTCGTGCCAGCGTTTCCCTACTGCCCCTCCCTCTGCGAAGACGCTGACGGCACTGACACTATGCCAGTCGGTGCGGTGACTTCGGTCTCAAATTCTTTGCCCCAGTATATCACCTATTGAAACCACATACACAGCTACGCTCAAATTTCGAATTAGGGAGCATCTAATCGTCGGACATTTTTTTTTTCTCCCTCTTTAAAATTAACGAACGCTTCTTGTGCCCGATTTACAGGCGGAAATTGAAAGAGAAAGCTGCATAATTTTCTTCCCACTTTCTTTTGCTTTTTTGTTGTTTCTCCAGTATCACTTGCAGCATGTTGCGCATTGAAGCCCATGTTGAAGAGCATTCTTAAAGTAGAAACGCTAACGAAACACGACAGCTAAATGACGCCGCAAGTTCCACCAGTGCAGTCGCAGTAGGAGAATGGCTCAGAGCCCACTTCTACTGTCGCACAGGCAGGCACTTCAGGGTGCTGCGATTGTGCTTTTAACGAGCTAGCTTGCACGGACGCGCGCTTACACGACAATCCATCTCGCGGTGACAAATCACCGGCGATCGGCACCATGCCTAGTCGGGGCAGCGTCCTTCACCTGCGCTGGCTGGCCTCAAGGCGCCGTCACCTCCCTCCACAAACCCCTCAAACTTCTTTCTTTCTTTTTTTCTTTCTTTCTTTCTTTTCCGTTCTCCATCTGTGTTTCTTTAGAGCGTCGTCGCTCAGAGTCATGGCCTTTGTGCCTCAATCAGGACGCACTCAACATCGCAATGGACGTTCACCCAGCTCCCCCCTGTCATCGCCGTCTCAAATCACTACGAGTTGAGTTTAGGGTGTTCAGCCAATTGCTAAGGCATGGGAGAGCAGAGACGCTAGGTATGTAAGTGCATGTAAGTGCAGACACGCGCAAGGGAAACAATACACACGATCGGGTGAAGTGGTGTAAGGATTGGAAAAAGGTCACCATCGCCCTTGACAGTGATTCTCCAAAAGGCTGTTTTTATCGGATGCCAGAAGCTTTGCTCAAATCTTGAGACAGAAGAAAAACAGATTGGGAGAGAGAGTGAAGGGGAAAGAAAAACAAAAGAAGGGTGCTTTTCGAAAACGTGATGTGCGACTAGCCCCGTAGGTGCACCGAACACACTTGCGTATATTACTCTTACATTACCCGTCGCAATGTCTGTCACTCATTCCCTAAAATACAGTCGCTCATTGTTATCTCTTCTACAACGTGAAAACGCTTTTATTTAACGTCTCCGAAACTCAGGCTATGCCGGACGGCGTAATTGAGAATGCGATATCTATTCTGGCCATATTTAGGGCTTCTCAAGTTCATCTCTGCAAAACGATCGCGAATTGGGTTGAGCTCGACGCTATTCATGATGATCAGTGAGAAACAGGATAGCGCTTGTCTCGTGTTTTATTGCGATAGCAATTATATGAACACTCCAAGAGAATTTTGCCGTCGCGTTCGGCGTCGTCGTCACCGTGACGTTCCGTATATATTCAGGTGCTTGTGCCATGTTATGCTATGTGACATGAGGTACATGCGAGTTATATTACCACACCATTCTATCTTTAAAGTTGTTCATACAAGGTCTTACATACTCGACAAAATTATACCTCGGAATTTTGAGAATGGCAGCCCACGAACAAATGTCGTCAAAGAAAACATTCACAGCGCATGCCTTCTATCTTAAACCTTCTCAGACTTAAATATTATAAGTGCGAAACAATAACAGAGCTCAGGCCTGGAAATGATGTAATTTTATGGGCGCAGCTGTGCACAACCTCCGGGATCTGCCCAGGAAAGAGGTATGAAACATATCCGATACGTAAATGTAGTGGTAAGGTGATTTAGAAAGACGCGGGCCTTAATTAATAAGCATAAATTCAGGATTCAAAGAGAGGAGTCCTAGAACAACAGCTCGTTTTGACTTACCTTACGTTTGCTACAGTTCATATGGCCACTACAGCTACGAGTCTTGCACTTCGTGTAATATTCTAACACGTTAATAGCGCATTCGTTGCTTCGCTCTGATGGCGAAACTGTGATATTGTTCCTGCTCTTGTTTTCGCCTTGCTACGCTCTGATCAACAGAACTATATCGGACTGAATCAATCGACTTGACATTATTGAAGGACCACTGCCTACCACCCCGGGATGGACACTTTCATTACTCTTAACTTGTGACTTCTTTCTTCCTTCTTGATTAAAACAGCATGTTCACTCGCCGCTATGCGAACGCATTTTTTTTCTTATTTCTCGCTCTTCTACTTGCACCTACTTAATATTGCGTTTTATACCCGCTTCTGCTTTCTTTCTGGAGCTATCCACTAAGGTACGTAATTTTAGTTCGTGCCTCAACTGCCTTTCTTTTTTTCTTTTTGCGTGGGACCTTTTCTCCTGTACATTGTTTGAGCAACGGATACAAAAATAAACGAGTGATGAAAGAGAGCAGTTCAGACACGAAAGTTCAAGATAACGTGCTCAACCAACAAGAATGACAAGTAGCAGGCGAACACCATTGTGGCACAAAGTTGCACTTAACGTACGTCCTGCGGCGCGCCTTTCTTTTTTTCTCGCCCGCGAACTCCCTTAATTTATCTCTTAATTTCTTCACTCTACGGCGCACTTGGCTGTTTCACTCTTCGACATCCTCTTTCCGGAAGCATAAAGATTGAGACAAGAGTTCCTTGGTTACTTGTTGGATTAGTAGACGTTTTCGACGACACAAACGCGAAGCTATCGCACAGCTCCGTAAGTTCAATAAGATCTGGCGAGATTGATGGTCGTCAACTGAACGAAAGTCACGTGCTTCAGTTCTTACATATATGGTGATGTCGATGCTGACGAGAGCTATGCAGCACACTGTTTCTAGGCGTGCACGCTTCACTGCATATGCTTCCTAGCAGACAGAAGTAGAAGTTAATGCAGTCTAGCCAAGAGACGGTCTATGTCGTTCACAATTTCCCCAGCTGTTAGCATCCGCCAAGCCTACAAGTCAGCCCTTGCGCTCCCCACCTACACCCCCACATCTCGTCTGCTTGCAATGGGCGTCCACAATACTCTTTCAGAGCTTGTGGAGGCCCATCGCACGGCACAACTCGATCGCCTTTCTCGCACCCCATCTGGTAGAGCCCTTCTCTCTTCCCTCCGCTTGACCCCTGTGTCCCCTGTCTGTGTAACCCACCCCTTACCCTCCTCTGTATCTTCCATGCTCACTGTCAACCCTCTTCCCAAGAACATGCACCCTGAGCATCACGCCGCCCGCCGCTTTGCCCGTGCCTCTACCCTCTGGCGCCAATACGGCACACAGTCTAACGCTGTGTATGTCGATGCGGCGCCATACAATTCCCACCCCGCCTACGCCCTTGCCACCATTTCCCATACACTTTCTCCCCTGACCGTTGCCACTATACCTGCCCCCACCTCCACTGCCGCAGAGGAAGCAGCTATTGCGCTCGCCATCGCCACTACCCCAGCCCGTTTCATACTCAGCGACTCCAAAGCTGCAGTCCACAACTTTGCGAAGGGTCGCATCTCCTCCTCCGCGCTCAGCATCCTTGAGCACTCCCCTCCCCCTTCTCGTCGTATCCAACTCCTCTGGGTTCCGGCTCACGCGGGGCACCCTGGCAACGAGGCGGCAAATTCCATCGCTCGCGAGATGACAGACCGAGCTGGCCCCCTCCACTCCGGGATGGACACGCGTGACTCCCTCCTCTCCTTCCATGACATCACCCTTCATTACCGCAACTCTCGCCTATCCCTCCCTCCCCCTCACAAATCCCTGTCTAAGCTCCAACCGAGCACGTGGCGCCATTTACAGGCCCACACTTTCCTCTCTCCTGCCCGACTTGCCCTTATTCACCCCGGTGCCTTTTCACCTGAATGCACGCTCTGCAGTCACCCACGAGCAGACTATGCTCACATTCTGTATTCGTGCCCTAAACACTCACCCCCTGCCTCTTGGCATGTATCTAGCCCGCAGCTGTGGGAGGCTGCTTTGGCCAGCTCGGAGCCGGATGTCCAGCTACGGCTAACGATCTGGGCAGCGGAAGTCGCCGCCAGGCATGATCTGGTGGCCACGACCAGCAGCCTGAAGGCCACCCACGGAACGGCGGCATCTTAATTTCCTTTCTTTTTTTGGCCTTCACTAAATAAAGTTTGTACCACCACCACCACCACCCAGCTGTTAGCACCACTAGCAGCTGCCGGGCGTCGATTATTCGCCGCCCCATGGCCTTGACCGGGCTGACCAAGGCTTTGACCGTAAAATGACGTTTGCAAACAGAAACAGCGCCTTAGAAATGACCGTTCTGCTTGCGCTTCACTCGCGTTCGCTCACGCTTGCCAACCAACATATCAGCAGCAGCACAGCGAGACTCGCCTTACTTCTTGAAACTATGACGTCGTCACTACGTTTTCGCGCGAAGACTCACTGACTAAACACTGTGCTCGCGAGTTCTAGAACGTCGACACCCCCCCCCCCCCCCCCTTATATTTTCACGACTGCGCAAATCATGGTTATACGCCAGGAAGAAGAACTATGGCCTAAGCTGTATACACCGTCACTGGCTGCCAGTGCAAACCGCACGATGTCGAAGGATCCATTAGGGCGACTGCCTTTGTCGGCAAACGATGCACGGAGCCGGGGACACGGAACGACAGATCCGAACGGTAAAGAATTGCCCGAGAGAAATGGCATCCGGCGTCAAGGGAAGAAAGCCGAGATCGATGTCGGACGTCGTTAGCCCGCAACGCTGCCAGACGCGGCGGAACGCGTCGTTCGCGAAGGCAAACCATTGTCGCGACCGCTTACTCGTCCCTTAGACCGCTTTCATCGCGAAGGCACGAAACTCGCCGCAGTAAAATTGCAACGCCGACCGATGCCACACTGCGGGGAACGACCGATTGGTAAGGAGTGGGATATTTTACCTGTGCTTCGTTCCTCCGTTCGGTGGCTCCTAATCGCGTAGATCAGTTTCAGTTTACTGTCAGTTCAACAAGCCATGTTGAACAAGCCATTAGGTACAGATAGCATGCAGACGAGGGTCTCAAGGTCAACGACTGCAACGGGACCCTCCAACCGGACCAACGTGCGACGTTGAAAGTTCGCCAAATCCTTATTGGCTTGCTTAACAGTGTTTAGCAGTGCTTCGACTAGGGCTAGTTGGTATGTTGTATGGTATGACGTGATTTGATGATGTAAGTCGCACTGTATAGGTGACACACACCGAGGCACTGACACGTAAGCACGAAATAAAGAGCGAGGTCTGCGTCTGTTTCGTGTTTACGTGTCTGTGCCCCTGCGTGTCACCTAAGCTGCACAACTAACAGCATGAAGTCCTCGTCTAACACTGTTTTCATACAGAATTTCTATACATTAGAGAACGTGCCCAGTGTGCACATATGCTGACATACCGTGGGTGACTAGACTGAAAGAAATCTTCGTCTCACCATTTTGCGCAACGGCGTTTCAAGAGCCCCTAAAATCAATTAAAATGCCAGCGCTCTTCTTTGTAAGTAGCGGCGGCTGCGGCAGCGAGCAGTGTCTTATTTTCTTGGGTTATTCTGGGCCTTTCACAAATGTTGCCTTCGTATCAAAATTACAACCTAAAGCAAAGCAATACTGACAAGCTAAGCTGCTAGTCTCACGCCCACTTGTAAAATGTGCAGTATCATGGCCTCGAACCCCAATATCGTTTGCTTCTCTTTTCAAGTGCACCTTGATTTTACATTTGGCTGCTTATTCGTTATCGCTACTGCGGGATGAATGCGTCGTAATTCTTTTCGTTACGGCGTCCAAGAAAGGAATATGCTCTCTTCATAGCCGTCAAGAGCGCGGAGAGCGGGGTACTGGACGCGGCGGGTCGTACAAGCGAAGGGAGCTAAATCCCGCATAACACACACACACACACACACACACACACAGATATATATATATATATATATTTACAGATGAAGACCGCAATGGATGAGAGGTTGCCACGATGTCGCCACCGCAATGTTTGCTTGTCCGCTACTCAGCTCGTCGTCCTCCTCTTCTTCTATCTAGTCCTCTTCGCCACGTTACAATATATAGTGTGTGCGCGTGCGTGTGTGTGTGCGTGATGAACGGCCTAGCAACGCGTCGAAAACGACGACGAAATACGTTGCAAATATGCAATCACGTGCACCGGGGCACATGCAACCTTCACTACAGAACACAACGCCTCGCTGCACGTGCGCTCGTGGTGTAGCAAAATATTAAATGAAGAAGAAAGCAGCAAATTGAGCAACGCCGTAAAAGAGCACGCAGCGAAACGTCAGGAGGACAGGCGGAGCTGAGAAGCGGCGCTAGGAAGACGCGTTGGGTTGTGTCGAACGCCGACGTTCGCGAGGCCAACAGCTCATTTTAGCATTGTCTCAGTACTGATAACCATAGCCAGTTCGGACAAGCCAGAAGCTACTTACGGGCGGTGTTAAACTGCGTAGCGCACAAAGCCAGTGGATCCCTGCAGAAACGGGTTCCTCTGTCGTTTTAGCACTTCAGTTCGCTCTGTGTCTCCCTCTCTTTTACCTCTGCGAACTCAGAAGCCGTAGTGTTTTCTGTCATTATTGTCCGATTGACTTTCCACGAAACCAGCTTCTCCCACACGGACGCAGGGAACGTGAACTGCGGAGAACGTGAGCTTCTGCCCCCTCGTTTTACGGCCGCGTATACCAGAGCAGCAGAGGGTTGCCATAGAGAAAGCGGGCGCGCGGGACCAGCGCAGTCGGGACGGTGAACCGAAAGTGGCAGCGTTACGACGATTCAGAGCCCGTGCCTCCTTGCAGATGAGCAGCCGGCTTGGTCGTACAGAGGCAGGGCACGGTGGAAGCGAGCGACTCGAAAACGTGACCGGAGCGTGCTGGTCACGTGGCGCAGGCATCGGCGAAACATCCAGCGGAGCAACCACTTGTCTAAATATCTATTTTATAGATTACCGATTGTTTTCGGCTGTCGAACAGGACAGTACGAGCGGCTTCGAAGAGCAAGAGTAAAAGAGAGCGGGGAGAAGGGGCAGGATGTAGCGACCAGCGATTACACGCACTGCATAATGTTCTTTTTTTTTTTTTTCACTTCTTAATTTGAATGCCCTTACGTGCGAGCATTGCGGACACTCCGGTAATGATGGTTAAGGGCCAGTGATTACAAAAGCGTTTTAACATAATGGATAACGTAAACCTAACATAATGTAACATAACACGAACGGATGTGAACATAGCGATAGAGGTTCTGGCGGGCTATAGTAATAAACGCCCCATACGAATGAAAAGCTTTGCGATTTTTTTCGTAGATTTGCTTTTTTTGTCTTGTACGAATTTCTTTCTTTCTGTCAGGCAACGTACGAGGCGTGTAATTTATGCCTTCCTACACGTTCCCTGCGACACGTACACTTTGTTTAGCATTCTCTTTGCGGTCACACGTCTGGGTGCGCGGCGGAAAATGACTACCACCTCGCTGCTAGATGAGCCGTTCTGTTTTATGGGCGGAGGGCCGCAGGTGAAGCCATTTAAACTGCGGTCGATGGCATGAAAATACGAACAATTTGTGCTACGCACTTTCTCTCGTCTTAGAAAGCTTCGGTTAATTCGCTAAAGTGGGCTCACGGTGAGTGTCGCGATGTGGAGGGGCATTCGTTGTACGTCGCTGGCCCAGGGAATGGCAGACACACTTAATGACGAGTGTACAATTTTCGACCATTTGTTTTGATCGAAAGAGCTAAGAGTACTCATTTCTTTGCCCGCGGCCCATGTCCTCGTCGACTGATGGCTGAGTTGGAGAAAAATAATCGAATGGCTCTTCAAGCAATACTAGGGCTTCTATGACCTGCAAAATCAAATGTTTTACTTGCCGAAGCCGCACAACTACCTCTGAAGATATAAGATGATCAAAGGGCCTTGCATCACAAATATCGCCTTTGTCGGGCCCACTACGGCAGGAAGCTTTTTTGGGCGACTGCCGAGCATGTAGGAGCCGCACATGTGGAAAATGACGTCTGCCACATTTTTTTGAGATTGCGAATATCGTGGAAGACGCTGCCCTGGAGCGAAAAAAATAACATTCCTCGCCTGCTCGTCCGCCTAAGTAATCTGTGGGTTAGAAAGAAAACATCAGTATGCATTTGCAGGTCTACGCTGACTGAAAGGGCCCCTTTTATTCAACTTTTACTGAGTTTTAAACAGACACTTCTGCTCACGAAGGCATAACAACAGTTGCGTTTGATTGCACAGAGACTGCAGTGTAGCGTTCTATTCGAGCAGATTATACAATATCTTTGACCTCTGTGGCACTATTAACCATTGCGATGGCACTGTAGTATGCTGTCCAAAATCCGAAATTGTCAAAGTCTTTTATTTTAAGCGACTTCCACGGAGCTCTCATCCGGTTACCTAGCGCTAGCGCTAAATGGCGTTTATTAAGTGAAGTTTTCAAGATAATTTAATCAAATCACATTTGAGGGAACAACACTCATGTTTCTGTGGATACTATCACACATTGGCATCTCAGGAAATGAGGCAGCTGACGCTCTGACGAGTTTAGCCTACAACCTTGACTTCACTCACGATAACTTACGCGAATTCAGCGACGCCAAACTCTTTATACGCCTCCTCCTACAACGCTTGCAGCCAGGTCAACGTGTCACCAAGAGATCGCACCTTACAACAATCTCTGCTTATTCTTCAAGTCAACGCGCTAGGTCTCTATTGATCAAGCGACGCATAGGGTGCATTAATATTAATAACACATCGCCTCCTCCGTCAAGGACGTACACCGAGCCCCAATGACCCCCCCCCCCTTTTTTTTTCGGTATCCTGCCTTTAGGCATAGTAAAAAACGTGGTTACAGATACACAACCTGGCTTGTGGAGACTACAGCGAAGCGCTTGAGCACTTGTGGTAGACTGCACAACTTTCAACAGCATTCGCTCTGAGCTGCTGAGCAAGTGCCAGTAGCTTGTATCTTCCTAGAACTCCACGCAATAACTTTTTATTCCCGAAAGGTCGTGCTTCAACTCGATACGAGGCTCAGCATGCTGTACTAGAATTTTTAACAACACAAGACTAAACTTTTCTATATAGTGGTTGCACTCTGTGTGCGATGCGAAATGTCGTGTGCCCTTCTTTTTCTCCTTCCTTTTTTTTTTCTGCTTCCTTTTTTCTTCTCCCCTCTTAACATGGGTGGGCATGCATGGTATCTCTCTCAGGAGACAGTTGCTAGCCCGCTTCGGTTTATTTCTGTGGGATATATTTATATGTTTACATGATTAATAATATTTCTTATTCTGGTAATCTGTAAACTTCCCACGTCAAACATATTCATAATGTCCACTTATGAATCTTTCATTTCTTCAACGCACGGAGACAGCAGTAAACCAAGCGGGCCGCGAAAGAGGAACCGAGGAGGCCGCGCCGCTCCTACTAAGACAGACCTCAAACGGCAGCCGGAAAACGCTATCGCGTTAAAAGGGATTTGTGTTTAAGGTCCCGCGTAACAGAAGTACGTTTTCTCGTGTATTCAAATTACAATCAGAGGCTATCATGTCTGCAGGTTGTGTGTAAGTCGTACATTTACTTCGGTAATTTTCATGCGCCACATGGAGGGCCTGCATGGTTGGGTATGCGTGGCTCGAGATTCTCTTTGCCGAAGTAACGTCCGACGCCGGAATTTCTGTGACACGGGGCCCATAGCGCTACCACATTAAAGGTCAAGTGTGATATGGGCAAGTTGCAGCCCCAGTGGAGGAACGATGCGACGAGTGGAGACGAGTCTTCTGGACGGACATGGTGGAGTAAGTGGTAGTGTGCTTGAGGGTGCGCGGCGGCGTGGCACGCCAGGGCAGCGCGCTCTACGGTTCGGATTCGGACAGGTCGGCAGAACGAGCTCGAGCCGGCGACGACTCGGGAGGACCTGTTCCAGTGGGAGTCGAGAAGGGAGCCTTGGCGCCTTTTCCTGGAGCAAACCCGGGCCAGCACACACACGAGGGCAACCGTCCGGTGCTTGTCGAGACCAGGGCACGACTCCGGTGGCCGCCCTGGTGGCCGTGCCTGCACGATTCCGCCTTAAAGCCGCCGCCGTGACCAACACAGAGATGTAGCTCGTGTGGCCGCCAGCAGTGCTGCCGGCCCTGTTACGCTGGCAGGAGACTGGGGAGCTCGCCGCCAACGAGCCTGTCACGCTCCTCGAGCCCAGAGCGGTGAGCACCTTCCTTGCTCTCGCCCCCGGTGCCGGGGCGAGGCAGCTTCACCAGAAGACACGGCTGCGGTCATTCTGAGTAGCGTGAGGACACCGCTGTGGTACTAGGCGACGAGGTGACTAACCCACAGCGTGGGTTAGCTGTCGGGAGAACGCAGACACTTCAAGACAACGAACTTTACCGCGTAGCCACGGACGACTAGAATAGAACGGCGAAGCCTGATCTAGACTTGTGTATAAGTGTTGTATACTTACTTGTGTTTGTGCATATGTAAATGCCGTACGCGCCTTGACCTACATATAATAAAGACAATGTCAGTTCTCCATTTCTTTCTCACTGTGTGCTGAGCCCCTTGTTCCACGAACCTCTATCACAAGGACTTCTGCCAATTCCTTGACATTTGTAAGCCGCTCTGCAGAGTGCGGGGAAGTTTACAAAGTTCTTCCTTTCATCTGCACTTCCGGGACCCTTCCTTGCACTTTAGAATGCCACCTGGGATGTCGCGTTGCGAAATAACCTTGCCCCTTTTGGTTGGACGTCGCATTTACAAACAAATGACGAATTTCTTATTTCTTTCTTTCTTTCCTTTTTTTTTTTTTTGCTGTTATCAGGATGATGGACAACATGGGGTTTTGGACTTTGCGTACGCAAAATTAGAGGATGCAAGCCACCGGCATTGCAAAAAGGACGCAATCAAATATACAAAAGGAACCCAAAGGAGTACAAGAAGATACAAGTCGGGCGTGGCTATTTGCGCATGCAAATGTCCCTTTGGATACCTCAACCCGCTTGCTGAGGCGAAATGTAAGAGAGAGAGAGAGAATGAAGAGGAAAGGCTGGGAGGTCAACCAGATATGAGTCTCCGGTTTGCTACCCTACACTGGGGATGAGGGATAGGGGTTGGAAAGATGATAGAGAGGAAAACGAAAAAAATATAATAAAAATAAAAATAAAAAGGGGAACACGCACACATGGCGACACACACACAAAAGGCGTTCCAGTTAAAGTCGTTCACACAGGCCCGTAGATCGCAAGAAGCGCAAAAGCGCTTGCACGGCCTTCTTCTGTGCAGGTAAGTCCTTTCGATGTTGTAGAATTCTTTTTTCGGATAGCGGTTGGTCGTCCAGTCGGTCAAGTTCGTGGCTAAGGCATGCCCTCTGTGGACTGCACTGCGGGCAGGCGCACAAAATATGGCCAATTGATTCTTCATGGTCGCAGTGGTCACAGGTTGGTGTGTCGGTCATCCCTATGCGGAAGGCATAGGCTTTAGTAAAGGCAACGCCCAACCAAAGTCGATATAACAGCGTGGCGTCTCTACGGCGAAGCTGTGATGGCGCTCGAAGACTTAATGTTGGATCAAGTGAGTACAGTCGCGTATTTCTTAAATGTGGCTCATTCCATTGCGACGCGGTGCACTGCCGAGCAAGTAGGCGGAGCTTCCGTGCCGCGTCAGTCCTAGAAACAGGAATTGGGACGTGGCGCTCCTCAGTATGGGCTGAGCGGGCAGCGTGATCCGCCCGTTCATTGCTGATAATCCCGCAGTGACTTGGAAGCCACTGGAAGGTTATTTCATGGCCTGCATCACTTATATGGTGTAACGTCTCGGTAATATGGAATATTAGCTGTTCGTGCGGTCCGCGTCGTAAAGGTGACAGTAGAGACTGCAGTGCCGCCTTCGAATCGCAGAATATTGTCCATTTGTGTGGCGGTTCATCACCAATGTGAAGAAGGGCAGTAAAGAGCGCTGCGAGCTCTGCTGCCGTCGATGTAGTCGCGTGGGTCGTCTTAAATTTAATTGTTGTAGCTTTCGCTGGTATGACGGCTGCCGCCGCGGAGCTGCTTGGAAGGACTGATCCATCAGTGTAAATATGCGTAGAGTCACGGTAGTTCTCGTACAAATATAGTAGCGTGAGCTGTCTAAGGGCTGGTGATGACAGATCAGCGAAAGAGGCGAAATCTAAAACTTCCTAATAAGTACATGTCGCAACAGTTGCAGCTGCGACGAGTCAAAAGAAATTCTCTGCCGCTTCCCGCTTCTTGACGGCGAAAGACGTGCCCTGCGTCTAAACTGATGGAACGACCCATCACTCGCAGGACAAAATGTGGTAGTACCTTGGGCTCGAGCGTTATATGTACACAGAGCCCTCTCACTGCGCTTCTTCAAGATCGGGGCTGTGCAAGTGCCTCATAATTAGGGTTCGATGCTTTCGCTATATTCCGATAAACGCCCGTAATTAAACCGTCGCGGTTATTTTATGAATCGGTGAAATCCGAAACACCTCGAATTTCCTTGCCTTGAATTTCCTAAAAACTTCCATTCCCGGTTTTCTAATTCTCTTTAACAGCATGGCGTTCTTCCAAGTATTTAGGCCAGGCATACTTTCCATGGAACAAATAAGAAAAATTTGGAGGACGCTTAAGCTTCGCCTTTAAGCGTGGGAAGCGATAGCGTTCGAAGATCCCTGACTGCTTCTGACGCTTCCCGGCAACCGCAGCGTATGAAACTTTAACGGTTAACAGGAAACACTGGCGGCAAACGCTATGCACGAAGGCGGGCGTTCTGGTAGAAACGCGGCCTCTTGCGTGGGCCACGATGCGGTGGAGGTGAGCGTCATCTGGAGGTGTTGCAAGAAACCAGGCGCGCACCTTGGTGGCCTCCCAGACATTTCCGCGCCGGCGTGCGCAAATGGCGGACGCCGTGGCCGGTCTATGTAGGTAGAAACGCGGGAAAAGGGGTTTGTTTGCGTTTTCGCGTAACAGAATTACGTTTTCTCGAGTATTCAAATTACAATCCGACGTTATCATGTCTGTAGGTTGTGCGTAAGTCGTACTTTACAATTTTCTACGTATTTTAGTTTGTGAAATTCAATTCAGTAACTTGCTTGCGCCACACGGAGGGCCTGGGTATGCGGGGTTCAAAATTATTTTTTGCCGAAACGGCGTCCGACACCGGGCGCCGATGTCGAATTTTGTGCGACACGGGGCCCTTAACGCTATATCACGTTAAAAGAGGACATAGGAGTAACCAGGACAAGCTCCTTCTGCAATAAGCCTTCCACTTGCTCCACTTGGGCAAATTGAACGGAGGAGAAGAGGCGAGACCTGCCTCATCCTTTGACAATTTGCAAGCTCCGATAAACGACGACATTTCCCAGGCGTTGAAATAAAACACCTAAATACACCGATTCAAGTGTGGAACAATAAACACCAATAGATAACACCCAAATTTTGAACAGAAATAAACACCGAAAACACAGAACCCTACCCTATTTTAGTAATGTGCGTTGTTTGGCAAGTTGGTACATATTTAGACCGTAGGGACGAGCACAATATTGACAGGGGCCTGTGTCTTGCCACAGTTTTCTGGCGCTTGTCGATAATACGAATTTTTTCGTAATCTTGCGAGATTTATGTCATTGTTTTTAGATATATCGACGATCTTTTATTTCATTTAACAAAACAAGATTTTATATCATGCAAGGACATGGCACCATCTGCTTTGGCAATTTCAACGCAGCTTGAGAATGGCCTCGACATCACGCATGAAATACACAAGCACATCTCCTTAACTGTATTTAAATATCAACTTCAAGATTTTTAGAAGAACATCTCTGTTGGTCATACTTACGGTGTGCGCAAAAGGGAGCTATTGCGCTACCTCTCAATACATTCAGTGACGGTTAAGATAGCCATTGCGTCATTGTGTGTGGGATCTGCCCCGAACATGTCATGTAGCCATGTGGTAGGAGGGTTTCAGCAACCAGATCTTTAAGTCGCTATACCGGACTGGTTATCCGGTTTCACTTTCGGTAACCGTTACAGAGGCGTTGCTAAAAAGAACTAGAAAGGAGTAAACGGCGGAGCGAGTGTCGAAACGATGCAATGTCCTGGTTTCACGTGACCACATGCCTTGTCGGGATGTCACGACACAGTATCGTCCTAGGAAACGAAACCGCAACTGGGTGCAGAAAAGTTGCTATAATAAACTATTTACGAAGCTCTAGCGCTTGTCATTATTTTATCTGATGTTTAGAGCTGTAGGACCTTCACATAGCGCAAGAAAAAAGAAATAAATAGACGGAAATATCATGCCAGTACCCCTTTAAGCACAATGGCGAAAAAAAAAAAAAGGAGACGTATATTACGGTTGCGTCGAACACTCCCCTCCCCTCCCACTTCTCCAACGACTTATACTGCTGCCGTCACAGGTTATCGGCTAAAAAGCTCAGTGGCGGGCAAAGAACTCGTTCATCACTCATGTCTTCGGGACTTAATTCTATCCCTTCAATTTCTGAAGCATTTTCGGTTGGCCTAATTAACGAACTCAGTTTTTCTTCATCTTTGCCACAGGCCAAAAGGGGTAAAAGGTAGCATCCGGCTCCCGCAGTGGGCAATTAATAGCAGCCGAATAATTTCACGCTCGAAAAGAAGAGAGAGAGAGAGAAACCTACTACGAGATAATACCGGGGAGCGAAGCACCCTTGTGATCTATGGGCACGTGCCGGCCTTTAGGGTAATTTTACGGGCTCGGCTACGGCCCAAAAGTAAACGGAGCGCTGCCCTAAAATCTAAAAGGTCATTCAGTGAGGCACGCGAAATGGCCCGGCAAGAAGGCACGTACAATAAAACCAAACGACCCCCGGGGTGGTGGTGTGGCCGTTGGATGTATACCGGGACGCACCGCCCACCGCGGCGTGTAGAAAGACATAAACAAGAAGTGAAGAGAAAAGGAAAGTAATGCAGCGGGTTTTTCACAAAGCGCGACGAGAACGAAATGGGCGTGTAAGGTGCGCTGTTTAACCCAAGGATGCCTTGAAAGCTTTCGGTGCGAAGAAGGGGACAGGAAAGCAGTATATACGGGGGCCGTGAGCTCTCGGGTGGATAGGAGGCATAGAACACCACACGGTGCATGATCGTTTTGCAAGGACAGAATCATGGCCTAGACCACGGTGCGCGTCAAATAGCCTTCAAGTGTAGCAGAAGCGACGACAGTAATAATGAACAGCGACAACGGCGTTCAAGTTTTATGCGTGTTTAACGCCTCGATACATTCTCAGCTGAGACGTGTCCAGACGATAGCTGGCATGAGAGGCTTTGGTGGGTTCTCTATGTAACGACGCACAGGGTGACCTGGTGTGTACGCGCATAGACAGGCAAGTGCGATACGCCTGTGGTATTGACAGCAACAACAACAAACTCGAGTGCCGCAGCGGACTTTGTTTAAAGGGTGTCCGTGCGAAAAAAAAAAAAAAGATAAAGCAAACCATCTTTCCTGTACGAATTCGTTCGTATTACGACTATAGATATATGAAAACAGCCACGCGGCCCCTCGCACGCTCCCGCCTGTATTTAATAGAACGATGCCTTACGATGCGGTGCCTACGCACAACTCGCGCGGCCGACCATGCTTTACCTCTGCGTGACTATCGCCGCCATTTCTCCGTTCTTTCCATATGCGGCAGTCAGATGCATTAACGGCGTGCCGTTGCCTTATCCATTAAAACGCCGCGTCTTACGTATGCTTCCGTTACTGGTGTAGTGCATTAGATGTGGTTCAGTGTGCGGTTTTGTCACATGGTATTCAAAGATTACTGCAGCATCGGCAACTCTTCGCTTGAAGTATAAACTAATTACGGCGTGCCTTTCGGCATGGCACCGTTCGGCGTCGATGTTTCCGTTTTAAGAGGTAAACACATGCGCGTGAAGATAAGACACACCCATATTCGCAAGAAAGCATACTTACGCTAGTGTTTGTTCGTAGGAGACGACACCAGCCAATTATGATGTAGGACGTGCAACCAGCGAAAGCAGCCGACCTATGGAAACAGCACTTACGAAAGAAATGCCTGCTGAATTTGATCCCCGATCAGTCAGAACGACGCGCTGGGCAGTTCAAATCTGCGATAAACTTCTGGACCTGCTCCCAGCCATGACCTCTTACAAAAGGCTGCCTCCCGTTGCCTACTGCGAACCTGATCATTGCTGAACCTCTGATCAACCTGGCAAGATTCGCAACTTTCTCAGCTGGGTGGAGGCTGCCTCGGAATTCTTCAAATCTGTCTGTCCTAAAGCACCGCCTTCGAGCCGACTGCGACGCCGCCACGATGCAGCCAGTTTCTGCCGTCGCCATGAAGCTCTTCTTGTTCGTCGCCATATTTGCCGCGATACTGCGGCTTGTCCAAGGGCAAACTCTTGACTACATACGCGGTGGAGGAAGGGAGGGCCCATACGCACTTGAATCTGCCACGTCGATGGCGCTCACCGATTTTACAAGGCTCGACCGACAACGCTGACATGGACGACACAAGGTCATTGCACTTGACTTAGGACTACAACGATGTCGTATACCTCGTCGTGAGCATTCAACAAAGCACTGCAACCTCTGAAGGAGTTCACTCCGGACGCCGACGCGGGACGCTGACGGCGACGCCGGGTTTTCTGTGACACGGGGCCCTTAACACTATCGCGTTAATATAATTGACCTTGTCCACACGCGTGCCTTTTCTCTGTCCTATGGTCAGGAATGCCGGCTTTCGTCAAAGCATTAGAAGCGCTAAGCGCACTCCGCAGGGACTGTAATTAAAGCTTTATGGAGTCAGCGCGAATGCCAAGCCAAAGCTGGTGCATATAAGAGCCTTAATATTCACATGTGCCAGAGGGGCATCGCTAACGCAAGACAGATGCCCGAAAGCATAGCCTGCGTGTTCTCATTTTTATCCTTTACTGCATAATCCCAAACACGTTACGGAGCCACACAAGTGAGGCTGCAAGGCAGCGGCTGACCCGAATCAGCGCGGCATAAATGGCAGAAAAAAGTGCAGACGGTTGCGGCGAATGCCTGGCGTTCCTCACACCGGGGAATTGGCTCGCCAGAGGCGCATTCTTACGCCCCAACAACAGCGCGCGCATATGCGCATACGTGCATAATTGCTCGTCACGGCAGGCCTCGGCATCAACCACGACACGTTCAAGGGACCGCACCCTTGCAGGGTTCAGCTTCACCCCCACGTGCTGTCGAAGGGCGCCTGTTTTGTTTTCAGGGCGAGGTCGATCCCACAGTCTGGTGTACGTCGAAACGGCGGCATGCATTCCGATGAACCGTTGTTCCTCGCCTTCCGCAGCTGAACCTTGCACCCGAAACGATAGCTATCTTGCAAATCAGACAGATAATGTTTTTTTTTTTTTTCTTTTTGGCAGGCAGGTCTGCCAGAGGCGCATTCTTGCGCTTCATAGCCATTTGTTAAGGACGTACGCACGTAGAGATGTAGTGACCCGGGTGTACGAGAATGGTCACGGTCGACAGCTTGTCAGAGGTCGCGGTGTAGCCAGAGTAATGGAAAAGTGGGATATTTTTCGTAGCTCAATTAAAGAGTTAAAATGTCATGTCAGCTAGTTAAACCATTCCTATCAACAAAACCGCCATTCGACAAGATCGCCGAATAAGGAGCGCCATCGCCAAGCAGAACAATCGAGTCAGTCTCTGAAATGAACAAAGGCGAAAAATTCGAAACTGTCTATATTGCATCCCGTTCTTATTAGGCCAGTTCCCGCTCAGCTGGGCCACCCTGATATTTTGTCACCAGTGATTTTTTTGGAGCCTCGATCGATATGGGAACCGACACATAAAGCGGTGTTAGCGCAATAATGGTAAAACTATCAATTCCATCAACTATGAGCGATAACAGAAAATTCGAAACATTACTGCACCGCCTGCGGCTTGGTACAGCATATACGCGGCATCTTTTGTGCAGGATAAAAAGTACCCTTAGTTCGCAGTGTTCTTGGCGCCACGTAGACGAAGGTGTACAGTCAACCGCAAAAGTTTACGTGACGCGGGATCTACCAAGAAGCCGAATTATCGCGAAGCGTGGTCACACAGCCTTGAATTAAATGTTCCAGCATGTAGTAGCCTACGCCACCTACACAGTGAGTCATTAAATACGAAGTGCCATGCCTTAACAGTGCAGGAATTCCCATTTGAAGGGGGAACCACATCCCGTAAATTTTTACTGTTGACTGTACACCATCTCCTTCTCGAGTGCTCAAGATACGGAACTGTAAGGCGAAAATTTAGAGCAGGTCTATGGTTATTACGTAGACGGCCCACTCACCCTTAAACAACAGAAACGAAATACTTGTCTCATGGCCAATGGCCGGCTACGGAGAAAAGTGTTTGTCGCTTTAAAAGCTTTCTTTGAAGATACCAATATCTTCTTTAGCTTTATATTAAAATTTAATGTCCTCTGAAACCAATATGTGTGATGTAAAGCTAAGCTTGTTCAATAGTTATGTCTTATGCTATTTATATGCAGCTAAGTTTTGTGCACTTGTCTGCAAAACTGTGCTTTCGTATGTGTTCTGGGACAAGTGGAAGTACTTGTATTTCCTTGTGCAACTGTGCATGCATGCTGACTTCCTGTGGCTTCTTTTACTCATGTGCCGAACATTCTGTTCGTGTTGTTGAACTTGATTCAATGTCTTTCACTACATTTCATGACTTCATTTTGTTTGCCTAGCGACGAGGAATAGCTGGTGCCACCTACAGGCGCTGACATAACTTAAAGGCAGAGTGAGAGCCGACCAATCGTTTTAACAAGCACTACGACAGCAAACAAATAATATTTCTTATATATACATAAATTTCTGTAATGTCCCATGTTCTGCACTAGGAGCGCACTTCGAGAAAAGATTCAATTAGACAACTCGGAACAACAGCTTCGCTCAGCAAAGAACCACACCCAACTCCATTCTGCTGGAGAAGCCACTATAGTACATTAAACGACAAAGATAATTCGCGCACGGCTGTTCTCTATGACAGTCACAGTCCTTTGCTTTGTAAATGTACATGTTTATTATAGCTTTTGTCGAAATAGGTGTTCCTATTAACTGATGCATCGGCCGTTATCAATAAAAAAAACTGGTCCAATGCTAATTATCAAGGGACAGGCTGTCTAAAGACAGTTTTGTTTGGCTGTCAAAAGACAGTCTTGGTTTATAACATAAAGCTTCCGTGCTTTGCTGCGGCTCGGGGTCAATACGGTAAACGTCAGTATATCAGTCTGACCACCACTGGTATATGGGAAGGCCAAGTGCACATCATCGGGAAGCCGACACGGCTATCTTAGTTCTTCCGTGCCACTGGCGGCGCAAAACAACTGAAATAAAATAGCAGAACATCCCAAGGGAAGAGAGGTGGCGCTAGGGGACAGCCATCTTCAAAATCAAATGCAAAGGGCTCCTTTTATCGCGCTTTCAACGGGTCATTCTCAAAACAAACAGGTAGTGCTGTTAGAATGAAAAACATGCAAGAAAGGTGATGCAAAAGTATGGTGCCTTCGTTTAAAAAGCTAACGGTATGTCAAAGTAAAGCACAGAAGTAAACTGAAGTATAGCGGGCGGAACTTCGTGCCTCAAAGTGAGAAGAACGGATGGACTGGAAGGGAAGCCTGCATGAGGAGCGTACGGCGAGCAGCGATTAAATGGGAAACAGCCTCCGGCAGCCGTGAACGGAAGAGCAGGAAAAAAAAAAAGAAGTTCGGTGAAAGGAAGCCGAAACAGCCACCTGAGGGCCACGAAGGGCTTCGGCGGCAGCGCGTGTAATTTGGGACGAAAACGCATTTCCTCGCCCGTCATCCTTTCGGCACCGCGATGGCGCGAGGCGCATCCGCGGGTTTGGGTGCCGCCGTGGCGTGCACTTGGCTTGGCCTGGCATAGGCAGCGGGCCTTTTCGTGACTGCGGCAATGGCCTCGTAATCCTCGCGAGCTTCTCGCCCCACTGCTCTCCTGATGGATGGCACGGGTCCGCGCCGATCGGCCATGCCAGGCACGGGCGCCGGCAAGAAGTCCCTCGTGCACGTGCCGGGGCATCGAGCTGCTACACACGCCGCCGAAATCCAATAGAAAACATCCGACGCGAGAGGATGGGCGAACCGAGATGGGGCTTGGGGTGCTGGGCTTTCAGAGCTTTGTTCCCCGGCCTCGGGACGGGCCAGAACCATCTCGCAAAACCCCAGCTGCACTCCCTATGTCCAGAGCCCCGAGTTTATTAACGGACGCATGCACACTGGCCGGCTCTTTGCTGATTGCTGCAAGGGCATCAGCGATGGGCGCTCGCGCGCGCTTCCTGAGAGCTGGGTGGTCAAAGCGCCAGCAACACTCCGAACGGCTTTGCAGAATGTGGTGTCTCTACGAGTTAGGCACAGTAGTGTATAGTAGCATTCCAACATCCTAAACATATTTGTGTGTACATGCGTCTTGAATTTGGCGTTTGGAAGCGTATTCTAATGAGTGCTAAGAAATTCGTAGAATCCATCAACAATGGTATTGTAGATTATTCTATTTATTTATGCATAATGCCAATCCTTCGCAGGACTTTAGCAGGAGGGATATGCATGCAGGAATAAAACGTGTTGTAATAATGAAATACGGGTGACAACGCAGTTCACAACAACAATAAGAAGTCAGGAATCCGAAAATAAGGTTAGTAGAACGAGCCCTCCTAATGCAACTAACAACTAAACAGGACGTGTCATTATGTAGGTACTTCATAATTTACACACGTTGTCCTCGATGGCCGTGAGCAATTCCTGCAGCGATGTGCCATCTTGGTACATGACGGGACCAGTAAATTTCACTCTCTTGTTGTTTGTGAAAACAGTGAATACTTAAACCATCATTATTCACATTCACAGAACAAGACGTCAGCACGTTTATAATCGCTCCACATGGAAAACAAATCTTAACAACAGGAAAATGCTCAGACTGACATGGAACCTTATTTGAATTGTAAGGAAGCTGGCCACGGAGTGCGCCGTATTACGGATTACGTAGCAATGCCAAAACAGCGTGTCCTTTACAGACGTAGCAGTACCACATTTGTGCGCTTACAAGTGATTTACAGCGAAGCACTCACATACGCGTCCATTTTTTTTCTTCTCTCTGTGCCAAAACTCATCCCAAGCACGTGGCCACTGGGACTTTATTATTATAGTCTGTTGCTCTGCCTACAGATGATATATTTCAGTGCACAGGCGCACGAACCACCTAGTCATGCTTAGCGCTATGTATATGTGTCCGCTTATGCCGAGATTTCCAGGTGCTGCTTCGCTTCGCATGACAGCATACGTTTGCTATGCCAGTTACAGACAAATACTTCATTTAAAGGGAGACATTCACACCTTGTCTTTTATTTTACGAGGCGTTTACTGCACTGCAGTACGACCACAACTTATACTGTGCATGCTAATGCGAAAGTAATTTGAGCTGACTGAAATCAAAACGCACCTTCGCGTTAGCAGTTCCACGTACCGGTAAATGCGGCATCGCAGCAGTGGTCTCGCAAGTCTCCAAGTTTTTTCTTTCCTCCACGTAATAGCACAACTTCTTCCCCCTAGATTTGGAAAAATTTTCCTAAACAAGGCCTAGAATTCATGTATTTAGGGAAATTTCCCTAGGGTTGGCATCACTGGTGGGATAGTGTTATGCAAAGGTACCCACGAAGTCCCTCACATAATCGCTGAATGCTGTCCACACGTGTGCAGCTGTTTTCAGAGTAACAAAAAATAATTGCCTACATAAGAGCTGCACATGTAATGTCGGCTCACAAGCAGCTCTAAAGCACACCAGTCCGTTAATGTAATGGTGAATTATATTTAACGTATCTTTTTATCCCTTTTATCCACGACCTTGTGCTCAAGAGAGAGAGAGAGAGAGAGATAAACGGGGTCGGAAAGGCAGGGAGGTAAACCTTAAGAGATTCTGGTTGTTGCATCAGAGATTCTTGCATCAGCAAGATCATTCCCGTGCAGACCGCAGTGTCCAGGAATCCATTGGTATACAATAGGGTGTCTATTTCTTTCATCAACAGTGTAGAGTTCCGCATGTTTTTTTTCAGAACACATTCTACTATTTGCAGCTCTGCTCTTGAGTCGCGTAATATGGTCCCCCTCTGAAGGAGCTCATGAGAACTGTACGTGCCAGTTGGCGAAACTGCCTGTTACCATCACTCCTAGAGAGTGGAACCGGAACAAAGTTGTCACCTGATGCTCGAGGAGCCCTGTCTACGTGCTGATTTAAAGTGTCGAGAACAAAATTCTCTAGCACTATATTACATACACTCAGAAATTGAACGGTTTCCTAGCTTATTCGGGACAGAAAAGAACGCCCATTTCTCTTCCCAAATGCCACAATGGTAGCTTTACGTTGTTCATTCTTCCGTTCCTTATCTTTAGTCCCCTTCTCTCGCTTTTCGTAACTTATTTTTTCTCTTCTTCAGTACAGGGTAGCTAACAGGATATCTCTTCTGGTTAACCTCGCTCTTTCCTTTTCTTTTGTCTCTCTCTCAGGGTCAGTCAGCGATGAGATGCTTTATGGCTTCTTCACAACGACATATCTCCCAAAGCAGGGCTATCTGCCAGGGGCTGAAAGAAAGCAAACATGACTTTTCAAGTTACTTAAGCTCCACTATGTTATATTTGATAGTTAAATACGCTATTCTGGCGGAAGCCACCTCCCGATGAATGTCGACGTTAGTATGATTAGCGTTGAAGCAATGTAGCCTCACACCGTACTGCCTAGGCCGAAACACGTACTATATTAGACGTGTACGTATGCAGCCGGGCTTTCTTCTCGCACTTCCCACTGGACACGCTCCTCCACCTAGCGGTGCCACCACGAAATCTATTCGGGGCGCTTGTGTGAATATATATTCAGACAGGATGTCTAAAGACTCGGTGTTTGAGCGAAAACTGCCAAAAAATTTAAGGATCACCTGGGGCAGAAGCACAATTCTAGTCTTTGAAGCGGATTATTAAAACAGGCGGACATTATTTGCACGAGAAATCGAAATAAATAATTGACTATAATTACAAAAGTCTGATAGTACCATTTTTAGGTAATCACCTTTCTGCATGAAGTTAAATTTACAAATTGTAGTCGGTTGCGACTGCATGGCGGATCCACGTGGAACGAATTCTCTGGATTACGCTAGTTTCTACATTCTAATTCCCGAACTTTGCGAAAAGACGTAGTGGCAGTAAAGTTCCTTTAATTCTTCATTGTAAAAAAAGAAAAAAGGAACGGCTTTTGTTAAGAAAGCAAGCGGAACGACAGTGCAGTCTTACCGCAAGTATGCTGGCGCATATCTCGAATATGTTGTCACCGACAGAATACATTCAAAGGCGATGTGCCTTGCAGTCTCACCGGCTACGATTTGCCAGTTGCATATGTGGCGCAAGAAAATCAGCTAAAAGCTTGACTAGTGAGTTTTATTAATTAGTCAATTGTGCACTGCGATTTCTCGTGGAAATAATGTTCGCCTTATTCAGAATTCCAGCTCAAGGACTTCAATTGGGCTGTCTGCCACAGATGATCTTTAAATATGTTTGGCAGTCTTCGCAGAAACACTCAGTATGTTTGACACGGGTTCGATTCTTCCCAGCACCAAATAAATTTCGAATATTTTTATTTCTTTTTTTTTGCGTTGGTGAAGAGCGGCACATAATACCCACCCAGTGACTCAAGTTGGCGTGAGAGAAAGAGAGAGAGGTGCAAGCTTTGATGATGGGCTGGCTATGCGTGAAAGGTGTTCACTGAAGAATGGCATAAACTCACTGTCATATACCCAGTGAACCATGTCGGTCCGGAAATTGGTTTTGAACCCACTTCCCTCAGCACAACAGCCCGATGCTTTACCCATTAGATCATTCACAACCGAGTGATCCAAGGGGGCCCGAAAATGCTTAGAGACACCAGTACGTAGATAGCTACAACACTATGGGAAAGCGCGTAAGCTATCCTAAGAATATTAATCGCATTAATAAGAAAGTGCAGGAGCAGTGGACGCTCAGCAAGTTGGCTTAACGGGAAGCCGGATAACTCCTACTGCTCGGATGCTGTCACAGTGTCTAATGCGCTCCCGGAAGGTGGTCTTCATCACCCATCTCGGCCCGACAGTCTCTTCATTCCTGGGATCATTCTTCTGCTCCATCTTCTTCTTGACGCCGTACGCGTAAAAGTTCCTTGGCTAGCTTTCCGTTCCTCCTTCTTAGCTTGAATGTTCACCGTGACAAATGGTTTTCTTTTGCTTTGCTTTTTTCTTTTTCAATTCCACTGCGTTCTCTTCCTTTCTGTTCTTGGTATGCTAGTACGTCGGTGATGGATGCCGTATTGCAGGTGCACCGTATTAATGCTGATACGCGCCCCTGAGGCTTAGTGTGCGCTCGACCTTCTACGTATACGGCGCAGATAAAATGGAAATCAGGGACGAGACACAGAGCATGGTACACGTACACATCGCCATTCTTTCTGTGCATCTCGTCCTTGCACGCGCTGTACGCAGATCATGCTTCACAAACTCGCGGAAGCCTCCACCCTATAGCGTACACCCAAATCTTGGCATACGAACGTCCTTGCATTGTGCCGCCTTCGTATGTGCGACTGGCGTAGTCGGGAATCGAACTGGTGGTTTCTAACACAGCCGCGAAATGTCCTAGACACTGAAGCGGGTGAACGAATAAAGCTCAATGCCGAAGTGCTAAATATTTTTACAAAACAGCAACTTTAAGAAGGAAATTATGCAAGCTTAACAGACACGTTGGAACATATGTGGAACGCTTATAGACAGGACATATAGACAGGACAAGCGCCGTCCTGTCTACTTCCTTTCTGCATCGACGTCTTACGTGCGCTTCAATTCAATTTCAAATATTGGCGATGGTATACGCACAACTGTGTTTACTTCCACCGCATATTTAGCGCAACTTCATGCAATGTCTATGTTTGTCCACCACAAATATCATGTCATTTTTACGTTTATACACTGTTTCAGCCATGCCGATATGAAAACACTAAATCAGGCGGATGCACAATGTGAGCCGTCTACGCTGCAATGTCACGAGGGCGAAGGCGATGCATGGCGTTTGTGGAGGGGAGATTGATGATCAGAATAAGAATTCATTATCGCAGAATAATCGAACTATAACGTTTACATTAGAGGTCCCAGAGTCAATGACTGTATGGGGACCTCTTGTCCATTGTATAAACAGAGAAGTACTACACACATGTCGCTACATTTAGGGATTCTGGGACCGAATTCGCAAAGACGTTCTCTCGTAAGTGCTCTTAGCCATTGGCCAAACTGATTCCCTAGTAGTATGTCAAGTATCAGGATTAGTCGTCTTTTGTTTTTACTTTTTACGAACAATTCTATACCGTAAGATCAATTTCTGAATACGGGCTCAGTACATTATATATATAATATATATATATATATATATATATATATATATATATATATATATATATATATATATATATATATATATATATATATATAATCAGAAAAAAGCAGTTCTGGGTCCGGGTAAATATTCACAGTGAAGTAGACGACGCGCGTATGAAGCGGTTTATTGACGTTTCGGCCGGGGTTTGACGTTTCAGCCGGGGATACTGATGAAGGCCGGACCCCGGCCGAAACGTCAATAAACCGCTGCATACGCGCGTCTACTTCACTATATATATATATATATATATATATATATATATATATCTGTGAGATACGAAAGGTAGGGGCCCAGTAAATGAAAGCTGACAGAGCTATAGCGAACGACTGACTGTTCATTGCGTTTCTACAATTACCGAGTGCGTCCGTGCGAGATCGATTTCAGCACACATGTTGCTTAGCCTCGTTCGTGTACAGATCATAAACTCTTTTCTTCCGCTCAATCACGTGTTGCGGGCTTCTGATCTCACGCAGCACCCGTACACCTTCGCCAAAGAGGGAGCAAGAGAGGGAGGAGGGGAACAAGGGGTAACAACTAAGCGCGCACCCAAGAATAGCAGGAGACCACTCCGCAGCGCGGAAAACAATCGAATGTGGTCACGAGCATTATTTTCACGATTCTTTTGACCGCAACGACAACAACGCGATCAACGCCAGCGTGGCCGAGGGCCGGGCTCATTACCGTATAACGACGCTGAGAGAGCTTGGGTATACCTGTTTCGTTTCGAGGATGGGTCGCGCTTCAATAACGCGCATGTAAAGTTACGCTTCCGAGTTGCAGCGCATCGAACTGAAAAAGCCGTCGCCACGCACAGGGATAAGTAGGGACAAGTAGGGACAAGCGGCGGCGCCAACTAACGCTCACGCTCGGTGAATTTGAGGGTATACAGACCGCCTGTGAGTTTGTCTATGCATGGCGGGGATTGACACTGGGGTGGGCGGGAAACGAAAAAAAATGGGAGAGGGGGTAGTGGAAGGGAAAGGACCAGTATAGGTTGACGAGGCTTTAAGGGAGGAAGCGCAGTCATCGGATGCGGCGGACTGCAAATCCCTCGGAGACAAATCTCCGGCCGCGTCTCGTCGTTACAGGGACGTGAGGTCGCATTCGCCGGGCAGTTCTGCGCGCCGCCTTTTAGTCCGCTTGCGATGTGCACGGCCCGAGGGAAGAGCGCGCCCGCATGAGCGGCTCGGCTTAAACGTCCACCGCTTGTTTCCGGAGCCTGTTTCAAGTGCGGGTCCCCTAACGACGAGACGCTTGGGAAAGACCGCTGGAAAGCGGAAACGCATGAGATGGGCATCAGAGGGACCTGATTTGCATGGCCTTCCAAGCTGAAAAGCAGCATCGCCGGGCACTCCCCAAATTTAGCTCGCATTCGTTGCCACAGTAAAAGGGTGAAAGAGAAGTGAAGTAGTAAACAAAATAATAACGACTGGGTAGAGGGCAAGACATTCTCACGAGATGCATCTGCGAGTCCATCTCTCACTTTTCACAGCTTTGCCCGTAAAGCGCCCATCGACAGTGAAAGCGCTCGATTCTCGTTTGCTTGTAAACACACCCCGGCACTCGACGAGCAATCCGACTGGAGACATGAAATGACGCCATCTGCAATAAACGTTTTATAAAAGATCTACTCGAAGCAAGAAAATATAATAAAAATAAAAAAAGGAAAGAATAGTACAGATGCGAGAAAGAGACTGCGTGCTCGTTTGAGGGACTTGGGACCTGCGTGCTTCAATAAAAGGTGTGATATACCGGGTGTCCCAGCTAACGTTAGCCAACCTGTTATATGAAAAAAAAATGAAGAAAAATACACGATGCAAAATACGATTATAATATCTACGGTGATCATTCGTCACAGGTAAGACGACCAAACACCGCAAGTCTGATAGCCGTATCTTGCGCCATGTTTCTTTCTTACATCTTCCTCACAACAGCTTTGCTAACATCACCTGGGACACCGCATATATTGTCAATCTATATATTGCTCGAAGAAAACTTTTGAGGAGCGATAGTATGACTCTATATATCAAAGTCTTGAATGAAGCACGCAAGTTCTATCTAGGGTCGCTAAAACTAGCAGGCAGCTCCTTTCACACACCTATACTTTCGTTTCTTTTGTTATTAAGCTGGAGAACAACGCAGCGGTTTTGTGAGTCTGATACGCAAACAGAAAGGCGCCGGCGAAGGGTTGTTTTGTCAGAGCGAACGCTGCCGCCAAAAGATAGAGACGTTCGAAACCGCAGCACACGTCATTTTGACTTTGTTGTTATGTCAGTGTTTCAGGTAAACCTGGCATGACCGTTTCTTTAGCAAGACACAGTGGCGTGCGACACCATACCTGCTTGTGCTTCGCCGAAGAACTCCCGAAGGATACAGAAAACTGGAACTTACACAACGACAAGAGGAACAAGACGGAGTTGCTTCGTGTTTCAGAATAGCAAAGCTCGAAACAACTGCAAAGCCAGTCTGCGAGCTGTGTTGAGACAAGTGGAAGCATGCTACAAACTGAACGAGTCGATTCGAGAAGGTGCGTATGATGAATAATTTGATACGACGGGCGCATCTGCAAAACCGTGAAATATTTGAGGAATTCGAGTGTCGCAACGGCGATGCGAACCTCGTCGTCCCAAATGCGCGTTCACTGGCCTGAAGGCGACAAAAGGGAAACAAAATAGAGAAATGGTCACAGAAAACATCCGTCAGTGTTCATATCTGACGCTGGAAACACGTTGGGAAATTCCTGATGCAATGCGTGCAACATACAGGCATATGGCCGCAAAAAGTTGTCCTTCCTGGTTGCATAATCTGCACACTTTCCCCCTTCCTCTTTCTTCGTGGAGGGAGGCGAAGGTGCTATTATTTTTGTTACTTGATCTGGCAATGTGTATGAAGATAAAGATGCGCAAGAAAAAAAAATAAAACATTCAGTTTTAGCGAAAACAACATAGATAATGTTTCTTAGGCGCCGGCTGGGGAGCTTGCAAAGAAGCAGCAAACGCACTTACGTTATGCCGGGGAAGCACACTGCAGAGCCTGTATGTGATGCTGCATGCACACAAAGTGCAAACGAACGTCAAACGTCAAACGAACGTTAGCCAGCTTCTGGGAGAATATGGTTCAGACTTCGTCGAAGACCTTCGGCTTGTGTTAGCTTGTGACGCAGAGTTATCGCTTTTTTGTTTGTTTACATGATGTGACGGAAAGAAGCAATAACCTTCCAGATAACGAGAACGCGGATCTACACGCACCAGTGCGAGTCCATTGGAGCAAAGGTGCTTGGAGAACTTGGAGAGGGAGAATGTGTAAGTAGACATTGAAGCGGGATATCATTGCGACGCCAATTATACGGGCACTCGAGGCAAATTTTCGTCGTTACCAGGTTGTCCCGGATATATAAAAGCGTCCCTGGCCTAATTGTTAGAGTATCGGGCATCTGTACTACTAGGGTGCTCCTTTGTGCGAATCCACCCGTCGGACAGGCATATTATATATATATATATATATATATATATATATATATATATATATATATATATATATATATATATATATATATATATATATATATATATATAACAAATAACAAATGTTATCACGCAGCGCAGGGCGCGCCTACATGTATAGGAAGTTTCTCGAATGTAACACCTTCGAAGAACTAAACGAAGCCCCAAATATCGCACAGATCATGAGACTCCAGCAGACCAAAACGGGAAGGGAACTGCTAATAAGGCTAGGCTTCGCGGAATCAATCAAAGAAACCCAAAGAACGGAGGGGATTCCTGATGAATATCGGAAAACATACACTGTTAGCCCCCTACCCAACAACATGGACCCAAACCTCCACACGGCGCGAAGGGACGCAAGGGCGAAATACGTCGAAAAGTACCTGGCCACAAAAAACACAACAGTATACACAGATACTGCAGTATACGCCAAGCAAAGAGGCACAAACATAGTAAAGACAGCTGCGATAGTAATAAGCCAGGACTACAAAGAGATCAGCAGCGCGTCAATGAAGGACTGCTCGGTAACGGAAGCTGAGGAAATAGCCGTAGCTCTAGCGGCAGTGGAGGGCTACCGATCCGAAAGGTCTTTAACAATACTCACCGACTCTCAAACTACGTGTCGGAATTACATGAACGGCAGAATAGGACGCAGAGCGCTTCACATCCTCCGCTCCTGCAGGGCTAACAACAAAGTCAGGCATACAATTTTCTGGGTACCGGGACACGCTGGAATAGAAGGGAACCTAAGGGCGGACAAGGCAGCTCGAGAGCACACAAACCGAGCGGCCACAAGCACCGACCCTGAGGAACCCATACCAGTCAACCCAAGCTACTCAGACATTTTGAATTACTATAAGGGGGTCCGAATCAAATACCCTCCACCCCACAACAGCCTAAATCAGCATGAAGCAACCTCTTGGAGGAGGCTGCAAACAGGAACATATCCAAACCTAAACACACTAAGCAAGCTGTTTCCCACCCAGTATAGAGACATTTGCCCCTGATGCGGCGCCAAGCCCACCTTATATCACATTGCATGGGAATGCGTTCAGAATGAACAATTCCTTCAAATAAAAGACCCGAGTGCGGAGCAGTGGGAGAGGGTGCTTGCCAGCAGCGACCCGAAAGTCCAGCATGGACTAGTAAGGCACGCTCGCCAAGTAGCCACCCTTTGTGGAAGACACGCGGGTCCCAGCGATTAGTCTGGAACATTCGTCGAATGATGTATAAAAGCCGACGCGCTTGACCCGTTGATCAGATTTTCGACGATCGCCGACCGTGTTCGCAGCTATCGTTGTGCTATAAGTGTAGCCTGTTTTTGTGGGCACAGGTTCGCCCAATAAAAGTTAGTTTTGTCTTTCACAGTATTGCTACTGTGTTCTTCAACGTCACCTCCACGTGAAAAAAAATATATATATATATATATATATATATATATATATATATATTTCCGAAGGCTCGATTCGAACAAAGGAAACGCCCCACCTAGTATGCAGAAGCATAACGCCCCAACCGTTAGGCCACGGATGCATTTGATGCGAAAGCGTCAAATTGCTCGTTGCGCGGGTAAGCCCGCGTCTGTAGCCGCCAAACTTCACCTCAATTACCATTGGCTGTGAAGCCATGTCACGAGCGTGCCTTCAAAATTGAACTGAAATCCACAAGGAAAGGAAAACGACACAAATTTACCAGAACATTCGGCAGGACTGATAAAATGTCCCTGAACTGCGCAGAAAACATCCCTGTGGCTGAATCGCAGAGTAGATCCCAAAACGAAAGAGCTCAAGCGCAATGGTCAATTCTTCTCTCGCTGCCAATTCTTCGTCCCGTCAAGCGAAACTACCACTTTTATATTTAGTTAGGTCTGTTGATTCCATTTCTGCATCACCAAACAGGTGGTTTTCACTGTCACCTAAAAGGCTTGGTGTAAAGAAAGAACACGAAAAGTGCAAACGTCAGAACGGCACCATCTTAATGTTCCTCCACCGTGCAGCTGCTAGGCTACCCGTGAACAGTAATTTTTAGTGTTTCTGCTCCAAACTAGCTGACTGTGTCCCAATAAAAAAATGTTTGCTTGAGGAAGTAGGTTAAGCTCAGCAACTTTTACAGAAGGATACAAAGACGGCAACAGAAGGATACAAAGACGAAGAAACAAAAGAAAGTTACGCCGCCGTTACATGAAGTTAAAGAAGATTTTTTGGCTCCAGTTTCCTTTTTTTTATATAACCACCATTTCCCGCCAATATAAATGCAAAATTGTGTTTACAAGGCACTTTTTACCTGTATAAGCTGGCATCGCTTCACGGCAATTAGTGTGCTGGAGGTTCCGCTTAGGCATCACAGTGATCAACACTGGTAGAAAAACGGGTGTCTCAGTCTTTAGCCAACGTTCCGCTGGGGGACTTGTCAAGACAAGGTCCCTTGCTGGGACTTTAGCGGCTGACTGAAGCCTTCTTGGTCCGACCACTTGCCGTGAGTTTTATGCAAACCTTCACCATCCTCTCAAACGTTTTTCTTCTTTGAAAGCCTAGCCACAGCGTTCGACTGTGGTTGTATGTTGCTGCCAATGAAAAAGCCCGACTGGCTAGATCTACCGCTGACCATAGTGTCTCCGCCAAAGTATTATCGTCATCGGTCCGTTAAACATCCCTGCTGATTTCATCGACACTTTCACGACACTGGTGCACGAAAAATCGCCATTCACACGCTCGCCCAGTTTGCACGTACGAGAGGGCTTGACAGTGAAAAAAGAAAACGAAAGCCCGTAAAGCAAGCCACGACACTATACACGACGAGAATATGGCACAAAAAAAAAGGACGGGGGGGGGGGGGGAACGCGACAAATTTAACCAAAAAGCGTCTGCCTCTTGGGCTTCTTAGTTTCGCTACGTTTGCTACGCACGCCCTCTCGGTCAACGCCCACCGGCACAGCCGGCCCGGCAATTAGCCGCACACAGTTATGGTTGTCGAACACGAACTCTACGCGGAACGAACGAAGAAGAGGACGCAGCTCGAGAGACTCATTTACTTTATCAGGGCCGCTGGCTGCTATAAGTGTCTGCGGTATGCGGCGCACGAACGCAGGGCGTATACGCAAATCAGTGATCCTGACCAGTCAATGAAAGGGGCTCCGGACACCTCATACAGTACCCGCCGTCTCACTGACAATGCTTCTCGTCTTCGCCCACTCCGCTTACCCCGCTGATTGCAGCGGCGTGTCGTACACGCTGCCCTCGATGCCACCACATCAACGAAACAGAGCGAGGAAGAGAGAAAGAGAGGGACTCGCAGCGTAGCGTGCAGGAGGCGCGCTCGTCCGCACGGCGTCGTGCGGTCGGTCTTGTTCTCGCCCTTCCGCAGCAGTCCAATTTACAAGCCAAACAGGCTGTTCGACACCGCGCACACGCTGGTAGACAAGAGCGGCGGCGAGCCGAGCTCATCAACGCGCAGTGGAGGGCGCGCACCAGGCGTGACCGAGAGTGGGCGAAGGCCCTGGTCCGTGTTGAGACAACGCCGGCCATGTGTACGTATATCGCTCCGCACCTCTCGCGCTCTCCATGGAATGGGAAAAAGGGCAGAGGGGTGGGGCGTTAGAGGCAAGTGGAATTTCCCGCTTTACCAAAGAACAAGGATGCCATCAAATTAATAGACGCTGCATTAGTAAATCGCGCTTCCACAACAGGAAATATATATGTCGCCCTTACCGCCACAGAAGGTTTGGAAAATCAAGAAAGATGTAAATGCGAATGGGCGTGCGGCGACGCCAGACTCGTGAGTTCATGTAACAGCTCGCCTTGGGTGACGTAATGGATTTTGAAAGCGTCTGATCGGGTCTGTTTGACTGTTTATCAGTAAACAAGCAACACAGTGCAATTTATAGAAACCAATCACCAGGTCTAGAAATGTCCGTGAACTTTTCCTGTGCCGAAAAAGAACCTAAACATGAGAGAAAAAAAAACACTAATGTGTGTGGCATCATTCCGACGCTGACGTTTGCGCGCAACATATATTTTTTTTTTTAGCGGGAGATTGTGATCCTAATTTTCCCCAGCAATAAGCAATAATCAAACTATTTCCAGCGGGTAAATGAAAACAGTTGCGAATGAATGCGTTACCAACTCCACACCATAGCATCGGCTAGCACACCACTCCCACGCTCATGGTGCACCGGGTTCGTACAAATCAAAACTCGAAAAGGGCCTCTAAAAGCTTCCACTGTAAACTGCGACTGTAAACTGCGACTAGCGTTCAAGACAAGCTCGTCGTTCGCCGAGCAAAATCGTCACCGTTGCGTCTTACCACGCTGTCTGTCGCTGCAAGGATAAAAGACAACAGTGGTTCACCCTGATTTTCTAGCAGAGAATGGGGAGGAAACTTGCAATATACCCACCGACAAAAGAGTCGAATTAGCCGCGACGGGTCATTAGCGCAACCGACAAAGGTCGAAGGGTGTTTTCGACTGCCCGTGTTGGGGACCAGACGGTGCAGCCTGCGCCGGCGCAACTCCACAGACTTGCCTTCTCGCAACAGAAAGTAGTTTGTGCCCACTGCACTCTCTGCTGTTTAATGTTGACCTTTCGTTTTTCCTTACGAGCATCAATGACACGCGTACGCTTTAGCTGCTGTCAGCCTGAGCTCTGCGAGCTCTTGCTAACTGTAGAATCGAATGACCCCAAAACATCAGACCGAATGGATATTATTCTGCCGCGTCTATAGCAATGAAACTCCATGCTGAATCATTGCGTGATCGATGAATGCCGAGTGCCGCTTGCTCGGCCTATAATAAAGGACGAAACACGGCGACTGTATATGAAAGAGAGGAACAGCGAAACTAATATGGTGTGCTGTGCGTAGCTGCGCTAAGGCATGCCTGTGCACTCGCACTCTGCGCCACAAACAAGAGGACACGTATACCTGCTCCAAAGTGAACACGAGCTGTTAAGCCCAACGCACAGTCTGGAAAAGGGGCCTTCGGTTGTTTGTGTTCGCGTTGTTCCTATAGTGACGACCCAGCTGTTATAGAAAGGATACGTGGACTGGAGAACGAGCCTGCAACGGCGGGGGCTCACGTACGGAGTCCACACGCAAGCAGCGTCGACGGGACGGTACATTCGGTGGCAGCGCATTTCTTGCAACAACAGTCTCTGTCTCAGCGTTCCAGCGCAGAACGGCCAAACTCTCAACGCTCCATCCCTGCGCATTCTTCCGGCGTGTTCTCCCATCTTCAAGAGCCAAGCCGCACTGGTCGTGGGAAAGGCGGTCGCCACTGCGTTGTTTGAGAAGGCGAGTCGTGCGGTGGTTATCGCCTCAGTGAGAAAGTGTTTACGTTAAGGCGATGTCGAAGGGGGCGAGTCCTTTTATATGTGCCCTCTTTTCGCGTCGACTGTTTATAGGCTACAGCTACTCATCCCGGGTGTATACAGAGACGCGACTCTGTGGATGGCCACTTGTTTGAAAAAGGAGGACAACACCGGAAACACGGCGATGATTCTCGCGTCCAGCTGTGTTTGCAGAGGAGGACGAAGGTAGTAGAGAATAGTTGCGCACTGGAACCAGTGATTACTGCGAGCGTGTAGTGGGAAAGACTACTGCTCAGTTCAGGACCAACGAGCAATTCGTGGGAAAGACTACGCCCAAGCTAGGAACCAATGAACAATTCCTGAGAAATGAAAGGTGTCATCTGAGTGAATGTTAAACCTCACTGTGATCGCGAAAAGATATCGAAAGGTGAGAAGATATGAGATAAAGATAAGCTGACTAATTTTCCGTAGGTTTCACAGGCACGCTTTCTTATTGAGCCCGTAGTTGCAACAGAGTGGCCTCCTATAGCAAACAGGAAAGATTGAGAAGAGTAGTGCGGAAGCATAAACGGCGTCACATTTAAGCCAACCCAGTGGACACCCATGTAACGCCCGCTACTATTTATTTATTTATTTATTTATTTATTTATTTATTTATTTGCTTACTTACTTATTTATTTATTTAGTACCCACAGCCCCCATTCAGGCATTACACGGGGGCAAGGGCCGTGTTACATAATAAAAACAAGCATAAAAATTACAGGTTTGCGTAAATTCGTCTAAATGAAGAACATAGATTATTATACGCCGACACAAAAGCACACAGCCGCGTTGCACACAGCCACGTCGGATACAGGCACGTTGCAGATGTTACATGTCACATGTGAAAAAAAAGGTTTAGAAAGCACAACGACAAAGATTCATAATGAAAAAGCAAAGGACAAAGTGTAGAATAAATTGCAACAAAGCGCGGTAGTGAAAGTATAGCCCAACAAGGTGAAAAAGAGGCACTAAAAGTAAAGAATATTATTTGCAATTGGGATTCTGTATACGTCATGGTGATTGTTAGACTTAACCGCGATATTTATCAAGCCTTATAATGATCAAAAGATTTCATATTTTTTAATGCAGAAAGAACTTGTTAGAACAAGAAATTTCTACAATTGAGGAAGGAAGTCGGTACCACTGACTAATGGTTTTTGGGAACGAAGAGCTGCTAAAGCCCGATGTATTACATTTGTATTTTCTTGTGTTTATGATCTTTGGGTGCTGACATATAGTGTAGCTGGTTTATGTATAACTCACGAGGAATGAAAGCATGAGAATGACACATGCTGTGTAAAAGCTTCAGTCGAAATGACGCTTTTCGGTGCTGCAGATATTCCCATTTTAGCATTGCCTTAGATTTCGTTGCACTAAACTGCCTGTGATACATTGGTAGATCAATACAAATCTTGCCACCATGGAATGAACTTTTTGTCGTCTTTCTTCGTTAGTAACTATTGAAGGGTCCCACACACAGCACGTGTATTCCAGCGAAGATCTTACGCATGATTTATATATTAACTCCCGGGTTTGTTGTGGAAACGCTCGTGTATATTGTCGTGAAAATCCCAAGCTCCAACAAGTTTTGCATACGGTATAATCGACATGCCGATACCATGATAACGAGAGGTAAAAGTAAACGCCTAGGTACTTTTACTCACATACCATTCGTGTATATGAAACCATTATCATGTATTCAAATTTTCCATGCTTTCCTTTTCCTGGAGAACCTCATGCACACCGTTTTCTTAAGATTCAATTTGATTTCCGATCGCTCACACCACTCGCGTATGGCATATAAGTAGTCTTGAATTACGAAACAGTCACTTTCATAGGTAATCTTACGGTATAATATACAGTCATCTGCAAATAGCCTAATATGGGATTGTACGTTTTCGTTAATGGCATCGATATGAAGTAGGAAAAGAAGGGGCCCCAGAACTGATACCTGAGGTACCCCTGACGTAACATGAGTTATTGCAGATTGTTCGTCGTTTACGACTACATATCGTCGCCTCTCGCGTCAATATTCGGCTATTCATGCAATAATTTGGGGATTAATATTAAAATTGGTTAGTTTTTTGCAGTAACAACTGGTGTGAAACGGTATCGAACGCTTGTTGAAAGTCAAGAGAAATACAGTCAACCGATGATTTGTACAGACCAGTGCTGCCGCTAAGACGTGTGAACTCTACTAGTTGTTTGACGCACAATAGCCCCTGCCTAAATATATGCTGGTTTGATTAAATAAAGAATTACTATTTTTATGTTTCACATGTAGCGGTATACAAAACGTGCTCTACAACTTTACTGCACATAGAAGTGAGTGAAATGGGGCGGTAGTTCTTAATAACGTTGCGCGGGCCAGTTTTATGTATAGGCGCAACCGATACCATTTTCCAATCAGCCGGAAGAGAACTGCGTGCTAAGGATTTCCCATAATACCTTTCAAGTACAGAGACACTATATGAGAGCAAGACTTCAATATAAAATTGGGCAAATAATCAGGGCCTACAGCTTTTGCACGGTTTAAATCACGAAGTAGTAATTCAACACCCCGAGCTTCAATCTCCATGTTAGGCATGGATGTGGATTCGTGTGTCAAAAATTTCAGATCTTTCCGAGTATCTGTAGGGGCAAAGAATACTGAGGTAAAATAAAGGTTGAACAACTTAGACTTTCATGTGGCGTCGCAAATGATAACATCGCCACTGGTCAATACTGTCAGTACTGTCATTCTGAACCTTAGTGGCACCATTCAGCGGCGTTTCCCTTATTAAATTTTACTAATTATATTAAGGGATTTTGCGTGCCACACCATGATCTCATTACGAGGCAGGCCGTAGCGGAGACTCCGGACTAATTTTGACCACCTGGGGTTCTTTAACGTGCCCCAAAGTCTAAGTACACGGGTGATTTTAGATTTTGCCCCCATCGAAATGCGGCCACCATGGCTGGGATTTGATCGCGTGATTTCATGCTTAGCCGCGCCAAACACCAAAGCCACTAAGCAACCACTTCGGGTGTTTCTCTCACGAACAATTCTATAGCGTAAGAGGTTCTTTGTGAACACGGGACCAAGGTTAGTATTAACAAAGAGCCATTACACTAAAGTAGTTTGCAAAAGCAAACTGTACATAACATCAGCCAAGGCGGCAAGCCAATGGCAACGAGCCCTTACGAACAAATCTTTGCAAATTCAGCCTCAGGTTCCGCCTGATTCGCTGCATGGTAGCACTTGTCGGATAAAATGTCAGTATATAAGCGGTTTCAGCACATCGTAACGCACTGTCAACACATTGTAAATGACGTACTTTATTAAGTGCTTGTATAAACGCATTCATCAGTGGAAACGCAGGGCAGCCTCGGCTTTCGCCATTATATCTCGTTCTCTCTAGATAGCGAACCGCCTCGCAGTAATTTACTTGCCTTGCGGTATGCGGTTTCCTCTGCTGTAACGTACTCCCACATTACAATGAGGTCACAAGTGACACAACACAGAAAGTCATTACAAGGTGAGAGATTGCATGCATGATATACTTCATACTGCCCCTTTATAATGAGTACATATAGAACGAAAAAAGTGTGGATACGCCCCGGACAGAATGTTCAGTTATTTTACTCATAATCTGTTCGCCTTATTTTGCGCTACGGTAAGTTGGCGTCTTTGCCTCGTAAAGAGCAGAAGGGGTATTTAACGACTTCCCAACAGGGACTGGTCTCGCTCTCGCACGGATGATCTCTTCGCGGAAAACGCGGATGCGACGCGACCCTTTAGCGCGCTCATTCTGGCCGTGACAAATTGGGAGGTGATAGACACCATTCGACGGAGCCCTTTCCCGCACTGCTTCTGTTCCTCTCGTGCTAACCCCTTCCACATTCTCTTTCCGCCCATAGGTGGCTGACAAGAGAGAGAGAGAGAGAGAGAGAGAGAGAGAGAGGGCCCGAGGCGTGCGATTATGGAAGGATGAGCAGGCGCGACCGCTGCCGAATCGATAATGGCGCGCGCTCGGTTTCTTGCTCACAACGCGCATCAAAACCACCGGCTCCCCCTCTGCTGAATTCCGTCGATTAGTACATAGCAAGGAAGCGACCATCGCCAAAAGAGTCTCGTTAGGCCAGTATTGAAGCGCAAGAACGTCGTTCGCGGAGGGTGCGCCCGCTGCCGCGTCGCAGCTTCCATCCTTTTAGCGGCTATTATAGCTTTTACGACTCGCCTTCCAACGGGCTACCGATATTCGTCATCCTGTATACGCCCCGCCGCGCCGTGCCGGACTGGACGTGGTGTGGCTGAGCATAGCGTAACGTATACCGCCAAAAGTAGAGGGCTTGAGTTCGATGGCTGTTACAGGCTCTTAAATAGCTTGGATATATCGTGATTCAGTCGCCGACGTGGGCGGCTGCGCAGTTTCTCTTAATGTATGTGGCACAGGTTTCTTTTACAACAAAACCGCAGTGATACCGCAAAAGAGTGACACCGCATTTCTCGTACGTGGGTACCGGTATATATATTATAGTGCCTGCTGGGAAACTATACTAATGCTGGTAAGTACTGCACGCATTTATGCCCACTTTGCGCATTTATTAACTTTTGTACGCCCAAAAGTCATCTGCTGGTGTTATTCTTAAGAATTGAGTCTGACACCTGCCCTTTAGTCAATTAGTATGATTTACTAGACATGCACAGAGAAAGCGCTAAGCGTCGACAAAGACATGGGGTCCGCCTGCTTAAACTATCGCTCCACATCCTGCAGCATCTTTGCTGCTCGAGCCTCTGCAAGGCGTTGGGCTTGGAAGATCCTGAACTTCAACGCACATGGGGAATCGAGCTACCACTGTCAATGTTCTGTGAGTTACATGAACAGAATTACATTCACTCCCCAACGTTAGTATGAGCAAGCAAAACCATATAACACATAGCTTTTCACCGCGTCAACTGTACAGCGTCTATTAGAGCCTTCCCACTCCTCCTCTTCCTGCAGCGGTGAACGTTAGGGGCCGCTCGTTGATCTCGCACTCACGTAGCCCACCGGGAAGCCATCTACGGATGTGTCGAGCATCCAACCAATTCCGCTTGAATCAGGAACGGCTCTCAGCGTTGATTTGTGTGTATACCGCTAAGACGGCTTACTCGATACATAGAAGAGGCAAAGACGCAGTTCATAAATAGAAATGTGGCGTCGACTCTTCGTCGCCAATTCACTCATCAGCCAGTGCTTATTAAAGTATATCAGCGCGAAGAAGCTTCCGTTCTCCTGCACAGTGTTCCGTCAATGGCACGAAATGCCTCCGTCGAGCGCTGGAGTTCCGAGACTCACTGGCTTTATAAACTATATCGTCACCAGTGTGTTATGAAAATCAACGGGGCGTCAAAATATCCTCGCACTCCTGCATGCTGCCCGGCTCCCGTCAATGCAGGAGTTTTCTACATACGAGACCCGTGCAAGCGAGTCCTGCTTAACGGCCGCCTGCTCATTTACCACGGCAATTACAGCTTGAGCGAAGGCAGCGAGTCATACATGGTGTGCTCCTAAAGAAGCACGCGTGCAATGTAAATAGCTAACGGAGAGAGAGTGGGCGAGCTAAAGAGTAAATTAAGAGCAGAGGAGGCGCACGCCGCACGGCATCTGCATGGATCCCTCACATTCGGCACACAGCCGTACTCCGTAACCCGGCTAGAGTAATGGGGCAATTAAGGATTAATGCCCTCCGGGCTATCCTATACCTTAAATCAATGACCCAAACGACTGTGCGGAGCGCGCGCTTTTGTGTCTGCGTATGTGTGAGGTCTCTCTCAGCGGTCGATGGGGGGAATAGGGCTATATGACGCGTTAGGCCATGCATCGTACATGCGCTTTTCTCGCGCAGCAATTAGAGGGGTCACCGCCCTCGACGGGAATACTGAAAGAGTGCGGGCAGTTCAAGTGATATGTTCACAGTCAGTCATTACTGAGTGCGAAATTGTTCTTTGCAAGCACATCAAGTAGTCATGGTCTGTTTCTCGACACCTATATTAAAGCGCAATAACAGGTGATCGTGTGGGGCGGAGGATTGAGAAATCGAAAGAAACGTCGACAGTGAAGAGCGAACTCCAACGGAATCCTCAGCTTTATCAAAGTATTAGAGTTTAAGCACGTATCCCTTTAACGTGTTCTTATTTAACGAGAAAAAAGTGGGAGTTCTTCAACCTAATGGAAGTCCATGTGTTGTCGATAAGGTCTGCAGTCTGCAGGACTCCACTTTAAATTACAGGTGCTATGCTATGCTTCCTTGAGTACATTTGAAGAACCACCATTAAGACTACAGGAACCGGCACAAAGGATAGCCGCTCAATGGATACGCAGACAACGCGCAGATAATATGAGTGAGTGTAGCAAAAATGACGTCGATACAGCTATGCTATGCCGCTACGCTTCCTTGAATACTTTTGAGGGACCTTCGTTAAAGGCCGATTTACGCTCAAGCCGCAAGCCGCAAGCCGCTCCGCCCGCCAGCCGCACGCATGCCGTCGTGCAGAAAATTACACATGTCGCACAGTGGTGCACAAATTTCGGTTTACACTGGGCCCGTACATGCAGTGTAAACCGAGGCAGTGTGTACGGACGCCACCGCTCTCGAGGTCCGCGTGGCGCATAAAATCCCGCCCAACTTGCCAAGCGCCAACGTTGCGCGGTACTCAATGTGTTAGGCTCACAATATCACATTCACCGTAGGTGCATACAATTTCGTCTCAGAGTCAAAGCCGTGCAGAACAACGTTTTAGTTTCTTCACATGCAGTGACAGCCTTGCGCAGCTCCCATCTCGACGACCAACTCTGGGCTACCCAGCACGCCTACGAAGTGGCGAAGAGGCAAGACCTCGACGGCTCATCGTCGGAGGTTTAGGCCCAGCTGACTAAACTGCTAGTTCTCAATAAAGTTATCTATCTATCTATCTATCTATCTATCTATCTATCTATCTATCTATCTATCTATCTATCTATCTATCTATCTATCTATCTATCTATCTATCTATCTATCTATCTATCTATCTATCTATCTATCTATCTATCTATCTATCTATCTATCTATCTATCTATCTATCTATCTATCTATCTATCTATCTATCTATCTATCTATCTATCTATCTATCTATCTATCTAACTATCTATCTATCTATCTATCTATCTATCTATCTATCTATCTATCTATCTATCTATCTATCTATCTATCTATCTATCTATCTATCTATCTATCTATCTATCTATCTCCAGATGCGGTGGGCGAAACTGAGAGTGAGAAAGTGACCTGGACGACGAGTACACAACTGCGTCGAGGAGAGCGTCATTGAAAGGACGGACAGACATAGGAAACTTAGCTTCGAGTTTCTAGTTGCTATGGTCGTAAAAGCAAAATAGCGCAGCAGCCATGTGATCCTCCTGAGAAACTTTTCTGGGTGCCCACACAGCCCTAGCTATACCTTCGCGTTAAGGGCAAACTCTCCGCAGCCGAGAGGGTTTGCCGATATGTCCGAAAACTCCGCCTATATGTCGTCCTGCGCCCTTAAATTGCGTCCTGCATATTGCACCACCGCGCCGCGAAGTGCGAACTGAGGCATACGGCGGAGCGGCCGCTCTATCCGCGAAACCGAGTCGGCGCAACCGACGAGCAGTTCCCGCACTCTCGTCCAGCGAACGAGAACGGACGGGAGGGTTACGCATGCTCGTAAGCCCGGCTTCGTGCGCGCTCCATTTTCAATAAGATCTGCAGCTCCTGGCCGGGTCCCCGCTCCGAATGATTAAAACCGGCTAATTGACGAAAGCGGGCCTACGCGTTAGCCCTTTCGACGTCCGCTGATATGAGCGCGCCCTGTTCGGGCTCGTATAGGGAGGCCCCAGTTTCAGCTTGTCTTGACCCTGAGGCGTATCGTGCTGCTGCCTTCGTCCATCTTGACATAGCGTCTTTGCAGCGTTGTTTAAGGTACATCACCAGCAGTATGCATTGGGCGTCCTTATTTGTCGTTGTTTTAACTTCGACAGCCCTAGACATTCACATATCATTAGAGCATGGTTTGAATGGTATTTAAAACTCTGAGTTGACTACTTAGTATGTAGCTTTGTTCCTAATAAGGGTTTCTGCGCCTTCGTCTTTATTTTAACAGTGAGAAGGTTCTTGTTGGCAACTGAAAACAAATAAAAGACTTTAAGAAGCCACCAAAGTGGAAAGGTTACAACCAAAACAGGTATACTTCGAGAATACAGCTAACACATCAACGCTGATGATGAGAAAGACGAGGATGGCATGACGACAATGACGGCCTTGTGACGTCACCCGCAAAGCAATCTGACGGCAGCGCTACGGAGGTAGCAACGACGGCACGACCGTTATAAGAACGCCGCCAGTGGCACGACAGGCGTCACGTCACGGACCATGCAGCAATCAAGTATTGTACGTGGGCAATTAAGAGTTGCTGACGTCTTCCTAACCAGGAAAAAGTGCTGGTTGTACTGGCGACAAAGGTCACAAAACTTGCCCTGAACTAAGCAGTGCACCTGCCGTGGTTGCTTAGTGGCTATGGTGTTTGGCTGCTTAGCACGAGGCCGCGGGATCGAATCCCGGCCACGGAGGCCGCATTTCGATGGGGGAGAAATGCGAAAACACCCGTGTACTTAGAATTAGGTGCACGTTAAAAAACCTCAGGTGGTCCAAATTTGCGCAATCCCTCACTACGGCGTGGGTGATAATCGTGGTTCTGGCACGTAAAACGTCATAACTTTTTTAAGCTAAGCAGAACCATAGGCGATAATAATAATAATAATAATAATAATAATAATAATAATAATAATAATAATAATAATAATAATAATAATAATAATAATAATAATAATAAAGCACCACTCCGGACTACAGTGCGAACAGGCCCCGACCACCTGCTGTGATATTGCGGAATTAATGATAAAGGGAGAACAAAACATCTTCCTGATCTTCTAGTCTCCTATGTAAAAAAAGCATCCTTGAATGCTTTATTAGAAGAGTAAGAATTCATGGGCTGCATTTTAATGATGTGAAGTGGTGCAGCGCGAAGGGACACAGCAAGAACGAGGACGAGCGCTTACTGCCAACTGAAATTTTTATTGCTTGATGCACGCTGCACCACTTGTCATTATAAAAAACCAACTAACCCAAACCCCCACCCTTCTAAGTGTACTTCAACATATAGCCGGAAGTGATAAACAAGGACGCTGTAGACATTAATTAGGTAGACATTAATTAATTAATTGTAGACAGGCACCAGCGCTTAGGAAAATTTCTCTTTGAAATTCTTGAACAAATGGTGAGAGACAGCTCAACTCACAAAGAGGCCGCGATGAAAGTGCGGCGAAAACGACGTCACCGTTGAAGGACTTCACGACGGAGAATATCAACTTTTCAAGAAAAGTCAACTCGTAACGCAGCACCATCAGCGGAAGTCTCCAGCACCCCGAACACCGATGTCGGAAGGGAGAAAACTGCCAGATCTCTCTCCACAAAGGAATGGCCGCCACTTCCGCGTACGCGACCGGCAGAAGAGCCGCAGAAGAAGCCGCCCCCAGTTGAGCAAGGCGCTGTATCCGAGGAGTCGCGGAAAACAGATGAGCAAAGGATAGCTCTCATTTGGCCTTTAAGGAAGGCCATTCGCGTGTTGCTAAGCACACACCGTCTGCCAGAAGTGCGCTTCAAGTACTGGACGCTCTCGGTCCGATGCTGGCAACCCTTGAGTAGATCATGGCTCCCTAGCCACTGTCCTTCAGGGATGAGGTCCGACAAGCAGCTATTTTTCAGTGGAATGCCCGCGGACTCAGAGCGCGCTTTTCGGATTTCCGTCGCTTCGTGTATGCCAATATGTTTCCGATTATCGTCATTTGCGAGCCGAACTTATCGAACCCGATCAGGATTTCTAGATATGAATCGTTTATGTCGCCAACTGTTGGTGAAAACAGCAAGGTTTTGGTGTTTACCCGCCGTGACCTCACTTACATTCATCAGCTTGTGCCACCTAACGACAATAATCAATATATATGCATAACAATAAGGGGAAAGAATTTTACGTTTACTTTTGTGGGCGCCTACCTAAATCCGTCAAGTCGATTTGGTCACAAAAGACTACGAGACATCCTATCCTCAACTCCCAATCCCTGGGTCATCACTGGCGATTTCAACGCCCATCATACACTCTGAGGAAGTTCGAAGGTCAACGCGAGAGGCACAGCTCTGGTATCTTTCGCCTCCAGTAATGAACTCTGGCTGCTGAAAGATGGAAGCTCTACGTTTCTACGTGGCCCCTCATACAGCAGTTGTCTTGACTTGGCTTTTGTCTCACGAAGCCTTGTCAGGCGTGCTGGGTGGTTTGCGGACATAGAGACGCACACGGAAGTGACCATATCCCCACGTACGTCAAGATCAGAAGGTGGTCCCCTTCCAAAATACGAGATACGATCCAAAGAGTGGACTGGTCTAAATTTCAGTCTGTGATGGAAGAACACTATGACGCCAACCCATCTTTCGACTTGGAAGAGGCAATCAAGAGCGCGGTGCAAGACACTATGCGCACTCTCGCATGCTCTTTGAAACTGACGGAAGTTGATGTGGAACTAGAACGACTTCGAGCAATCCGACGACGTGCTGAACGAAGATACCGACGTACGAAGGCAATGGACGATTTACGGACCGCCAGACGCACGCAAAAGAAAATCCAGCGCCGGTTATACAAGCTCGAATCGCAACGTTGGACTGCATTCTATGAGTCGCTAAGGTCCACGCAAGCCTTTATCGCAGCTATGGAGAACGGTGCGCGGTCTCCGGACACTCCCCGTACAGCGATTCCCATTCAAGGCGCTTGACCTCTCTCAAAAGAGATTGACGTGGCAGAGGATTTCTGCGCCAGATTATCCTTGCCAACTCACACCTTCCAACATTCCAACGCCTTCGAGTCCGCCACCAGGTGATCACCGCATGGATCTACCATTCTCAATCCATGAACTCAAGGCAGCATTAGCTTTCTGTGGCCGTGCATCAGCGCCACGACCTGATGGAATTTCCTACCGAGCTCTGTGTCATCTGGGTGAGCGAGCGAGACGTGCTCTCCTTGAGCTGTACAATTAATCTTGGAGAGATGGTGAGCTACCAACAAGCTGGAAGACAAGTCGCGTTGTTCCACTGCTGAAGCCTGTCAAGTCGCCTTTGGAACTCTCGTCATATCGCCCGATTGCTTTGGCAAGCTGGGTAGGCAAATTAATGGAGAGGATGGTCCTAGGACACCTGGAGTGGTACTTGGAGTACCACAACACCTACCCGGATGCCATGGCGGGATTTCGACGTGATCGATCATCGAACGATAACGTCGTCGACCTGGTCATCTACATTCAGCATGAGAAATGCCGTAAGCGTCTCTGCGCTTCTTTGTTCCTCGACGTCAAAGGGGCGTATGACAACGTTACTGCTCCTTTCTGCTCTCGCAAAGGTAGGAGTGGGTGGTCGGATGTTTCAATGGATACGGAGCTATCTCTCCATGCGATCATTTTTTTGTAAGCACCGAGCAAGGCTATACTTCTCTACATTATAACTGCCACGTCGTCCCCAGGGCGGTGTACTTAGCCCTGTGTTATTCAATCGAACTCCAATTGCTCTCCTTGAGCACGTGCCAAGCACAGTCAGATTATCAATGTACGCGGATGACATCTGCATATGGACGTCTGCAGGAACACGCCTACAGTTGCGAGTGAGAATTCAGAGAGCCGCCACCCAAACTGCTATCTCTCTCCGTAATCAAGGCCTGGAAATTTCCTCCGAAAAATGCGCACCAGTGCCATTTACGCGCAAACCCATGACAAACTACAGCGTAATGATAAATGGCCAAATAATACCACGCGTTCGATCGCACAAGTTTCTAGGCGTCATAATCGACAGGGACTTGTCATGTAGCCCTCAAGCCCTCAAGTGGTTGATAGGCATCTACCACCTGTTCAAGTTTTTCACTGGCAAGACTTGGGGAATGTCGACAAGTGCCATGTTACGACTGTACAGGGTGCTTTTTCTAGGCTTTCTGCGATACAGCTTGCCAGCAATAACCAACACAGGTAAAACGAATCTACGCACAATACAAATTGTTCAGGCTCAAGCGCTCCGGATCTGTCTAGGCCTACCTCGGAGTACATCAACAGTGGCTACGATAGCAATCGCTGGAGACCACCTTGTCAAAACTCACATTGACATTGAAGTGCTCAGGACCCATACAAGGCATCTAACCGGCACTCCTCGTCACCACTTAGCCTCTCTACCAGCGGACAGACCTCGCACATCTTTCAGCCAAACCATTACCGCAGATGATGAATCATTGAAGCAAGGTTTGAGTACGGGCTAATTGGTATTCCATGGTATCAACCATGAATCACTGCCATCTTGTTTCACTTTGACTGCGAGACCTTCGATTCCTCCATGGTGTCTCACTCAGCGAAAAATCAACCTCACAATACCTGGCATCACGAAAAAAGCTGATCTATCATCCCCAGCCCTTAAACAGCTGACACTACTATTTTTGTACGAGAGCTACCGTGACTCTGCATACATCTACACTGATGGATCTGTCTTGCCAAACAGCTCCACGGCGGCAATCGTGACACCAACGACAGCCACAACAATCATATTTAAGACGACTCGCGCGACAACGTCGACGGCAGCAGACCTCGCAGCACCCTTTACTGCCCTTCATTACATTGGTAATGAACAGCCACGCAAGTGGATGGTATTCTGCGATTCGAAAGCGGCCACTGTAATCTCTACTGACACCTTTACGACGCGGACCGCACGAGCAGCTAATATTTCACATTACAGAGACGTTACACCATATAAGTGATGCAGGCCATGAAATAACCTTCCAGTGGCTTCCAAGTCACTGCGGGATTATCGGCAATGAACGGGCGGATCCCGCTGCCCGCCCAGCCCATATTGAACAGCACCACGTACCAATTCCACTTTCGAGAACTGACGCAGCGCGGAAGCTCTACCTGCTTGCTCGGCAGTGCACCACGTCGCAATGGAATGAGCCACATTTAAGAAATACGCGACTGTACTCCCTTGATCCGACATTAAGTCTCCGAGCGCCATCACAGCTTCGCCGTGGAGACGCCACGCTTTTATATCGACTTTGGTTGGGCGTTGCCTTTACCAAAGCCTATGCATTCCGCATATCGATGACCGACACTGCTACCTGTGACCACTGCGGCCATGAAGAATCTATTGGCCATTTTTGTGCGCCTGCCCGCAGTACAGTCCACAGAGGGCATGCCTTCGCCACGAACTTGACCAACTGGACGACCAACCGCTATCCGAAAAAAGAATTCTACAACATCGAAAGGACCTACCGTCACAGAAGAAGGCCGTGCAAGCGCTATTGTGCTTCTTGCGATCTACCGGCCTGTGTGAAGGACCCGTTAACTGGAACGCCTTTTGTGTGTCTCCATGTGTGCGTATTTTTTCTTCCTTTTTTTAGCGTTTTCCTCTCTGTCATCTTTCTAACCCCTATCCCCCATCCCCAGTGTAGGGTAGCAAACTGGAGACTCATATCTGGTTAACCTCCCTGCCTTTCCTCTTCATTCTCTCTCTCTCTCTCTCTCTCTCTCCCTCTCCTGTCAAGTGCATATATGTTTTTCAAAACTAACAATAATAATAATAATATTAATAATAATAATTGCCACTTTGTAGAGGATATTACGTATATACGTGAGGAGGAGGAAGAGTTCCCTGCCGTCATTCGAAGTTCGTGCGCACCAGCGGGCACCAATGATGTACCAAGGCGGGCAATCTAATGACTCTGACTGGCTGCATACTGCGTGAGTAATCCCCCCAGCTTGGCTTCGCTGCATTCAACTCCCGTGAAAGCAAACACAAATACCGAAGACCATGGTCCATGTAAAGGGCGGGCCAGAAGCGTTGACTGAGTCCGAATCGTTGCATGTTGGCTGTTTTATTCAAACGACGCTGATACCTATCCGGAATAGGAGCATAGGACGGCAAGCCTTCGTGCTGCATGAGAAGCCAGTGACCGGCACGTGGAAGACTAAAAACGAACCTCGTCACGAGAGAGGACAATCGTTTCCTATGCGGTTAAAGGCAGGACGCCCTGAACCAGTATTCGCTGACGGTTGTTTCCAAGACATGTATCGACCTAATGCTACGAGATACATAGGTAGTGGCTATAGCTCCAGGAGTACGTATCTTTTTTATTCCTGCGTTCGGAGAAGTGTAGCTCGGGCTTGCAATGGGGGGCAAAGACCTCGAGGACGCCAGATCACGGCTATTTTTCTTGTCTATTCTATTCTTTCGATGCAGACTTGATGAATGATGGAAGTGCGCGTGAGTCTATAGAAGTTTGCTCATTTGACCACTGCATTTGAAGATAAACTTGGCGTGAGATTTCTTTTAACTTGTATTTATTCACGATGAACACAGATGCTAATTTTTGTCGAACTTAACCCAAATAACAATATTGCTTGCTCCTCATCTCTCTTGTTAATAAACGTTTACTAAGTACAACGATGGATCCACAATTCCGCTATACGATCACTGGAGTACTCCGTTGCAAACTGCATAACGCTTACTTAAAGCATACCCAGTGGCATTGTCCACGGACTTGTACGAACTTGTTGCACGTACACCCTGCCGCAAAATAAATAAATAAATAAATAAATAAATAGCAGCAGCACAATCTCGACAACGGCCGATTGGCCTTAACGTTAAGTCGATAGGCTGTACATGTCCATTTAATGTGTGCTGCTTTTTTTTTTCTTTTGTTTGAAATATAAGCCGGTCCTAGCTGTTGAAAAACACATTTCTCCTTACCTTCCATGGTTTACGGCGAAATGTGCACGAGAAGTCAACAAACGAAGAGAAAGAAATGGAGTACTCTTGCCTTCACGTGAAAGTTCTTCCGAGAGTGGTCCATAGACCGGATGCACCCCACCTAGAGCATGCTTTACCACTGCATCTCAACCAGTCGTTCTTACTCTATTTGTTGCACGCGATGTTGTGCGAACCGATTATCCTTTCGTGGCTTTTTATTGTCTGCGGTGCTATTCTGGACGCTCTGAAATCACGCCATGTTATTATGTTGAACCAATCAGGTAAGATCGTAGCTGTCCTGTGAGCTAATAGACTAACGCTTTCGCTTGAGGAACTCGTCTCATAACAGCTGCGACCGCCAAGTAGAAAGTAACCTGTGCGATATGCGCGCACCTAGCTTATTCCGCGGCGCAAAGTGCCTAATTCGTGATTACTTTCGTCATGCATCGAACAACGTGAGCACTCTTCGCATCTGCGTGTCTGTGTCTAACTTGTACAGAAAGCTAGTACTCAGGCTGATGTTCTTATAATGCCAACAGATACGCTGCTGTATACCCGGATAGCAGTTGGACAGTTACAACGAAGATGTTTTAAGAGTCCCGCAGTTCTATTTGTTGTTTCCAGATTAGGAATGGGATATCAAAAGCGATTTGTGAGGACGATGAGGAAATTTCACTCGAATAGCTGACGGCGTCAGACGTTCGCTGTCCTGCTTGATATAAGAAGCGCCTTAAATGTCATTCGTCCTCACGACGCAAGACTAACGCTATGTCGTAAAGCTGTAAGCAGCTCCTACGGCTCCTGTATACGTTACAGACCGTGTACTGTCTACCGCCGTGGTGTCGTCTTTATTACGCACTGTTTTATACCAAACTATGCTCAAATAACCCCTTTCTATTTTGCCATTGAAACAAGCCGCAGTGGTACTAACATCAAAATACCATAGCATCCCCTTTAGATGAATGTAAGCGTCTCCTGAGGGGTCGGCTGAGAATTGCGATTACTGACCGAAATTCCGAATCTCGCAATAATCATATCGCAGTGCTTTCTGGCTTACCATGTTCGATAGCGAACATGGTAAGCCAGGATGAATTGAAATATATTCCATTACGGCACTCGAAGCCACGAACACTATTGTTAATTAACATAGCTAAACTAAATTAACATAGCCATAGCTAAATAAGGTAGAGTTGATTAAGACACTCGAAACCTCGACCTTTGCTGTTAATTAAGGTGAATTAAGGTTAATTTAGCGAAGCTCTTGCAAAACGACTGCTACATTTGCTGAGGAGGGTATTCAGTGCTGTATTGGTGGGTCGGATGCTTGTTTTGAGCTTGTTCTTTATTGAAACGTATGCTGTTCTGGGTGTTGTATGGTTGATTTCAATGAATGTATGCACTGTTCGCTTCTCCTGAGCGCGTGTAGCCTCTGCCTTACGTGGGTATGATCAACTGCATTTTTTGCTTGCTTACGGGGTATGAGCCATTGCTTACAGGAGTATAAGCCATTCATTGTCTTACGTGACGGAGAAATTTCTCGCTGGGTAGGCATTCAAATGTCTACGCATTCAACATCCAATCTTTGGTGGCGGGCGGCTAATTACGAAAAGGTGCTATCTACTCCTCTACACGTCTACTCTCACAACGTTTCGTCAGTAATGCTTGAACACTAATAAAATGTAAAGCCAGTTCCACGCAGTGAAAGCTGTCAAAATGGCAAAGCTGGTGGTCGTTTTCTCAAGTTTGAACTCGTGTTTAGCGCGATATTCATCAACGTCTTTTGTCCCGTTGTCATCGTTTTGCTTGATTCGAGCTTCGGTATCGGATTGCGCACACTTTTCAGTTGCGTGTGGTTGTGACCAAACCACCGTCTATCACACACCTTGCAGCTGTGGCCGCACTCACGGTTGAGGAAATCTCTCTTGAAGATCCATCGGCACCCTCCATGGGAGGAATATCTCTGCGTCGACGTCTCTGCTCGGCCTCCTACTCTCGAAGTTGGGGGTTAGCTTGCCTCTACTGTCGCTTGATTTGGGTTGCCTTCTCTTAAAAGTGGGGGTTGGCTTGCCTCCACCGGCATTTGGCTTCGGCTTCCCGTTCCGGATCCTCGGCGGTAGCGCCCTCCCTCCGCTGGCACTTTGCTTGCGCTTCTCGCTCTCGAAGGTCGGGATTTGCGGGGCATCGGTGTTGCCGCTCTCATGCGAGCTCCCGCTGCCGCTCACGCCAAAAGGGCGCGCACCGGCGAAACACCTGCTCCTATACCCCTCTCTTCCCCCTCCCCCGTCACGCGCTCCGCCCCTGCCCCTCTGCGTGACACCGGACAACGGACGGCGAAATCTCGACTTAGAAGAGCTCCACTGTTCAACGGCCATTTCAATGTTTCTAACTCCTCCTAACCAGAGTACCTGCAATGCAAGGTCTCCGCGTCGCAAAGACATTAAGATTTGAAGGGATCTTTCTTTTTGATTATGACGACGCCCGAGCGCGTTGTAGCCGAACCCTGATGCGAACACAATGGATAGACGACGGCAGATAGCTTCCTACCTTTGGCTAATCAAGTATACATAATTTTTTTAAGTGACTGCGTTTCTTAGTAGCCTCTACCAAGGCCTTCATGCCTGGCAGGCTTCCCTCACCTCCCAGCACACTCGAGGTGCGTCACTACACAGCGGATCATGCGGGCTGTGCCAAGAGCAGCGAAAAGCCCCTGGTCGTTTCTTTCGGCCGTCGGGCCAATTAAACCTGCCCTCTAGACCTCTATTCATGCGGGCTCCGTATGCCGCTTGATATGAAGTCGCCGAGCAGTAAAGCGACGGGTCCCACACTGGGACAGCCATGTGAAGAATGCGCCGATGTTGCGCGATGGGTGGCTGCACGGGCAATCTGCGCCCGATGGAAGCCTTACACCATAGGGATTCGTGGACCATAGCGGTAGAACATAAAGATTTAGGTCGTACGTAAATGTGCTCGGATTGGACCCCCAACAGCGTTTGTAGTGGATATGGTTTGACGGCGCTAAGCTTCCTAGGTTTTATTTAAAGACAGTTCCACGGTGACTGCTTAGTGCGTTTTGCCAGTGATAAATCTTTCGATAAACCGCATATAGAATAAACCTTGACGTTCTTCAACTAGAAATCTCGAGTGCTGGCTTGTTGTACTGCTGATGGGTGATGTTCTTAAAACAGGAATATTTAGCTCGGGATCCGTTTCAGCGATATAATGTTACATTACCATATGTGCGTAAGTCCACTTTCACAAAGAAGCACAGTCTGGCTGGATCACTAAAGTTTCGACCACACCAATTGCCACACAGTGTGTTGTGTGGCATTCGCGTAATATATTCTACGCGCATTTTCCGAGTCCAGGACGTAGGTAGTGATCGTGCCTAATCGAAGTAAGTCCAATTTTCACACCTAAATACACCGAAAGGTCAATGATGACGTCCACAGCACAAAATGCAAGGCAAAGTACCATCAAACCTAGACAACAACTGTTTAATACAACGAAGCAGCCCTCCTTGTAAGGCAATAGTAATCGAATGGTTCATGACTCGCTGATCGATTTCCGTCACTGCAATGAACATGCAATAATAATAAAAGTGAAACAAAAAAAGAAATAAATACCTTAAGTTAGCGTCACAGTTTCGCGAGTAGTAAAGGACAATGGCGTGACAAGGCATGCTGCCAAGATTGTCCCGAATTCTGTGAGTCATGTCGAGGAAGAGAGCTTGACGAAGGGCCCAATTAGCGCTAGGTGGGTTGATGAGCTAACTTGACTCCATTTATTGGTAGGTCATACAGAAGCAAGTTGTGGAATTAACGGGGGTCAGGATGTAAAGACGATGGAATAATGTGATCCTCCCAAGAGACCTCCGGGAATACTCTTCGCACGTGTGATCACTCCTTCCTCTCGTTCTTTGCGGTGCTGCTCTTGAACAGGAACGAGATTTAATACGCCGTGCGAATGGCTAGTGTACCGGTCACATGCGCTGGTACAGTGACACCAGCGTAATGCGGACTAGAGTGATTTCATTTGTTCGTCCTCTTTAGTTCATCGACGAGGGGGCATCCAATTTCGTTTCTCTTAAATCCCGCAATTATAGCCATCAGAGCTCATATAAAAATATCGCTGCAAAGGATAGGCAAAGAAAAGAATACAGCATAGGAGAGCCCCGAAATGACACCGTGACTGCGCAATGCACAAAGTTCGACAAAGTTAATGGAAAGGAGCAAATCGAGCAGCGTCAAATCCGACGAGAAGGAGCGTCCAGCGCAACTGGCGGCGGCAGTTCGCACTTCACCCTTTCTGAACAACAGGGAAGCAGTCGAGCCTGTGCACATGCGCTCTAAGATGGATGAGCGTCGCGACCCATATTTCATTTCATTTTATCTATTATACCCTCAGAGCGGAATAACTAGAGAGAGGAGCGGTCAGCAATAACACATAAAAGAAAGAAAGAAAACACCTCAAAACGATACATCAAATGGTGAAAAACACAACTTGATGAAGACGCAACGAAAGCAGCCCCGCGACACATGCAGCCATGCAAATTATCGGCGCCACGCGACAGGGAGAAGAGCCAAACTCCACGAAGAAAAAAAAAAATTGGCTCTCTTACCTATCGGACGCAGGCCGTGACCGCGTTCGGGATAATTGCCTTGAATAATCGCGTGGTTGCGGGTGCAGCGCGCACGTCTTGCGCAAAGAAACTAACGTTAGACCGGAGTGGAAATAAATAGCAAGTGTTGCCATATTGCTGCTGCTCATCAGTGTCGATGAAGGTTGCGCTCGTTATAATTCTGATGAAAAGTAAATAGTTGTGCCAGTTTGTTCATAGAGGCGCTGTGTTTCTTCAGTTCTACGGCACACTGCTACTGAACACGAGGCCACAGATTCGACTCCCTGCTGCGGCGGCCACATTCTGATGAGGGAGGGAATGTAAAAAAACACTCGTGTACTGTGTTTTTGGTGCACGTTAGAGAACCCTGGGTGATCGAAATCAATCCGCAGCCCCAAACTACGGCTGCCCTCATCACCCACTGTGCCAAGTTCAGGACGTTAAACCAATAAATTTAATTTAGTGGCTATGGCATTACGCTGTTGACCCCTCAAAGCTGCGGGTATCGCATTTTGGTTTGGCGGAGTGCAGCAACACTGTCTAGATTTAGATTTCAATCTCTCTAGATTTAGCAACACGTTAAGAGCTTCAGGGGCACAAAATTAACGAAGCGTTCCACTATACAACGTCTCTCAAGGTACAGGCTTCGCTTTGGGACGTTCAGCACCAAACCAATCAGGGCTGACGTAATAATTCATAACTAGCACGATAGCCTGCACTCTTCTACTACGCGCTTGCTGTAGTGCGTGTGTTTTACGAGCACTGGACAGATGGAAGCTGGTGCACGTCCGGCAGACTCATCGATTGAGATGACATCCGTGAATGAGTGCGTCAACATTTGCTGTGCGGTCAGAAACAAAGACCCGTGTAAGTGTAACAACCGTAAGCTGTGCAGGCGCTCTCCACTGGATGGCTCCCTTTGTGCGCCTGCCATCGCGCGGCGTCTCGACAAGACGCCGGGGCGAGATTAATTTCCGGCCAACGGCCATCCGTACCTATTTCCGGCCTTTCGCGACGACACTCAAACCACCCTCTCTTCGGCCACATCCTTTCCTTCCTCTCAGCACGCACGAAATGAATCCGACACTGACTCGTCGTTGATCTAAGGTTCACATGCAGCCTGCAGTAGAAGTACTCCTGCTGTCAGCGGCACATTAGTTTGGCACTCAGGTAAGTCAAAATTGGGCACGTGCCGGGTTCACTCGGGTTAGCGATTATCCCAGACACCAAGTGTGCACTGCATGGCCCCATTTCTTTCTTTCACTCAGGAAGGCCTCGAACGAAGCTATAGTAAGTGAGGCTGCAAGTGTGAATTATTGCATTTGCAGGCTTTCCGCATTCTTATATCTTCGCCTCTTGTGTTCTTTAAAAGCAGATTAGCAATAGAACTACAGATCCCTCGAGCTAATCTCCGCTTCCGCGTTAGTGGCGTGTAAAAAGCCTTTGTTCGTTAATAAATCTTTCAAGTGTTTATTCAGGTCCAGATAATATGTTCAGATTTCAGTGATTCTTTCGACTGTGAACTCATTTACTGCCAGAGCAGCAGGCTCTCCGAGCAAACAGTGTCATCTTACTTAATTGTGTGCTTGTTCCAAATTAAATGATGCTATCGTCTCCCTCTCTCTCTCTCTCTCTCTCTCTCTCAGACACGCACGCACGCACGCACGCACGCACACACACACACACACACACACACACGCGCGCACGCACGCACGCACGCACGCACGCACGCACGCACTTTTTTACGATGGATGCTTTTATTAAGCGAATGCCTAGAGATTTTATATAGAAAATGCCTGTAATTGTCTCTCGGCGTTCCACGGGTACCCTCAAAGAAGAAAGTTATGTACGTTACCCAGTCTCCACCGCTGCGGCTTCTCGAATATCAAGCGCTGCTGACCCAACTTGTCCAAATGGGTGATTCCTTCCTCAGAAAAACACTTCTAAGAAGACTCAGCACAAGACATTGACCCCCCCCTCCCATTTCTACGCTGCATTAAATACTCCAGGCGTCGTCGACCTCAAGAGACCGTAACAAAGGCAAAAAACTCATCCACCATGGGTATTTGAAGATGTCATGCGCCACCTTCCCATAAAGCGGTGAAGGCGCTTTTGTGTTTCTTAAGGACGACGGGTTTGTGCGACCATCTGTGACTATTAACGCGATTTCTGTAAGACCACACGCGTCAGCGAACTCGCCGCAATTTCCTCCTTTCCTTCCCTCCTCTCTCTCCCTGTGATCTTTGTTCTCCCCTTTCCCATTCCCCCGGTGTAGGGTAGCCAACCGGAGGTTATTGTGGTTAACCTCCCTGCCTTCTACTTTTCTCTTTCCTCCTCCCCATGCGCCACCTTAATCTTACTGGGTTGTAGTCGAAGAAGTTGACACCTTCTGCCGAAGTCCGCTGCTTGGTGACTGAAGACTTGCAAGCGAATTATGCCAACTACCTCCATGTATACACGGTCGGATCGGTCAGCATATATTCTGACTGCAATGTGGCTGCATATTGGATATCTTTTCTTGGTACTGCATGCTGGCCAGTTGGAAAGCCTAGTCTCTCCAACTACAGCTTAGCGCGCCACTATTTCTGCAGCGCTTCGCAAACTGAAAAACGGACCCGAACTGTAAGCCGTTATTGTATCGGACTCGAAGTCTGCAATTCAGCAACTATCTCGTGACGTGATTCTAAACAAAGTCTGTCGTCAGTCACTGGCGTCACTTAAAGAAATAATAAAAAAAAGGGATCAAGATAAAGTTTCAGTGGGTACCTTCGGATGTTGGCACCACTGTCAACAAAAGGGCATGTGACATCGCCAATAAAGCGCTTTCAACGCAGACATCAGTGAGAGCTCCAGTGAAACAGCAACTTCCTATAGAGTCAATTCGTTGCGCCTTTCGTTCGCTTTGGGAGCCACGGCATCGGCCTTCGTGTCGTAAAAGCTCTAAGCCGCATGGAAGCTACCACCATATACCCAGTAATATCAGGTTCCGCCAACAGTCCGGCATGGATGTTCAAATTCAGCGGTGCTATTTTTCTATCTTGCACCGAGTACAATGAAGCCGACGACATAGACCGTTTTGTCTGGTACTGCAAAGCGCTTCTGTCCTGAAACGAGGATAATTCTGGACGAAATGGGAAGAAGAGGATTTCCTTACGAACGTGTCGAATAGTTAGCCTTGTCGAAGGACCGCGGATAATACGCAAGGAAGTGACACGCATTCTTTACACATTTCTGCACGAGACAGGACTTACGCACACATGGTGACATATATGGCGCAGGAAGAGACGCTCAGGCGGAGCAATTGCCGGCCAGGTCTGCAAGACTAACGCCGCCTGTATAGCAACATCAACATCACCACACCCACCACCACCACCACCACCACTACCACAACTTGTCTTAAAGCGCAATTTCTGGTAGGTCTTATATGTGCCTGTGTTGCGGGTTTTTTAGTATCCCTTTATCGCGCACCCAGCGACCATAGTTGGTCGTGGTACTGAAGCGGAAGCCAGCTTACAGTAGCAGATGGAGAGCGTTCCGCTTGCAAGCCTGGACAAGTCCACACTAATCAAAAACAACTTATTAGTGATGTGTATATAAGGTCATCTTCGTGAGCTACAGCTCAGCCTGCTCTACACTGTGAAGTACAGGCACTGACGCCACCATTCCAGTCTGCGTTCCGGCCTAAATCCCACACAAGCTAGCAATTGTGAACGCTAAGCGGTAGCGCAGTGGCTGGCGCAGTAAAAGAATCGATTGGCAATGTTACAAAATTTCAAGCAGCACGCAGAAGTTGATATTATTCGGTCTTTAGTTTGCCGCGCGAAGTAACTGAAACAACTGCGGGATGCCATACTTGATAAACTTAGCTAGCGCCAGAATCTACGCCCTCGAGCGAAAATGAGCGCACAGGAAATCAGACAAGATATCAAATAATGTGTTTTAGTAGAGGCGTATGAACTGGCTCAGCTGTGTAGATATGGGGCATCGTTGTAACAGAGAATCAAAGCGGAAACAACAACAACAGCAAAAAAGTAGTGCGAAGGATACACTTATACCCATGCACAAACGGAACTCGACTGAACACAACTGTAAAGCGAATAAAAATGCGATGCAGTAGAGGGGAATACGACATGCTATGCAAGCAGCAACATTTATGCGCATAATAACTTCATAAAGTGATTTGGTATACGTATAACTCGGATGAATACGTTTTGCCGGATGGAAAAGAGGAACGGCGCTTTTGAAGCCACGTCACAAAGTAAATATTCTGTCCCGAGAGTATCTCCAACACCAGGTCTTTCAGACATATTTTAAATTGCCGTGGTACCTTGAAACGTCATCTCCCTTTTCGGACAATTTGCGCTCTCTCCGCTCAAAAGTCCTTTAAACAGGATAGCGCAGTGAGCAGCCATTCTTTTCTTGTTGCTGTTGTTTCTACTGCTGCTTCCAGGAAGCACTTCCTTCACTTCATTTTGCCTCTCTTCTTGCGTCGTATATTATCGCAATGCACCAATTGACTTACTGAGGCGCGTTTCTCTCCCTCTTCCCACCACAACCCTTTTCCCTTTGTCTAGCCTACTTTATCTCTTTCTCCCTCCTCTCTGGTCTGTCTGTCTGTCTGTACACATGCATGCATGCATGTATGTATGTATGTATGTATGTATGTATGTATGTATGTATGTATGTATGTATGTATGTATGTATGTATGTATGTATGTATGTATGTATGCATGTATGTATGCATGTATGTATGCGTGTATGTATGTATGCGTGTATGCGTGTGTGCGTGCGTGCGTGTGTGCGTGCGTGCGTGTGCGTGTGCGTGTGTGTGTGTGTGTGTGTGTGTGTGTGTGTGTGTGTATGTGATGTTGGAAGTTTACTGGAATTTTTATACAAATTTAAACTCAATCTCTTTTTTGATTGATCCCATAGCCACAGAGGCTCGCACGGTTTCAAGGACATAAATATAACAAAGAAGTTGTATCTCGTTTGTGGTGGGGGTTGTGATGATGTAGCTACAGGTGGCATTAGCTTGGCACACTTGGCCGGGAATCGCTCCGAATGAGCGTCTCTTTCCGTGTAGAATATGTCACCGTGAGTCAATCAGTCCAGTTTATTGCAGAACGTTCCTGCCTTTTCATTTCTCCCTCTCTCTCCCTCCCTCTCTCAGAAAAGTGAGCAGAATGCGCAGCACTTCCTTGCGCACTATCCGCGGTCCATCAGGGAAAACTAACTGCTCTGCATGCTCGTGAGGAAACCCCGTTTTTCTCACACCGTCCAGAAGCCTCCTCCTTTCATGACAGGAACTCTCGTAGGACTGGAAGATTGCACCCTGACGCCTTCTTCGTTGCACTCATGGCAAAATGGAGAAGCACCCTGTGAGACGCGCCGCCGTTTCGTACAGTCTGCCGAACATATGACCTTCTTGAGAGGAAGGAGGCGACCCATCGCCGTTCGTGGGCGCCCGTACGTGAACGGGTAGAGAAGACACGTATGCGAAACGACAGCGTACAATCCAGAGCCTGGGTGACGCTGTTGAGCTCAGTTTTATAGCCCCAACAGATCCATTCACTAGCACTATCTCTCTTTCTTTCTCTGCCTCTCCAATGCAGAGCTGCCCTTCGTGGGTTTAATTATCATCGGCCTTTTGAATACCCCTTCAATTACCTGAGGCTATCCTCAAACACATCTGTTTTTTTTATTTATTTATTGCGATAGCAATTATGTGGACATTCCAAGCGCATTTTTGACCTCGCTGTCGCCGCCGTTCCGTAAAAGGTCCGAACACGATAACATTGTCACCGCGTGCCGTACGCTGCATCTGCTAGTGAAAGTTTGCGAGGGTCAGCGGACGATCCCGGCTCAATCTTGCGCGCGCTAGGGAGGAAGGCGGAGCGCAAGAGCGCCGTCTTACGCGCGAAGTCATTTCGCTCACTGCTGCTGCCGCGCGTTTTCACAGAGTTCCCGCGGTCATCGAGTGAGATGTGTTTATATTTACCTGTGCGCACCTGACACCCTGCTTGTTAATTTAGTTTGTAACCGAATGTTTGCAAGTTTGTAAGGCCGATAAAAGGAATATATTTGCTTCGTATAGCTGTCTACTAATTTGTTATCGCAATCGATGCTGCGCCTTTCGGGTGGAATTGCGACTTTTTTTTTTTCTTCGCGTTCAGAATCCTTAACGAAGGGCGAGATCGTATAGTTCGCGAGCCTTCCTGACATTTCCGTAGCGCTCGATCGGAAAAAGAAAGAAAGCTCTCGCGAATGGTAACGCAATTTAACAGTGATCACTTTTATTCTGCCAAGCTTCTTAGCGGCTCGTGTTCACTCGGGTGTCTCAAGCCAAATTACATATATTGTCGGAGGGTATTGCAAGAGAAGAAACTAATGACAGCACCGACGACGATGAAGCAGACTGGACGCGTGGATTTCGCCCACCGTCCCCCAGAGTGTGTATGTAGTCCTAACATCTAGGATCCACGTATACAGCTACCATCTTGTATGCCGCTCAACCATAGTGAATAACCAGCAAACATATAGGTCTCTCTCCTTTTTCACCTAACATTTCGATGGAAGTTGCGGGCAATTCAACATGCAAGACGTATTTACGCTGCAAGCACTTTTTCGGTTGCATCTGCAATGCTAGCTAAAGGCTAAAATGCTTCGCACGCGTCGCCAACCACGCCCACCGTCATCCTGGCACAACCACCACGCGACCCTGGAACATCTCCCGGCCCCGATAACGCCGGTGTTGAAAACTGGCTTCAACTATACGAACTATAGTGAGCGCACCCAACCACTGGGACCTGATTAGTCATGCTACCTAACCTGCTATTCCACCTCACGGCAACAGCACGGGTTTGGTTCGATGCCCCTACGGAGGGACTCAGCGGCTGGGACGCGTGCAAACAAAAGCTCAACGATTTGTTTGGCAAGCCTCCGGCGTACCGCACAGAAATATCTTGCGTGCCGAGTTCAGACATGCACCGAGTTCTATGTGACTTACATTTATGCTTAGCTGCTAGAACTAACCATGGGAGCGTTGGCCAGCGCCACCACTCATGGCCTTGACGGCGGATGTGCAACATTCTTTCTGCCGCAGGCGTCACGTCTACGCGAACTCTTTGAATGAAGGCAACTGGCCAATAAAACCACACATGCTACCTGAAGGCATCAAAGCGTCCTTATTCGAGACCCTCTCTATGTAATGAACGATAAGAAAGGAAACCGAGGGGGTCCGATTTTTATTAGTCATGTCATAAGGAGCCAACAGACAATCACACCAAGGATAGCTTAGGGAAAATTATCTGCAGCTCTCAACTGAATTGAAGAAACGATAAATGAATAGCAATGAAAGTGTATGAAAAAACAACTGGCCGCAGGTGAGATATGAACCCACGTCTTCGCATTACACGTGCGATGCTTACTATGCGTACGGTTCGACTTCTGTTGATTTTCCTCCGGAGACCATATTGCGTGAAAACTGAATTTTACGGAATTTTCTTACGGTGTTTCAAGAACAGACTGGTCGTCGTGTCTGATCTGAAACTCTCGTTTCGTATGTCCATTGAACGCCTTATGAGTAAGTCACAAGAAGCTTGTAAGCTGGCCTCACTATAAAAAGATTGACACTTGCTTTATTTAGGGAGAAACGGCGATAACCAGTACGTTCGAGATTAATTGGGGTAGTTAACCTAATGTCGCTACAACGCAACAAAATCTCAGCAGCGTCTTTTTTTTTTTAAATACACATTAGGAGCCGGCGACGGGTCACCATACCCTCGGGTCCTAATATCACTTTTACATACAAAAGCACAGGAACGCTGACATAGAACACATACGCACGACATCCACATTCGCCACGCACTGCTAGCTCTGCCTATTCCCAAGACTTTCCAACCGCCTTATAAAGCCATTCGACCTACAATGTAGTGCCGAAGGGGACATATGTGTTCTGCGCAATTCAACAATAGATCTCTACAGTGTGCTAACTGTTTATACAGTTAAAACTCGATCTAACGAAACCAGATTTTACGAAGTTCCCGATCTAACAAAGAAAGTTCCATTCCCCGGCAGGTATCCATAGGTTTTAATGTTGTCATCAAGCCGAAATAACGAAACTAACTTGGCCGAACTCTATTGAAAGAAGTTTTTCATGAAATAAATGAGTTAAATAAAGCGGTGATTTCCTTTAATTCTGACATAGACGGGTTTTTCTGGGAGCGTGCGCTCTAATGCTAACGCATTAAAACACCTAGGCGCCGCATTCACGGCCCTAGCTTTATTTTGACGAGGCTGCCCGCCGCGCCTATGCACGGAACAGCGGACTCAACACCGTCTCGATACGGGTGGCGGTGGTTGCTTTCGTCATTTCATGGTTTACGCGACAGATGGCTAGATTAGCGGCAAATACGATGCCGCGGTAGCTTTTGCCTCTCCCTACGTTACAATTTTAGATTACGAAGGACCGAGAAATGCCTTTCTGAATTTTACAAACTTCCAGATTTAACGAAATAATTCGAGTGTGGTCATCACTTCGTTAAACCGAGTTTCAACTGTAGTAATTTCACAAGCAAGTCAACAGCACAGAATCCTGTTAATATAAAGCCTCATTATATTGAATACCTTTCGAATTTCACATTTTGAGAGTGTTCAGTAGCTCGTCAATTAAATGTCTATCGAGTATAATTAAATTGATGCTTTCCTAAATTTAGCCAATTAAACCTCTACCGATCGTACTCATTGAAACTGAGCTTGCATTTATGTTGTATAGGCTCAAAGGGAACTTTAAACTTCAGTTGATTGAAACTCAAAATAGATTTTTGTAAGGGTGCCTTTAGACAGAGCGCGCTTTTCTTGGCCCGTATTCACAAAATAGTTCTTACAGCAGAACTGTTCATTAGAGGAAATGCTGGCCAGTCATGTTGCATGGCATATGATTTGCGAACGCGGCCACCCAATGGCAAAAATCACTTACGAACACAAATCTTCTCGCATGGTGTACAAAACAATGTAGCCGTGTCGTACTCCCGGCTCCAGCAACCACTTTGGTGCATGCAACAAGCAAAAGCATAGCCTTCGAGATCTGCCTGTGTTACTGAAAGGGAGCCGGCGCCGGTGGGTGGATTTAGACACCACCTATTTTGCCCCGTGTTCTTTAGTGTGGGACTATTTCTCAACGGTGCTCCCATTTATAGCGGACATCGTATGAACTCATTTATTAAAGAGACGTACACCACCCTGAGCTGCCTTTCTGTCTCACCATTCTTTTCTCCCTCGCTAGTTTTTACACTATTCTGCGCTTAATTAGTAAAGCGCGCGAAAGAACATTTGCGAATCAAATGTCGTTGTGCTGCGATGTAACAGCTCAAAGAACCATACGCCTAATTGTGACAGCGAGACTTTACCTGCGCGCTAGGTTCGGCAATGCACGCACCGGTCTTGATTTTTTTATTGACTTTGGGTGTGAAACAGAACTGATAAAATGATTAGTGCAAATCAAACGAGATAGGAAAAGAAAATATCTGCAGCAGGGAAGCTTGGCAGTAGAAGTAGTCGTTAAGCGAACCGAAAGGAAGATTGTAATATTGGACGAATTGATAGAACTAGGCTGTTCATAAAATGAATGAATAAAAATGAATTAACGCAAATGGAAAAGAACCTCAGCGGAGAAATAGAAACATGTGTCGACAAGTGTCAGTATCTTCAGACGGGGCTCAGCACTTGACTGGTTGCCGGAATGACAGGTACAGATACACAATCGTACGGAAAAGAGTGTACAGAGTTCCTGAAAAGAACAGATGTTACTGCTAAAACAAAAGAAAGAGGCTGAAAGGACTGAATGAAAAGTCTGAAAGAAAGGATGAGTATTTGTCAAAAGGAAGTGGGCGTGCTACTATACATTATAATTTTGAGGGCACCAGGTGGTTCGTACGACGGATACGCGAGTCGTAAACTATAGTAAACACGAAATAAGAGACAAGTACTGGACCATGCAGAAATCTTAGTGAGTAAGAATCGGTGCAGCATTTAATTTGTGTACGGCTCATGACTCTTCAAGGACTGGGAATCAGGGTCGGTGTTTAAAAAAAAGCTCTTACGCTAGAATTATTCGTATGAGAGAACCTTACGAAAATCCTGGTGCTAGACTTACGAACGAAAAGTGTTGTGAATAGGCCGGCCTCCTTCGCTAACGATAGCCTCTTTTCTCTTACGAACAATTTCAATAGGTTCAACGTGGAAAGTGTTTACTAAGTCTCCCTTTTTCTTTAGTTTTATATCCGAAATGTGCGATGTGACTGTGCAAGACACCATCGTGGAGGTGAGGGGAGGCTACACAACCAATTTTCACCACCAGTAGCTGTTAAACACAAAGCTGTTTCTTGAATTTCGCGCCGTTCCGATTGCGAATGCCTTTGCCATGAAATGACTTAGCGACTTCGCGCTCAGCAACAAAACTTAATTCCCACTGAACAAGCAAGGTAACTACGATGCGTCTCTTGAACACCAACCCCTTCGTATAAAAAAGAAAATGCACCTCAAGCAGTCCTCTCGAGCAAATAAGTTCGGTTCGCGTCGTCAATGCGACATATTCCAAAGCAGACCTGATCCTCGGGAATCGCCGCAAGAAAAATAAGGTTTCATAAACGGATACCGCATGTTAGGTTGATAATATTCTTATTCGGGGAACGCGAGGGGCCTATATGCGAAAGAAATGACGAAGACGCGAAATTAAATGCGACGATATGGTCTCTCATCAGATTACCGCTAAAGCAATCAAGGAGACGAGATCCGGCTGCAAAGACAGACGTCCCCGATATATGGCGGCGGCCTCTAATTTAGCCTAAAGCACGCGGCGACCAGGCATGCGAGAGGACATCGAGATTAATATCGCGGCTCGTTCCCCTCACCACCCGAGGCGATTCGTTTGCTGCGAAAGCTGATGAGAAGCGCACCATCTCGTTGACTGGCGCGGTGAGTCACCGCCAGCCCCGCTGCCCGTCGGATCGAACGTTCATTATTCGCTCCCAAAAACAGGACCGCGGTGATCGCGCAGGACCATGGCCCCGCGAACAGCGCAGATCACCGGCCGCACCCGTCATTAGCTCGCGTTCACAGCGTAGAACAGAGCTGGATTGAAGAACACGAAGTATGAGAGGTTGAGCCAACGAACTCCCCTGAAAATTTGAGCGCTATACCAAGGCCCGCTGTGAGCTCCCGGTAATGCTTTGGCAAAGCACCCGCGCCATCGCTCTTTCTTTCGCTCGGTATACTTAATCTCATCTTTTGTTCTAGCGCCGTTTGCAAAACGCGTAATTTATGGCCCTCATTGTTTATTTTATTTTTTCCTGATTCTCCCGCGCTGCCCTGCGTGCACTCTTTAATCGCAAGTGCTTTGCGGTCACACATTGCGGTGAAGTGGTGCGGGAATGGGCCCCGCCTTATTATAGGGACGTCGGCGTGGTTATATGGCTTATGGAGAAGCGAGAATCGGCGTTCCGACGTTGACCACGCAAAGAGCGGGCAGCAGAAATTGTGATGTGCGTAACAACGCAGCGCCTGACCAATTTATTCGATGCGCCTTTCTCCCATCATCGTCTTTTATTCGCTAAAAAATGACACGACAGCGATTATCATAACGCCGGACACACGTATTCAAAGAGCGTTTTACATCGCTTCAATTTGTCGGAATACTTCGTCCTGACATGAGCCCTTATTTGAGTGAGAAAAAATTAAGGAACTTGAGAGAGGCTGTCGCCTACAAAGAAGACGTTGGCAACTGAAAATTACGAAACGAAGATTAGGATAGGAGGCTTCAGTAATGTCAGATTAAACGAAAAGAAAATGCACCGTAAATGCTTTCTTTCTTTCTTTCTTTCTTTCTTTCTTTCTTTCTTTCTTTCTTTCTTTCTTTCCTTCTTTTGTTTTCCTTTCTTTTCTTTTGGGGGGGGGGGGGGGGGGGTTGATTTCAATTAGGGCTGTGCAAATATTCGAAATCTTGAATACGAATCGAATAGGCCCGGCTCTTCGATTCATATTCGATTCGAGAATTCGCTATTCCCCCAAGTTGTCTAATATTCGTTCCTTCCAAATACTATATCGGAAGAGAGAGAAGGAAGGAAGGAAGAAAGGAAGGAAGGAAGGAAGGAAGGAAGGAAGGAAGGAAGGAAGGAAGGAAGGAAGGAAGGAAGGAAAGAAGGAAATCTAATGCAGGGAGGTTAATCCGAGTTTGTACGATTTGCTATATACCATGGGTCTCCCGCAACTGTCGCAAAATTTAGAAACGTGCAAGTGCCACGTAGCTGGACAGGAACAAGGTAATGTTGTTTGCCGTCGTTTGCAAAAAGTCGGACTATTTGTCTTTTCGATATCGTCTAATTACATAATTAGCTCATAATAAATAATCAAGTTCATTAAATATGGTTTAGTCAGAGAAACAGTGTCAATGAGAAAATCATAGACCACCCTAAAAAAATGCCAGATTCAGCCTTCTGTTGCTGAATGCGTGCTACAAAAAAAGCTTTTTCTTTTTTCCATGGCTGAAGAGAGCCCGCGATAGCCCGCGAAAAGCGCCGCTCGACTAGTCGCGCAGCACTTTTTCGGGTTTCACGGGTTTTCTAACCTGCGTCCAACCTGGAGCTTCTTCCAACCTGGACACTGCAATCTCTCGTGCAAGTAATGTCCACTCTTCAGTAAGAGGGCGAAGCAGAAAGAAAAAAACTATAAGAAACAGGGCGTGTTGGGAACGTTGCATCGCCAGACTTCTTCCTTCTTAACTTAGTGACATTTGTGCATTGCCGCAAAGGAAACCGAACGTGCGAGGCGATTCTGGAATTACGACTTGCTTGCCCTCACGTCTGCTGTAGGGAGATACAGAGAATAACTGTGGTCGAAAATACAAGCGAGAACAGTGAGTGGTATTTTGTGGAATAGCCGAACGAGAATTCCTGACGTAGCAGCATTTCAAAAGCGATTATGACCACGAATCTTGATTCTGTAAGAAGAAACGGTCCTTCTGATTACTGCACTCGAAACCAAGTAGCGAGGGTCCGGCTTGCTGAAACCTTGGATGGTCCAAGAATGAATTGCCGGGAAGAAAAGAAAAAAAAGTAAATAACTCCTATAGAACTGCTGGAAGAATTGGAAGAACTCCCTCTATAAACAGCACTCGCTGCAGAGCGTCGAATCGAGACTCTTTCTTTGTTCCGCTTTTCGTTCCAGTTCAGCGAAAACGTTCATTTCTGGTTCAACTTCTGAGCGAAAAAAAAAAATAAAACATTGTTCAAGCGGGTTTGAACCGGTTAATATTTTGTTTCTATACCCGTTAAATAATTACAGAAAAACACCGTAAATTTATTTTGCAGAAAACTTCAATGGTGTTCCTTATAGCTGCCATGGAGAGACTAAAATAAAAGGAAAAAGGATACGTTTGCTGTGGTACAGGTCGCCAGTAGTTATATAAAAAACAATAAAACTGTAGAAGCACGCCTCAATTGGGAGCAATACTTCAGAAGCAGCACGTCACTTATATCGCACCCACTTCAACTTATATACCAATGTGAACAAAATTAACCGCCTGAATAGAATGCGCATTTTCATTTCAGCGACTATTCAGTCTGACCCAGATAAACAAGTATAGGGTTAAATGGGGTCTAAATAGAAATGTTCGAAGAAGTGTGCATCTGCCTACCTGATTTCACTTCTATTCAAAAATAAATTAATGCTAGGTTTGCTTTAAAAATATATACAACATAAAAAATAATAATGATAATAAAAATGACACATTAGCTCGCGCAAACACGGGCGCATATAAGAAACAAAGAAAAAAAAAGACGAAGCAATAAACAACGAAGACAAGTCACTGCATAAAATCGCTCCTAGAATATTCTTAGCCCATGTCCACGTTAATAAAAAAAAGAAAGTATTTTACTTTAGAGAAAGTTTCAAGGCTACTAATTGGACATCGTTTAATTATTTTGTCCCAGCAAACATAGGCCAAGATATTTCGGGGGCAAAGAAAGGCTACAAAATACGAGAAGAGTACCAGCAATGTTCCGCCAGCAGTCGTTTTCCGCACACTGGATTATTTTTTTTTTGTTATCGTTAACTAGATAATTATTCGAAATTAGTTAACCTGATTAAATACGCGTCTAACAGCGTAAGATTGAACGCCGCATTCAGGCTCGAATTATATATATAGAAAGCATCTATTCATTAGTTTCCAACCCGGGGCCCTATAACTTAAACTATTCCAATCTGCTTTTATTCCAATCTCCTGACGTCAATGTTACGTAACCACCGACGCATGCATCGGGCGGTGGCCCGCAAAGCTGTTTGAACCACCCAAACACTCTCCTCATATATAGGAGGTAACTTTTGTTTGCATTCAAACTGAATAGCATTGCCTACCTTGGCAGTTTTTTCTTATTGAACTGGTTGATAAGAGGCGAGGAAAACTCAGAAGTGGAGATGAATTCTGTGGGACCGAGCTAGCGTAGTGAAAGTAGCTAACCGGATGAAAGAGGTGGTGCCGGCGTCTGCGAGTGGCCCGCTTTCCCTTGCTTAGCTGGCGGTGGCTGGTCGAAAATCACGGCGACGTGCAACGGAAGGTTAAGAATGCCGCCTAAAACGCATCCTCGGCGAAAAAGAGTTGGCACAGCGATGATGTATACGTGCCGAAAGGGCTCGACAACGTTGTATTGCCATATAATTTTGTTTATTATTATTATACGAGAGTCCCACCAAAGCTTCGCCGTGGAGACGCCACGCTTTTGTATCGCCTATGGTTAGGCGTTGCTTTTGCCAAAGCCTATGCGTTCCGCATAGGGATGGCCGACACCGCCACCTGTGACCACTGCGTCCATGAAGAATGGATTGGTCATATATTGTGCGACTGCCCACCGTGCAGTCCACAGAGAGAATCCCTTGCCCATAAACTCGACTAGCTGGACGACCGATCCCTATCGGAAGAAGGAATTCTACACCATCGACAGGACCTAACGTCACAGAAGAAGGCCGTGCAAGCTCTACTGCGCTTCTTCTGATCTACCGACCTTTATGAACGTCTGTAACTGAAATCCCCGTCGTGTGTGTGTCTCTGTGTGTGCATAATTTTTTTTTACGCTTTGCTCTGTCTTATTTCTAACCCTTATCTCCCAACCCCAGTGTAGGGTAGCAAATCGGAGACTAATATCTGGTTAACCTCTTTGCTTTTCCTCTTCATCTCTCTCTCCCTCCCTCCCTCCCTCCCTCCCTCCCTCCCTCCCTCCCTCTCTCTCTCTCTCTCTCTCTCTCGCTGTATTATTATAGGTCAGTACCAGAGCGATTGAAGGGTAGACGTCCTCTATTCCTCTCGCAACGAGGCAGCCTCCGGCTATTCAGAAAAAAAAAAAAGAGACCAGTTTTGTTTGGCATAGTAATGCATCTTTAATGCTACACTTCCCTTTGACGGCGTGAGTTTTCACGGTTTTGTGACGTTGCATGACAGACAGGCAAAGCGGGCGCAGCCAGAAAACATTTTGACTAATCGCGGAAGGCTAATGGCAAGAAAGGTGTAGAATTCTAAAGAAAATTCTTTTTTTTTTCTTCCGTCCAATCATGCATAATCAGTGCGCACACGTCATTTCAGATGGCAGTTTTTGTGACGTCCCGTGACAGACAGGCAAAGTGGGTGTGGTCCGATGAAATTTCGACCACCCGTGGAGGGCTGATTGCATAAATGGAATCGTAACAGTTCGGAACAGCTTAGCGTCATATAGCGCCCCTGCTAGGTTTTTCTAAAGTACTGCTTCTCGAAGTTGGCCGCAGAATACGTAAAAGTTGCGAAGTGAACTTGAGCGGCGCTGTCGAAGAGGATTTCGAACTACTTAACTCTGGCGAAACGCGTGGCTTAGCGACGGTATAATTGTGGCAACGAGTCGTCGATGTAGTTGCAGGCTGCTGCTAAAAGGAAGCAGTTGTGCGAGTGCCATACGGTTTCTGGCTGACTCGATAAGTAGTACAACTGCGCTTAGCAACAGTGCCAGCCGTTCTATTGACGCCTTGTCACATTTAGGAGGCCGTCAATTTACGCATTTCCAGTAGTTGAAATTTCGAAACCTCCTCGAGACCACTGCCCTACATAGCGCGCGCGATGCGCTATCAGCAGCGAGGCGCGAAGACCTTGCCCCATTAGACTAGTAATAATAAATGTGGCTAATTAACATTGGTTAACTGGCAAATTAAGGATGACGTAAGAATGCTCCATGAAGGCGAGGAGATACTGGCAAAAGTACTATACTTTGCTGTCATCGTTGTGATCGAGAGTAGCCGAAGAGAAGATGAGATTTCCAGACGTTCTGATATGTCGCATAGCCCTCTTTCCGCATAACATTAAACAGCAGCATTCATTATCGTAAACAATTTAGGACAGGGCGAAACATTTACTATAGCGGTATTTATTAAGAGAAGGCGAATAAGGGAAGCCTAAGCGTGTTACTTAAGTTTGCCCGTTTGTCTTACTATTGGTGGGATTTTTACTAGCTATAAGAGTATAGTCTCTATGAACACTTAGTACATCTGGCATCATCGTCTTGAACATTCACAAAGCTTGTTCCAGTGCATCCACAGACAGCAGAAATGTAGAAAGATGAATTACGCGGCAAGAACGAAGTTCGTTATCGAAACTAGGACATTGCGAATAGCGAAATGCTAGGTCACGACGGTAAGTTATGGGAAGATTCGCCATAAACCCGCCCCAAAGTCAATAGAGTGTGTAATCACGACTGAACGAGAACGTAGAAAGAAGCAGATACACAGAGACCGTGCTACTTTCAAATATAGATTTTATTTTCGCACGCATCGATAAACGCATACCACACGAGCGGAAGCAAACGAGACAGCAAAAAAGAACATTCAATGGTGCACGTCGATGGAAACATAGACTGCGATAGTTACAACGGTAAACCGAGGAATCGTATCTCTTTTTCAGATAGAGACACTGATGGCTCGCATACTGAAAAAGAGATAGGATTCCGTGGTTTGTCGTTGTAACTATTGGAGTGTATGTTTTGACCATGCATTGATCACGCGTACGGCTCATGAACATGCACCATTGAATGCTCTTTTTTGCGGTCTCGTTTGTTTCCGCTCGTACGATATATATTTATCGATCCGTGCCAAAATAAAATCTATAGTTGAAAGTAGCGTTGTTTCTGTGTATCTGTTTCTTTCTACGTCCTCGTTCAGTTACGCTTTCGCACTCTATCATGGTTTCCACCAATTGGCCCGCCAACGTCTTTTAACCGATGGTAGCTCAGACGTAAATAGCTGTTGATCGCTTTAAGAGGTCACGTCTTGGCGATATAGAGGCTCCCTCAGCCTTCTGGTGCTTTTTAAACCAAATTTCTTTTGAACTGCAGTTCTTCATATCGGGATTTTCTTAGCAATCAGAATAGTTGTTCAATCAAGATCGGCACCGTGTTTTGTTATAACAAGGGACATGCTATATTCGTTGTTATCATGAAAAGGTTCTGTTTTTCTATTATTCAAGTGAAAAAAATACATATACACCAATGAATCAGACAAAGACTGGCAGGTGCATCTTAAAAGGAATCAATTCTCATTTACATCGAAAGCTAGAGTATATGAAGCCAAGATCAGTAGAAGGATATCACGAAACACAGGACGGAAAGAAAAAGAGAGAAAATAAAGATACTAACGAACAGGCAAAAGCTGCTCGAAAAGCAGAGAACCATCTAATGTACTCGCGACACAATTTAAAGCGATCAAAGGAAACCTAGATGGAAGATATAGTCAGCAGCAGACTACACACTAACTTGGGTGGGAACCATTATACCGGCTTAAACGCCCGTAAAAGATGTTTTCGTCTAGCATCGCCTACGTACCTGACAAAAAAATTGAAGAAACAAGAAAAGGATTGGGCTTCCAAAGCCAAATAGAAGGTAGTTTATGTATCCAGCGGGAATATGCATTTTGTGGCACGGGAAGCACTTTTTCGCTGCTTCACCGAAATACCTAACCGACGAAATCTCCGTATAAATTTTCCGCAGGAAGCTATTTTGTAATAACTAAACGGCACCGTAACGCAATGTGCATTTTTGCAACTCCATTTGCCTTGAGCTTCTTCAGTCCCAAAAGGGCTGTCGCGGTTCTCGATGATGGCACGTAAAGAACACAGAGATGAGCGTTTGAAGAATAGAAAAATTTCCGGCTTTATTAAACTGCCTTGAACACAAAAGTTAGTGCAGAGAATAAAGACAAACAGAGCACGTGGGATATCTTACTTTTATCCAGAGGCATGAAGGTTACGATTTTTTTTTCTTTTATGTTCTTTGAGAAGATTGATTCTGGTGGGAGGACAAAACGATAGAAGTGGTCTTACGTTAAAGCATTAAAGCAGACAAAACAATGGGCGCGTTACGCAAACAATGACTCTACAGTGGTTCGGAACTTCGCCAGTCGATGAGAATTTAAATGTCACGAATACTTCGTATCTGTAAATTTTGCATACTGGGAGGAGCCGAACACCCAGGACAAACAAAATTTGCGTAGATTCGGCTCTCCATGACGGCAAGTTATCCTTTTCCTGTATGACCATGAAGGCACACAAATGTACGCTATCCGGACTGTTGAATGAATAACATCCCTGGCTTCCGTTTATCTCTGTATCTCTCTCTCTATGCTACAATTACTAGACGTGTTAACTTTATATTAAGAGATAGTTTCCACTATGCTTTCGGCAGCTTCATCAGTCTTTTGGTTCCAGACATCTAGGCATCGGAATGAAAAGAGATGGACACTCTGCATAGAAAACGCCAGCCCCGTGCAGGTCATGTGCTTGTACCGCATTTAATCATTCGTGTTTGCACAAGCTCTCGCATATGCGCTTGCATGCTTTGTTACTAGTTCAGGGCCGCGTCCATTTGCGCCGCCCACTTCTTTTCTCACCACTGAATATGCTGGCCATGCTTTCACGTAGCATGTTTCTTCATCATGCATACACGTGGCTTGGTACAGTAATAGCACTTAAAGGCTCGCTCATGAACCCGACGGCCAGCTCGTAAGAGCAGCAAAGACATCAAGGTGTACGAAGAACAAGACAGGGAAAGCTAATGTCGGCAGGGAGAGGCGCTTGCTCGTGTAGCATGCAAATGACTACCACTTCGCCCAAAAATTTATGCGTCTGAACTAAGCACGCGTTACCCTTTCTTCCTTGTCTTTCTTTTTCCTTTTTCTTTTTTTGCCAGAGGAGAAGGGAATAGGAACATCCCAGGCTTGCTCCCTACTTACCCTCACGTTGCTCGAGTCCCGATATATATATTTTTTGTTTGGCTTTCTAGGAAAATACTGGATAAGTTTAAGCTGAGCTACGCGTTTGTAACGACCTGCATCAGCTTCACTCTTTCACAGCCCAAGGAAACCTTGTGCTCGGAAGAGGGCTCGGCGCTGCGTTTGAGACCCTTTTGGTGTTGTTACCTTATACAATCTTAAAATATAAACACACAAAGCTGTAAGTACCTGCGCGGAATAAAAATTGGTCGATCGTGTGCTCTTCCACTAGTATTTGTTGTTTTAATCATCATCGTCATCAGCGAGACCCTATCAGATAACATCAGAGTGTCCAGGTATGAGTGTCTCACGTACGCCACCCAGGGAGAATGCAGCAAGATCATCGTTTTCATACGACGTGATCTTACGTATGTCAATCATCCAGTGCCACCTGACCAAGAAAGCCAGTACGTATGTCTGACAATGAAGAAAGGCGAGATCACTTTCACCGTAGTTGGAGCCTACATGTCACCCTCAAGTCAGTTGGACTGCGGGTGGTTACGACGAATCACGACAGCGACTCCGCAGCCTTTGGTGAAGACTGGAGATTTTCATGTTCACCGCTTTCTCTGGGGAAGTTCTAAGATAAGCTCAAGAGGTAGAAGATTAGTGTCATTTGCCTCCGAAGAAGAACTGTGTTTGTTAAATGATGAAAGCCCCACCTTTTTGCGTGGAACTGCCCTGCCTACTGTAGCTGCCTGGACCTCACATTTGTTTCACGCTCGTTCACTAGAAAGGCCGGGTGGTTTCCGGATATTGAAACGCGGGGAAGTGACCACCTACCCACTTATCTTAAGATTGAAGGGTTGACGGACTCCACGTTAGCCGGCGTCAATCAGTGTATCGACTGGCCGATGTTCAAATCAATCGTCGAAGACGGCTGTCATGACGATTTCTCCTCTAGCACAGAGGACACCATAAAGGGTGCTCTAGAGGCTGCCACGCATTTGCTTTCGAGAATGTCTACACGCACCGAATACGACATTGAGCTGGAGAAGCTATGTGCGATTCGTCGCCGTGCAGAGCGAAGATACTGCGTACAAAGTCTGTACATGACTTGAGTTTGACCAGAAGAACTCAAAAGAAGATCCACGGCCGCATGGAAAAACTTGCATTGCAAAAATGGATGTGATTCTGCGAGTCTTTGGATCCACGAAAACCTTTGTCTCACATATGTAGAACTGTTCGTGGTCTCCGCGGAACTCCTCAGCAGCGCCACCGTTTCAAGTCCTTGGCCCTTCACCAACAATGCAGAGAGATTGACGTCGCTGACGATCTCTGCAGGAGGATTGCTGGCGAAACTAGGTCCGCTGGAACATCGACGCTCGACCACTGATCGATTTCACGAGACCCCCACATGGACAGTCCTTCCATCATAGATGAACTCGAAGCTGCACTTTCCTTGTTCAAGCGTTCATCATCACCATAGACCCGACGGTATAACCTTCCGTGCCCTATGTAATCTTGGCGAAGAGGCTCGGAAAGTGCTCCTGCTCTTGTTCAAGAGCTCCTGGCAGGCAGGTACGGTTCCCCAGGAATGGAAGACCAGTCGCCTAATTCCACTGCTCAAGCCTGGTAAGTCGCCTGTAAACATTGCATCATGCCGACCAATTGCGCTTGCCAGTTGCAACGTAAAAATAACGAGAGGATGGTTCTAGCACGGCTTGAATGGTACCTCAAACATTACCAGGCGTATCCAGATGCAATGGCCGGTTTAAGGCGTGGCCGTTCTTCCATAGACCACGTTATCGACTTGGTGATGTTCGTCAAGCACCAGAGAGAGAGAGAGAATGAAGAGGAAAGGCAGGGAGGTTAACCAGATATGAGTCTCCGGTTTGCTACCCTACACTGGGGATGGGGGATAGGGGTTAGAAAGATGACAGAGAGGAAAATGAAAAAAAAAAACGAGAAAAAAGGAACGCGCACACATGGAGACACCTTTTGTGTGTGTGTCTCAAGCACCAGAAGTCCTGCAAAAGATTATCTGGTACCCTGTTTCTGTGTTTTAAATGAACATACGGTAACGTAATGCACGAAGCGATTTTCAACGCGTTAGAGGCAGTATATAGGACTTGGCCGCAAGGTCTATTTCTGGATTAGTAGCTATGTACATAAGAGATCCTTTTTTCATACTTACCGAAGGTGGCCCGACCTCCCAGCATTACAGTAATCGTGGGGTGCCCCATGGCGCTGTACCGAACCCAACGGTCTTCAATATAACACTCATTGAACCCGCCAACATCCTTCCATGCAGTGTTAGACTCTCTATCTATGCCGACGACATATGTATTTGGACGTAGGGTGTGACGCGACTGCAGCTTCGCGCGCGGCTTCAGAAGGCACCCACTTCAACATCATCCTACCTTCGAAAACAAGGACTTCAAATATCATGTGAAAAGTGTGCAGCGGTGGCATTAACCAGGAAAACAATCTGTCCATACGTGATATCCATCGACGGACAGCTGATCTCATACAGATCAAGTCACAGGTGTTCGGGGCGATAATTGACAGAAATCTCTCCTGGACCCCTCATGTGAATTATATGAGAAAACCCCTGACCGGAATTTGCCGTATGTTTAAATTCCTAGAAGGAAACACCTAGGGAATGTCAATACAATCTATGCTGCAACTGTACAGGGTTCTTTATTGGATTCCTCCAGTACAGCCTACCGGTCATCTCCAACGCCTGCAGAACTAACCTAAATACAATGCAAGGCATCCCAGCCCAAGCCCTCAAGATATGCCTTGGTCTACCGCGGGGTGCATCAACGACTGAAGTTATTGCAGTCACTCAAGATTACACTATTAGAACGCACATTGCCATTGAATCAATGCGTGTACACATAAGACACTTCGCCCGGACCCATACACACCACCTCGCAAGTCTCTCAGTAGAAAGGCCCCACACTACATTCAGTGCAACTTTCTTTGCGCCACGTGCCTCTCTCAGGTCAGGTTACGCACATTCGGAAAGACCTTCGGTTCCTCCATGGTGTGTGAGCGGTACCCAAGTAAACCTAACAATTCCAGGACTTCGGGAAAAATCGGACTTAGCGCCACCTGCGCTCAAGCAACTTAGTTTACTCCTCCTGTACGAGAAATACAGCCACTACACAGACGTCTATACTGATGGCTCCAGTTCCGGTAGGGCTGTATTTACACCAACAATGAGAATAACCCAGCGGTTCAAGACTTCCCATATCACTACGTCTACAGCCGCAGAGCTTGCGGCTCTCCGCGACGCGCTTCATGTGATAAGTGCTGAAAGTGCAAGGAAATGGGCAGTCTTCTGCGATTCAAGGCCGGCCTTGCAATGTGTGCAGTCGTTTCTCCGACATGAAACTCACGATCAGCTCACTTGCGAAATCGTGGAACTTGTCAGTCACTTGAGAGAAAGAGGCCATGATATCTTTTTTCAATGGATACCAGGCCATTGCGGTATCATTGGAAATGATGACGCAGATAAGGCAGCTCGGACGTCAAATAAAGAAGACCACTGCGTCCCCATTCTTCTCTCAAGGACCGATGCTGCGAGACAACTTCGCATTCTAGCACGCACGATCTCCTTAGCAGAGTCGAATACTGCACATACAAGGCGCATCAGACTGCACAGACTGAACCCTTCACTGCAACTCAGACCTCCGGCCGGAGTTCACCGACGCGAAGCGTCTCTTCTGCGTCGGTTGTGGGTGGGAGTTGCCTTCACTAAAGCTTATTCAGCAATAATTGGAATGGCCGATATTCCTGCATGTGATGTTTGCGGATGTGAGGAGAACATTGACCACTTACTGTGCCACTATCCTCAATTTCAAGCACAAAGACAATCTTTGTCCAACACATTGAGGAAACTAGATGCTCGTCCTCTGAGTGAACAGACAGTACTAGAGCACCGTCCCCACCGATTATCGGCTCAAAAGGTAGTGAAGGCACCTTTGTGCTTTCTAAGAACGTCTGGTTTGTGCGAGCGGCTTTGACTCAAATACTGGGCGTGCACATCTCCATACCTTCTCTCTATCCCTTCTCTCTCTTCCCCTTCTCCCTTCCCCCAGCGTAGGGTAGGCAACCGGAGTCTTGACTGGTTAACATCCCTTCCTTCCCTATATCCCTCTATTCTTTTCTTTACAACCAATGATTCCATTGCATCACTGCCACTGCGCAACGAAAGCGCTCTTTGACAACAACAAAGCTTCGCAGTTTCGGCGTGCCTTGCTTCTTGAGATCGCTACAACTTAGTGAACGTCCTCTCCGGCATGCTCGTATACCACCGATCGTCGCTTGTTCTCTCTACGGCGATGAGCTCGCAGCGCACCATATTATCGCGACTATCACCTTCCTTTTCTTAATGCGGCCGACCGTTCGACGGCCACCCCTGACATAAGAAAAGATGCTGGGATGTCAGTAGAGGAAGCGCTTAGTGATTGGTTGATAATCATTGCGAGCGAGGTTGCTGTTCGGGCAGAGAAGCGATGAGCAATGCCAAGCTGGAACGCAGGGCCCCTGTCCACACACAAAAAATTATCGTGCTTAGAATTGTTCTTAAGACCATGTGCCAGCCAATCACGTTGCTAAACATTATGATAAGGAAGGCGGCCGTTCAATGGCGAACAGAACTTGCGAACAGAAAGCTATGTGAATTCGACTCCAGGAATCGTATTCACGAGATTTTTCTTCTGTGAGTGCCTCCTGTAATTGAATATCGCCACCACAATATTCTAGTTATCCCAGTGACCACTTCATGAGTTGTGAGTGCCCGTACGCCGGCCATAGGTGAAACGCTCTAACGAAATAGGGACCGACTTAAGAAAACTTTTGTTCGTAAATGTCGTTTCCCATTGGCCGGCCGTCTTCGCCAGTGATGTTTTGTCTTCGCCTTGCCAACGCCTTCGCCGCTATTCTTACGAACAATTTTTGGGTAAGAACTTTTTATGAATGCGGGCCTACATGCTTCGTGCGCACTTATCTCTGCTCCAAAGTCTCAACAGTGCAAACAAGAACATTTAAGCCAACATAAGGCCCCGTTACACACTAAAATTTTTCCGAAATCCCTTAGCGCGGACCCGGACAGTTGCTTGCTCTGGGAGAAGCGTCGGAGACCTGTATCCAAGTTTCTGACTAAACTTGTCGAAAATTTTCAATACAGAAGATTCCTTTGTTAATGATGTCGTATCAGGTGACAAGAGGAAATTTCGACTGAACGTCAATCTGAGCGTCTCTGACTATACCTTAAGTTATGGCACGTGTTATAAGAGCAAATGAACGTCAGGAAGTTCGCGCGGTCCATGCCGCGCCACCGCCGATGGTCCTTGCTTGTCGAGAGGCGACCGTGGCAATACTCAGCTGTGCAACCACGACTCGAGGGCTCTATACAAGAAGTGCGACCCGCCAATCCGTTCTGGCAAAGCACAGCTGCGGCACTGCGACCGACTTGGCATTGTCTTCGCCAGATTCGGCGTAGCGAGAAAGTTCTCACGTTCGCAGACTTCCTCTATGGGCGGCTATTGATTAGTAGCTCTCAGACGCGAGGCCTCTTTGAGATGATAATATTGTTGATAGGCGGACTCCTTCAGCGCGCTAAGACGGGACTCGCTACGCGAAGACAGTTTGGGGAACAGCAATAAGACCACAAATTATTGTTTGCGAAGGTTGTTGTCCAATGGCAAAGAACGCTTATGAACGGGAAGCTTTGTGAATTCCACCCCAGATACGTAAATTGCATATGTGGCCTACATATGACTATAGATGACGTATGGTTTGTGTGATTGCTTTCTTGACTTGTTGCCGGTGAATTTAGGTCATGAATACTTTTGTCGTGCTTTTTCGTTTTTTTTTTTTTTTACCTGTCAATGTCTTCTGCATCGAAAACCCAGTACCAACGTTGCTTTATACTAGGATTCGCAGATGGCACACCGCCTGGCAGCAACAAGTGCAGCCGGGCGCGGAGATTGATGTTGTGGACGCAGTAAGCCCGCGACAACACGTGCCGTGGACAGCCAGCCGATGTGGGGCCAAGCGGGCGCGCGTGGATGGACGTTGACCTCTCTACCACCCGTGCGTCTAGACGGGGCCATATGCGTGTGCTACACGCACGCAGACTGCCTCGCTGTTCGTGGGTGCCGTAAACAAGGGCGCCGCTTCCGCACGCTCTCCAGGAAATTGGAGGTCAATTAGCTATGGCTGACGCTGCCGCGTCCCTTGGTCCGGGACTAGTAGACCGGCTCTGCTGCTTGGAGCTGCGCCAATTGACGGATTGAACGGGTCCGCTCTTTAAGACAGTTCGGGGCGCTAAACCTCATTTCATTCCTTTCTCCCTTTCACTTCGATGTTGTTCCACTCGCCGTCCACTTGCCGTTCTAAACTTAAACGTAGCGCAAAAGGACACGGACGTGTGTTTTTTCTGTGGCTTTTCTCTTTTCCTTCGTCCTTGTTTCTTGCGCTGCTTTTCAAGTATGGAACTCGATCAAACAACCGAAGCCAACACCTCAGCATTTGCGTTCGCTCGAAGACCGCAACCCGAGGCGTGCTATTAGAGCCACTGCATTGATAGGGCACACGTTAATATCGACTGCCTACAAGCCTTCCTCCATGTGCACTTGTCCTTAGTGAGGCGTAAGTCTCTTATAGATTTCATAGTTTCTATTAGTGCCCGTACCGTACCGTCCATGTTTCTTTCTCGTTCTTTCTGTCCACTGCGCCTGCACTTCCTGTACTGACCACGTAGGCGAAAACCGTGCGAAAGCAGGGCACGACGAAATTAAATGAACGACAAAATAATGCATCGTCCTCCCATCTTTAAGCGCTTCTTTTGACTCTGACGTGTATCAGCTAGCCCACGTCAACACTCTCTTTACTATATGCTTCACAAACAGCCCAGGAAATGTCCCTGCAAAGCTGTGACACTCACAAGGGTTCGCATCAGCATCGATGACGCTGCCAAGTTGGCCGGGAACCCTGGCAGAAGCACTTTTCATGTTTTTCTGGATGTTACTGTTCAACTTGGTGAGCTATAAGCTAGCAGGCGGCGTCAAAGAATGGGAGGAACACAGGACAACGGTTGTGAGCGTAGTCCTTCATTCTAACCCCACCTTTCTGTTCCCTGCTACCTGATCCACCAAGATGAGCGTGGACCAACTGGCCGAAGCTATCCAACATGCTCCTGTTCGCCCATTAGAAGGCCCCATCAGCACCCTTTAGGGTGCAGCACATTATTTTGCCATTATCGCATAGTAGACTCATAAGAAAGATCGGCATAAGCGGACTTGAAGAGGATAATACTGTTTGGTTGATCTCGTTGGTTGCAGATAGCAAGTAAGGTTTCCAGTAGAAAACACCAAGGTGGACAAAAGCGATGACGAAACACGGCACACCGGCAGTGTGCCTCTCACCTTCCTTTCTGTCAACGTCAGTGTTTCCTGATAGAAATCTTTCTTGATTTGAAGATTAACTTCTGCTTTCCCCTAATCCCGAGCAGGACTAAGCTTCGGCATCGTTTCGGATTCACAACAGCATGCATGTAGTCGCGGACAGTGGCGCAGCCAGGGGGTTACACACCGAGCATGTGCCCTCACCTCCCCCCCCCCATGTCCCCGAAATTTATCAGCATGCGGCCTAGCCAGATTCCTCCACACATCCTCCCCCTCCTCGTCCCCAGTCAAATGTGTGCTCCCTCCCCCCCCCCCCCCCCCCCCCACCCTCAAGAAAAATATTATGGCTACGCCATTCGTCGTGTTCGGCAGTTTTCAGGTTCACAGTTACGGTTACAGTGTTGATCTCGCCTTCTTCTTGCGTTCTCGCAATAAGCAGAGTGACTGATACAGAAGTAAATTTCTGGCTATCGAAATGAAAAGGTCTGCTTCATTACAACAAAAGGTTGTTCATTACAACATTTGTTGCCATATGTGTAAATAGCCCCGTCTTGATTAAACAATATTTGTATGCCCGCCTAAGCCAAACTAAACTAAGCCGTTTGCTTTACTTGAATCAGATCAACATAAGCCATTCAGCTAAGTTGACAAGATGTTGAAATATGTACTTATCAGTTATACTCCCAAGATAAAAGCAGTATCCATCGCCGCCATACAGACTCCTATATTTACTTGTACTAAAAAAAAAAAAACAAGAAAGAATTCCATCAAGTATTCTCGGCTCTACAATACCAACGCTGAGTTCCGCACTGCGCGAAATTTTTCCAAGGAAATTCCCGACTTTCACATCTTTCCTTTTCTTTCTTTCTTTTCTTTTTCGCGCGTTTTTCTGTGGCGCGTGTGGAGGAGTCTTTCGAGGAACGAAAATGCGCGGTCGTTCGTGACGTTCAACGCTATTACTGAGCGTCGTCGTTCCTGGATCCCTTACTTTCGTCGGGGTCGCCAGCCAACTGTAATGATGGGCTTATGAGCTGGGCTTTTAGTTGATACAGCCTCCAAGCTCACCCGATGCTCTGCGGGTTAGCTCACTGTAAAGAAGAAGAAGCTAAAGCCACAGAAATGCGCCAGGGGAGAGCATTTAGTTACGGCTCAAGTGCAGGAAGTGCGCTATCCGCGGCGAACGTTCGATGCGGGGTCGCATCGAAAAAGTGGCAGAGAAACGGCCTTTCAGCACGCCCCCGCTGAAAAATCGCACTTCCGCCTCGTGCGGGAAATGTACTTTTAAACCCGGGCTATCCACTCACTTTCGTGGGAGACCCTAACGCATATGCCTCTCGTAATAGGACCAAAAAAAAAATATACGCAGAGGATATGCTCATCTCAAGGGCACAGATGGGCGCGATAGAAGATTTATCATGTAGTATCCCATGAGTAAGCGCATTGTCCGAGGCCACACCAAATTTCATTGTGTTATCTTGAAACCTCCACAACGAGTATTACATAAACGTTGGGTGCCCATAGAACAATAAAACCCGTTAAATTCACATAGCGACGCATGGTAAATATATTATGTGTTCAAATGTAGTAAGGTGCTCTCACGCTTCGTATTTGTGGAAGAAACATAAAATAATCTTTCACCCCCTCACTCACTCTCCTCCCACAACCACTAAGACACTTGTCTCAAGGCGTGTGGTGACTTCGTCTAAGGCTTTTCCAGTGCATTCATTTCTGTGATAACTATATCATAGGATGACCACCTAAAGCATGCAAAAACGCCCTATTGCTCAACACGCAGTTTTCTTTCTCTTTCACGCGTGCTTTTTCTCGTGCCAACAGCACTGCATCGCTCAGCGATTGAGTGCCGGAGAACGTCTGCGTGCGCATGTGTATACGTTCTCCTTTCGTTCTTTCCTATCTGTTGATATGCACTGCACTACAGCACCATCACTTCCAGTTTATTTAATTCCACGGTTACGCTGGCTGGGCACGTCGTGTTACTTGATAATCCTCATGCCATCGTTCTATTTAGCCCTCGGTCTCCCTCGCGGGCCTTAATTCGCCATTCCTTTGCAGCCATCGCTACTCTTACTAAACACGACGCAAACAGACCTCGTTGTGCCGTTTGTAGCTCGAAGTCAAATTTGCCAACTCATATACGCCTTCTTAATCGATATGACGGACAGCTCCACGTGCGACACATGCAGCTGGGATGAGACACTTACGCAGCTTGTCTGCGTCTGCTCGCGTTGCAGTGCCCAGACGCAAGTGATGTGCACAGTGCTGGAAAGACTGGACAATCGTCTACTACCACATCAAAACGTTCTAGGCCAGTGCTCCCAAACGCTGCATTCGCACGCAGAAGGCTGTATTTGCGTTGCTCAATTTCCTGAGGTCTCAGATATGCGGGCTTACCTGACAGACTTGAAAGCTCCCGCTGTATGCAGTCTATGCTGTTTAATTTTTCAGCGCTAATCTCTTTTTCTCTTCTCTTGCGCAATACTTTCTTTTCTTATTTTCTGTGCTGCCTCTTCCCCGCCCAGGGTAGTCAAGCAGAACTACCTCTGATTAACCTCCCTGCCTATTTCTCTATATTTTTTTCTTTCTTATTGACTACCAGGCGCATTTTCCATGTTTTACATGACACTTGCAACGTTTGATTCTAAGTGTGCCGGGTCTTCCGTACACAAGCGCAGATGTGCAGGCAGGAATGACAGCGGCAATCGACTGCTGGATGGAACGTTTTGGTTTCGTCCACAGTACTTGAAGAAGTCCCTGCGGCTCCAGTAATAGGACTTCGAAATTTCGCGAGCTCGTTTCTTCCAAAGCACATTTTACTTTAGACAAACTTTATATTGATACATCTGGTATTTCGCAAAGAGTAAGCGAAATCCCACGGCAAGCATTCGTGAAGAACAACAAGTAGCAAAAAGAAAAAAATGGATCATTCCGTAGCCGCCCCTAAAACACGTTTTCCTTTTAAGTTCCCCCAGTAGTTTCCACTGGGACAAACATCGCCCCTCCAAAGGTGTATTAGGGTATGCCTTGCAGGTACAAACCGCAGTCAAAGTAAATTTCGGCAATTACACGCAGATTACCTTTGTCGTGCGCAATATTCTTCTTAAATTTCATTGCGGTAGCACCGAATGCTCTTTCAATAGATTTTGGTGGGTATTTCTATAGAGAACATTCTACATCGCATCTATATCCGTCTATAATCCCAATAACCACTTCGCTGTGCGATGCATCCTCACAAGAGAGACGTGGCACACTACGGAGTATATTGGACACCACTACCTCAGCACAAACGGCTCTGACTCCCAGCACATTTCGCAAGAGAGCGCGTCATGTCGCGCCGCCAATGCCGACGTTCAACCGAAACCGCGCACGAAGGCCGGTGACAGCAGAGCAGCGATGCTGCTGTAAAAGCAGAATGTGACAGCGGTGAATAGCAGCTACTGAAGGGGAAAAAAAATAAAGTATGTTGCAAGCGAAACAACTTCGATGCGCACCATTCTGCACGCCTAATTTATACGCTCGTGTCTTTTTACGTCTTTCTTTGGTTTGCTTGTCACTTCCTTGCTTTGTGATCACGCACGTATGCACAAAAGCTTGCACAAAAATAAAGGCCGCTCGCGCAAGGAAGACGCCGCAGCCACCCTTCTGGTGTCCGGAACGTCGCCCCTTCCCCGTCTCCGTCCACCTCTCTTTCTCTCCCGCTTAATAGAATGGCTACCGCCTTGCTTGTAACTACTTTTCGTAGCCGACTCGTTCAGCTCGGAGCACCGATCGAGCTCGTGCAGTTCGCCGCAAATAACCCTGGCAAGCCACACAATTCAGAACAGACAACAAAGGAGTGAAATACGCATCGAAAGAAGACAGGGGCGGTGTGGAACGCACGCGAAGCCACACAACTGCACTACCGCGCTGTGATGCGATTGAGCTCTTGCTCTACGCGCTTTCCATCTAGCAGGTCTGCGCGTTTTCTCTTGCTCGTACGCCCCACTATGCCGCGCTCTTCCTCGCAGGAATCCTTCGACTGGGCGTACAGCGAGGGGGACACCCGCACGGCTGCATGCGCGTCACGAGACGGGTCGAGGCGGCGGCGCGCATTTTTCACTGCCACGCGGCCAGCGTCATTATTCAAGCCGCGTCGCGCTGAACTTCATCGCACACACACGCACGCCTTTGTCGAGCCGTTCGTGGCGGCCACGCCGTTTGTCAGCCCGGAAAGGCCGAACAACGTCCCTATCACCGGCTGACGGCGTCGTATCTGCGCGGCAACGCGCAATTCCCCGACGCCTGTGTTCGCATCTTCTTGCTGGCTGCATCTGAGCAACGTGGGGCGGGTTCCGTCAATCGGCGAGCTTATACTGACACCGGTGTTCTATCCTTGACTGTTACATAGGTCCAGGCTAGCTTCATCTCGCGCAGCGCAGGCGAGCAAACACGGCCCCACCAGACAGACTACGCGCCTCTTTCCAGAAATTGGCAGGGCGAAGCCGGCTGCCACGCAACGTCCTTAGAGATTTCTGTATGGTACGCAAGGAAAAAAGTATAGCAGAACCATACAGGTCTGCACCGCTAAACAACCCATGAGAAGCACGCAAACGTAATTTACCGGCATGTAGCAGCACCTTTTTCGTGCGTATACGTAAAAAGCCAATTTCGCGCTCTAAGCATGTTGCCAAGCTAACGCTGGCGTAGTATGTTTTATAATCTGCGCCTGCGAGCACATTGAAAGTGCGAAAGATGTGTACTGGCGCAAGTGATGAAACCCACGTACGTAAAAAAGAGCTTATCAACAGTAAAACTCGTACTTCGTCGTAATTTGGACTGCATCAATACCGCCACTTCCAGTATTACTATGCCTAATATGTGTACAGTGTAGAGACGAACTCGCGAATAACAGACGTATTTAAAGAATGGGCTGTGGAGGGTTCATCACCCACCTAGAATTTTAGGGGTAGCGAGTTCCAACGCACTAGTTTTCTCGAGAAGTGCACACGCGGCATCTGCGAAGCCGTAACTCGCACAAAGTTGTTAAAAGTAAAGCATAAGAACCGCGGTATTAAACCGAAAGATAACACATTACAGTGACGGAAGCGCCGCGTCGACGAAACGCCTGTGTGGGCGTCGACGGCCCGCGGTATGCGTTTGAAAATGCAGCACGCGGCATTTCTCGCCCTGAGCTCGCGTATACGGATAAATGAGCCCGAAGTGAGTATGCGTGTCAGAGCGAGGCCTAACGTCTCGGTGCAGACGGCATTCCGCATCACGACATCTACGCCGTAGGAAGACAAGCAAGCAAACAAGCAGATGAAAGAAGCACCTCTTAGCGAACGCGTGGGCGCTGCTTTGAATTCTGGAATTTTCACGCTCAAAACATCTCTGCTCGCACGCAGGCTCGGCTGAGCTAGCGAGTGCAGCCGCGGATAACGCGGTAAATAAACAGCGGCACCCGGGAGAGGTTGATTTCGGAGACACGGAGAATTCGTAACGGCGGACTAGGAAGCTGCGAAGAAATTCGCAGAATGCGGGAGTCGGCGGCGGTAGCGGTTGGCGCGCGTTCAACTCACGACGTGAAGAGCTCTCTTTTTCTCAACGTGGTGAGAAAAAAAAAGAACCGGAAAGGCTGTGCAGGGAGCAAAGCGCCGTGCATGTCACGTGGCTGGATGGCTCGTGCGCGTCACAACGAGAACTGCTGCCGCTGCTGCCTAAGAGCTCCGGCACGCGACCAAACGTGAAAGCGTTTCGTCAACTTAGAAAGAATAATGTTTATTCCATTGACCAAGAACTTGGAAATGATTATTATTATTATTACAATTATTTGCATTGGCCTATCTTAATGCACAACAGTGTTTCGGTCTCCTCCTTGCTCTCCAGACCTTTCATTTTGTTTGCTTAGTACGCTGCTTCATCAAGCTACAATGCTATATGAGAGGCATGAACGCAAGCTATCCGAGAGCCCAGAACCAAGATAGCGCGCGATATCATCAGACGGTATGCCAGTTCATTTCACTGGCAAGAGAGAGAGAGAGAGAAAGGCAAAGGAAAGACAGGGAGGTTAACCAGAGATTATCTCCGGTTGGCTACCCTGTACTGGGGGAGGGGCAAGGGAATGGCACGAGAATGAGGTACTATAGGTATGTATCTGTGGGGTGTTTCGCGTGCAACCCGTGTGGTGTCGCCACCATCAAAATTATGGTAGGGTGCCTTCATACGTACACCTGAGCCTTAGCTTTTGAGTGTGTATGTGTGTCAATACTCGCTAAATGACCGCAGCACACCAGTAACAATGGCTGTTTAAAGAACTACGTTTGTGCAATATATAAAGTGCCAACATTTCCGCATTGTACAATTCTGCCGCCGGTGCACTCCACCGAACCCCAAAGCTGGAATATTATTGACGCGCATGCGCAGAACGGAGAAGACGTGAAGATCTCTTCACAGTTTGTCAGTATTGCACATACCGTATTTATTTGATTATAGCACTAGAAGGAACACCACGTCATCTTTCGGTGGTTACCGAGACATCGTGGCATCATCGCTAATGAACGTGCGGATGAAGCAGCTCGATCGACTCACGGAGAGGCACAGGTAGTATTTATCGATCCCACTTTCAATAACGGATACTCCAAGAAAACTTTACATGTTTGCACGCCAAAAACACACTATCTCATTGGAACGGGCCCAACTTCAGAAATAAGCGACTACATTTCCTCGACCCTGAATTAAGTGCTTACTCCAGGTACCATCAGGACAGCCCCAATGACACGCGACCCTCTTGTGCAGACTATGGTTGGGAAAGGCGTTCACCAATACCTACGCCTTCCACATAGAAATGAACGACACCACAGCCTGGGACAAATGCATTGCATACGAAACCATCAGCCATATTCTACGCCAATGTCCGCTGTATAGTGCACCGATACGCTCACTGTGTTCATAGTGCTGCAAGTGCTACTGTGCTGTTTAAACGGTCGATAAACGGCCTATAAAACTACTACCTTACTTCGTATACAGTAATTTGCTATCACAAATGCATGCTTCGCGCTTCCGGAGAAACCGCGATTTTTTCTCCCTCCTCCTCCCTTCTTTTTAACCACCTTTTTCCCCAACCCACGTTCAGGTTAGCAAACTGTAGATTTGCTTCTGATTAACCTGCTTGCCTTTCCACTCTCTCTTTCTCTCTATTCGAATACAGGTAGACTTTCTTTCCTCTTTTTTCATAATTTTACCCAAAATATGCTTCAGCCCTATATTCGTTACCAAATAACGTAGACGTATATTCGCGAACAAAGCTAGCAAAAGTACCGAGCTAACGGAGCTTCCCTCGTTGCATCCTCCGTAAAGTCAGTCAGAAGATTATCCAGACTGACCTTAAAAAAATTGGCAGTGGCTTAGCTCGGCTATGCCAGGATATACGTAGCGAAAGCTAAGGCATAGCATGGTTAGCCTTGGTTAATCTTGATTGCAAGTCCAGGTTAATCTGGTTGTCTAGCTGTGTTGCGGCGTTTAGCCAGTCGTTCGGCGCGCTGTTCGTCTGTTTCCTGGGCGATTCGTTTCCTCTTCATCTCGTTCCGATGTCGATTCCAGGCCTCCTCCTGCTTATCAGAATTGTCGCCGTCTGTACTGCCACCTCAACTGTGGTTGCGGCGCACGCGAGCTCTCCTTTTCAATCATCCGATATGTTATCAGGGATGCGACGCAGCTGGCGATGCGGGCGGAGGCGAGTGCAACGACGAGGAACGTGTTGTGACGAGGAACGCGGTGTGACGTCATGTGCCTCCTCGGAGCACGGCCACGGTGAAATCGCAAGTTCGCGGCCAGTAAAGCTATCGCTTTAAAAACGCTGCGCATCCAACGCCCTCGATGGTACCGAGGACGGGTGCTGAGGACGCCTGCGAAGCATCTGACGAGGGCGACCTTTCTGGAAATTCCGACAACGAAGCAGCTTGTGAAATCGACTAGCGAGTTTTTCTTTTTTTGCGTTAGCGAAATTTAGTAGCCAAATTTACGGTAAATGAAGGTGTGTCATGTTCAAATTTTTATGTTGTTCTAAAGACATATGGGTTGATCTAAATTCGAATTGTAGTTTCATTTTCTTTTTTGTTTTCCTTTTCTCGGCGAGTACAATATTATCACATGCCGTCTAGAGGGTTTGTGGAGGTCCACCATACAAATAGGGGTGGACCTTTTTGGACCGACATTATGGGTGGACCGGGTGGACAAGGTCGACCGACATTTTGAAGCTTCTCAACACTTTCTAAAGAATCGCCTGTGAACGATCGCATAATTCTAGTGCTTGAGCTGGATAATTTAACGAGGCTGACATTACTTGCACGGGGAATCGAAACACATACCAACTAACTGAAAGAAATCACTCACTAACTTCCTAATTAACTACATTACGGCACATATTGTAGCCGGTGAGCTTGTAAGGCATATTCACTTGGAATGAATCTTAACGGTAACACCAACTTTGAGATATTCATTGCCAAAGTTGAGATTAAATTCATGGACGTCCCAGTTGCTTTTGTGCTTCGATGCATAAAAGAGCGCATTGTTAAAAAAAAAAAGCCAC